>NC_136069.1:1707143974-1707671474 GCF_964261635.1 Lissotriton helveticus | reverse complement strand
ACACCGTTCTTGATAATATGTATGCCCCTATGTTGTGTTACTCTTCTTTCTTTAAATACTTTGTTTGATTACATTTGAAATCTTAAAAGCACAATGTAATACATTACAATACCTTAAAATATTTATACAAATAAACTCTGCAGAGTTCTTTACGTCTTATCAGTACAATACATTTTGAAACTGTGCAGAATAAAAAAGATAAAAATAAAATACAAGAAAAGATCTTTACACATAGTTTACTGTCCTTTTTAGGTCTTGGCTAGGCAGCGCATGCGCTGTCTCGTGGAGGGATGCTGTATACCGTATCGTGGGGGATGCTCCGCCCACTTTCTGCCCATGCTCTTGATGGGCTCAAATCTGAAATGCTGCATTCTGTTTGGTTGCCTGCGTATTAGTCCCGCCTCCTTACTGCCATGACGTCATGTTTATCCTTCCATGGCTATCAGCCCCTTTGATTCAACAACTCTTTTGTACCCTTGCCTCCCCCTCTTCCCTCCTGCAGTCTGTGACTTCTATGGCCACCACCACCACCCCATCCACTCCTGTTCCTGCCTTCTTCGGTGCCCGCACTTTTGTTTACAATGCTATAAGACTCGCGTAAATACGAATCCTATTGCATTTCTAAATGCTTGTTATAATTAGTCATCTCCCAGCTCAAATGCACACAGTTACAATTGGTTACGTTTTTTACTAGCATTTAACACGGCCCACAAAAAGCGTGACATGTTAGAACAAACATACACAGTTGGGAGAGTTTGTAAAAAAAGATATGCCGGGTGAAGTTGCTCGAAGCTAAGAGACGTTAATAAAGGAACAATGTAGCGCTTCCTCTGAATAACGTACACTTTACAGACGAACTCTTCGTGTATGGAACTCTGAGACAACATGTAAGAACAGGGACAGTTTGGTAATGTTGCAGGCCAGTCATTCATTTTGGGGAAGCCGGTTAAGCGATGAAACCCATTCTGAGGCAAGTGAGAATAAACCTTTAATTTACACCCTTTTGAGACACTGTTTTATGATATAGATGATTGCCCTAGTCTCTTCAGGGTATATGGGCTTCCTCCTGTGGTCTGATACTGTGTGGCATTCATTATAAACTTCGGATAGGGAGGCATGTCAGGCATAATCAACATAGATTACTTGGGTAATGCGCTGGGCTTCAACAGCTCGGTGGACAGCCTGAGTTCCTCAAGGTGCGCTAGGCATTCAGGGGCAGATTTTCAAGCCCCTTGCCCCACTTTTATGTCACTTTTCAATTGGTATCTCCCGATACTTCAGCCCCAAATGTAGCAATAGAAAGACATTTAACTATTTCATTCAGGGGATTAGTCCCTAATCTCCTGGCAAAGCTCAACAGAACCATATTCCATTCTTGGAACTGTTCATTTCCTAGCATTGACCAAGTGGGTCCATGAACCCTCTTTGTCAAAGTGTATGCCCAGATATGAGAACGTCATTGTAGTACCAAAATGTGTGCCTTTTATTTTTATGTCACAACACTTCAGTGACTGTCTCACACCTTTCATGATAACTGTTTTGGATTGATTGCTTAAAGCCCTAGATCCTGCATTTAAATGATAAAGTTAGTAAGAAGGCTCTGGAGTCCCAGTGGAGTTCGAGACATAAGAACGGCATCGTCCGCATAGAGGAGATCCGGGATAGATCGATGCCTGATTTGAGAGATGTCCTCGCATTTACTGACTAACTCTGTCCCTAAGCTGTTTGTATATCATGAGAACGAAAAGGGTGATAATACTCAACCCTGTCTTACCCATTTCTCTATTCTAAACAATTGTCTACTTTCCCCTGGCACCATAACAAACCCTCGCCCTGCATCCGGAATATTGCAACCTTCATAAGTGGATGATAGTTGTCTCCACCCCTTAGGTCTGCCAAAATAGTCCACAACTTAGATCGAATGACATCATCAAATGCAGACAACAAGTCTAGGAGTGCCAGATATACGTTCCCCTTTTTGATCCTAGTGTACTTCCCGATTAAGATACTCAAGTTCAGTCCCTGATCAATGGTCCCTATACCAGGGTGGAATCCGTATTGTTGATCTGACAATATTTTCTGATATTCCTCACAGTTGTGGAGTCTACTCAGGATGATACGACCAGCTATCTTTGCTGGTGAATCAAGTAGGGAGATCGGCCTGCAGCTCGCAGGATAAAGGGGACCGGCCTTTTTGTAATTGCAATTGTATCAAGCAGGGACGTGTTGTTATAATAATTTATTTCTGCTAACCAGGCAGCTCTTGGTATATCACAGATGATCATCTGATAATACAACCTATGTCCCACCATAGGTATTTTAGTAAATGGAAGGTTGTTGGAGATACACGTACATAACCCACCCTTCGACCTACCATGGCTAGCTGCAACAACTAGAACATGATCTCTTCTGAATTCATTATTGTGAAAGAGAAGCCAGATCTCCTGTTAACAAAGGAAATTAAAACCTACTACAAAATCTAGCCATTCCGTGTTGTTGATTTTATTGCGAAGACCTGCCACATTCCAAAGTAGGATACCCATGTGTGATGCGGCAAGTCTATCTGGGTGGCTAGTAGGTGTTCGAGGGCTGCTACTTGTGGAAGGGTAATTGCAATAGACAGAGTGCTTGGGACGGCTTGGACTTTATAAAAGAATCCATACCCTTCCAGTCAGATGAATGGAGCCTGCTTCCCTCCCTCTCATGGACCTCACGGTGCTCATCACTGAGTTAGTCCAGACCGTCTACCGTTGACAAACTCTGGGAGCGGTTATGAGTCGGTATAGCATAATTAAAATTGGTTGATACACCCAGATTCGGTTGCATCTAGAATCTGGGCATATCTGGTATACTGCCCGGTTGATCAAAACAGTAGAAGTGTGATGTTATCAGAGGACACTTTCATGGCTCCAATTCTACGCAGGACAGTTTCCACCAAGCATGGAGTTTTAGAAGATAGCACCACACAGTCGCCCTGTCCAAAGGTACTCCCCTTTCCCACCTATTTTACTCTCCTAAACATCTTTATGTTTTCAAAGAGGGGTCCTGTTATTCCGGTTCTGGCACCAATCCAATTTAAGGACTTTTATCTCAGAGGTCCATGTTTCCTTGTCTTTGTGTGGTAAAGTAGGTACATTACATAAGGTGCAGCGGCAGGAGGAAGGTCCAAAGATTCAGGTGTCAAAGTCAATTGGCCTGGGAATGACTAACCGCAAGCAAAACTGCTTGTGATTGGGCGGGATGGATTCTCACTGTTGGACGTGCCAGCGCCCATGGTGACGCTACGTGGTTGACTATGAACGTGGCTAGACGATCCCTGCAAACATCCTGCAAATATATTTGTGGGAGCTGATTTGGCAGAAGGGTCATGTGATAGAAGAAGAATGGGGGGACTGGGTGTCAGCAGTGAGAGGTGCCTGTGAAGGCAACACACTATTTACTGGGGGGATGCTATTGAGGGCCCTGCAGATAAGGTCTTCAAGAATCCAAAGAAGTGACAGAGTTACTTCCCACTTGCAATAGCCTATTGGTAAAGGAGTCTAATGACAATTCCAGAGATTTAATCAGAGACATACCCCCAGATGCATCAAGGACCCATTTTGCGATTCCTTAATAACAAAAAATAACGATTCGCTATTAAGGATTAGCAAAATGCAATGCATGAAGAAATCACTAAAAATAGCGATTTCTTAAAATTCCTTAATTGCGACTCGCAAAATGTGAGTCGGCATTTAGGAATACCTCCCCTTTCATTCCTAGAGGCCCATAGGAATGAATGGGAAGACATTCTCAATTTGCGAATCGCAATTAGCGAATCGCACATTGAGAATGCGATTTCAAGGGTGCAGGGGTGTCCAAAGGACACCCTGTTGCACCTCTGAAATTGAACTGTGCACATATGTTGTGCACACACATGCCCTTAGGGCATGTGTGTGTGCAACATAACACTTTGAAAAATGCACTTTAGTGCATTTTTCAAAGTTTTTGCAAATTACCATGAAGTTCAACTTCATGGTAATTTGCTACTCCTATTAGTGCAATCGCTATTTTTTAAACTTTAATGCATTGCATTTAAGGAACTTCAATTTGAGATTCCTTAAATGCAAGTAATCACAATTTTGCTATATATTAATTTGCTATTTTTGCATTTGGGATGATGCATCCCAAATGCAAAAATACCGGTCGCAAAAGGGCAGATTCTGAGAATCTGCCCCTTTGCGAGCGGATTTTACCTTGATGCATCTGGGCCATAGTGTCTCTAATGGATCAGTAGCAGTTTCAGGTGCTTTGGGGTCAGCATTTTTTGTTACAGCCTTAGTGGAAGCAGATCTGGAGGATTTATTTATAGAATTTACTCTCTTAACCTGAACATTCTCCTTGGCCCAAACGGTGACCATGGAGCACAGCCAAGGCTTTCTGATACGTTTAGGTGGAGCAGGAGCATCAGTTTTGGAAGTGGAAATGCAATCTGATATGGTTTGCATGCACCCATTACCACCTTTGTCGATGGTGCTATTTTCACCAGTGCTAGAGAGGGAGGCAGAGTCATATGAGCCGCTACACGCGCTCCACATGTTAAGACTTGTTATTGGGGTAATCGGTCTATACTAGGCAGCCGCTCACCCCAATAGTTCCCCCAGAGTCCAGGTCAGTGAGTCAAAGCAGATCCTCAGCAGAGACGGAGGTATGATTGAGATGAGCAGTCTCAGGCCCAAGAAGCAGACACAGTCAAAGGGTTTTCAATGGATTGACAAGTAGAATGACTGGCTTGAAGAGAACATCATGAGAGGCAGACATGGACTATTAGTGGGCAGTGTGGATGTTCAGGAAATAATTAGGCGATGATCAACAATACCTTATAAATGAGCATAGTAGACATTGGGGGGTGGCCCAGGCCAGCCTCGTCCGGGCTCAAAAGGGTGTGGAACGGCCCGCCCCTGGCTCAGGCTTCACCTGGGCCCGCCCCTGGCTCAGGCTTCACCTGGCCCGCCCCTGGCTCAGGCTTCACCTGGGCCCGCCCCTGGCTCAGGCTTCACCTGGGCCCGCCCCTGGCTCAGGCTTCACCTGGGCCCGCCCCAGGCTTCACCTGGGCCCGCCCCTGGCTCAGGCTTCACCTGGGCCCGCCCCTGGCTCAGGCTTCACCTGGGCCCGCCCCTGGCTCAGGCTTCACCTGGGCCCGCCCCTGGCTCAGGCTTCACCTGGGCCCGCCCCTGGGTCAGGCTTCACCTGGGCCCGCCCCTGGCTCAGGCTTCACCTGGGCCCTCCCCTGGCTCAGGCTTCACCTGGGCCCGCCCCTGGCTCAGGCTTCACCTGGGCCCGCCCCTGGCTCAGGCTTCACCTGGGCCCGCCCCAGGCTCAGGCTTCACCTGGGCCCGCCCCTGGCTCAGGCTTCACCTGGGCCCGCCCCAGGCTCAGGCTTCACCTGGGCCCGCCCCTGGCTCAGGCTTCACCTGGGCCCGCCCCTGGCTCAGGCTTCACCTGGGCCCGCCCCTGGCTCAGGCTTCACCTGGGCCCGCCCCTGGCTCAGGCTTCACCTGGGCCCGCCCCTGGCTCAGGCTTCACCTGGGCCCGCCCCTGGCTCAGGCTTCACCTGGGCCCGCCCCTGGCTCAGGCTTCACCTGGGCCCACCCCTGGCTCAGGCTTCACCTGGGCCCGCCCAAGGCTCAGGCTTCACCTGGGCCCGCCCCTGGCTCAGGCTTCACCTGGGCCCGCCCCAGGCTCAGGCTTCACCTGGGCCCGCCCCTGGCTCAGGCTTCACCTGGGCGCGCCCCTGGCTCAGGCTTCACCTGGGCCTGCCCCTGGCTCAGGCTTCACCTGGGCCCGCCCCTGGCCCAGGCTTCACCTGGGCCCGCCCCTGGCTCAGGCTTCACCTGGGCCCGCCCCTGGCTCAGGCTTCACCTGGGCCCGCCCCTGGCTCAGGCTTCACCTGGGCCCGCCCCTGGCTCAGGCTTCACCTGGGCCCACCCCTGGCTCAGGCTTCACCTGGGCCCGCCCAAGGCTCAGGCTTCACCTGGGCCCGCCCCTGGCTCAGGCTTCACCTGGGCCCGCCCCTGGCTCAGGCTTCACCTGGGCCCACCCCTGGCTCAGGCTTCACCTGGGCCCAGACCATGCGCGTCCTGCACTGCATGTCTGGATGGTTCGTTATACAGCGCCGACAACGCTACACAGATGCTGCTGGTAGCAGGGACTGCCTCCTGGGGCCCTGGATGTTATGGGCAATGTAGTCTCCCTCGTTTAGAAGAAATGCCTGTGATCCTGCACGGCTAGATGGTGCCCTATATGGCACTAACAATGCTGCACAGGTGCGTTGCGTTACTCTGCCCTGGGAAGAGTTCCATGGGCGTTGCATGGGTGTTCCTACGCATCCACCCAGGGATTTAGACTCATTCCAAGATTTGCCTTCACTTGTAGGACCTGGAAATGCACCAAAAAGGGAGACATTTCAAGGAAAACTATCTTCATTTATCTTGTTTTTTTTTGTCTTTCGATGTTTGCTACATTTTGCAGCACACATAGAAAGAGAAAGAGGAAAACCCCTCTCAAGATTGTTTGTGTGCAGGAACTTGGCCCTTACTGCAAAAAGACAACCCTGCATGCAACTCAGGAACCTTTGCACTATGGTGCAAGGGTGTCTGCTTTGGCACAAGCAGTCCATTGTGCTCCAGCGTTGGGGAAAGGACAGGAATGTAACGTATCGTAATAAATACAGCGCTTTGCTGCCCTTTCCTTCTCACACAGCGCACCTCAGCAAGTTGACTAGCTGCGCTGCTTTGCATTGCATTGTGGAGAAGTGTGGCTCACTGGTTAGAGGCGGCAGACCCTGAAGCAGAGGTCTGCCCCAGGACCAGGGTTCAATTCCTGACGCGGCAGGGTCTTGGGTCAATGTCCTCGGACTTTATAATGCTCGCCTAGGTGTCTACGCTAACCATGGGTCCCACTATGCAACTCTGGGCAATAGCTTGCTTAATCTCCACAACGGCCCCTTCAGCACCGGGGATGCCTGGTTTCACCTTGGAGGTGCCCAGGAGGGACCATCTCACAGGGAAAGCCAGGACGGGTTCCCCAGCGGTATACAGCGCCAGGACACTCCGAGATGGAGTAACAGTGCGCTTTACAAGTATACTTACAAATATGCTTTCTAAAGTGTGTGCACTAGATACAGTGGATGGGACTTCTTTTTTTAGCTAAAACTAAATGTATAATATACTTACTTATAAAAGCTTTCAGAAAACTCTCTTCCGCTAATTGCCTTCTATTGTGTGATTCACATTTTCTTCCTCCCACTACTGTATACAATACAGCATGGGGTAATGGGTCCGCCCACTTCAGCCATTGGCTGGCTTCACTGTGAGTGACGGCATTCTGCCCTTTTCACAAGGAGCACCTCCACACACAAAGTAGGTCCCTTAGGTGCCATGGACTGCTAAGTCAATGTGTGTTTTGAAATCCACAAATGTTTGATTTTAAGTATTGTTTGAGGCTGACAAGAGCCGGGCAGCCTCCCCAAAAATAATGTTTTGAAAAAACACAGTGCAAATCTAATTGAGCATTGACAAAGTCAAAAGGCTGGCAGCCAGTGCCAGACTAATTGGTTTTGCCAGTGATTGCTGGTAAATGTTCCACAAATCCTAAGCTCCATGCAACTACTATACAAGTGTATTTATTGTTCGTAAATGAAAGTCTTGCTGTCTCAAGATAGCTTTCCACTCAGCAAAAGGACATAGAAGCAGAGACATGGGAAATAAAGAAGCAGCCGTTTGGGGGAGAGTTAAGGGAGCAGTGTGGGCACATTTACTATCTTTCAACGCAGGCCAGCAAGAAAATAAGGAAATACAAATTCCTCCATGGTTGGGGGAGGCCCAAGTCTCAGATGGAAGCTTGAGGTACCGACGGATAGCGCGGGGCCTCGTACAACCTGAGCAAGGTCCAGGTGAGGTGAGGTCCTTCTCCCTACCATGGAGGAATTTGTATTTCCTTATTGACATGGAGGGCTAATGTCTGCGGTTGTTACAGGTTGTACCGTATTCAACCTTTCTAATTTTTTAATTTTTTATTTCTCTCACTTTGGTGGTGGTGGTGTTCCTTTTGTTTCACTACTACTTGTGCAACTATTGAAAGAACAGAGGCCCTGACGAATGCCATGGGATTTCATACCCGATAGGCAGAAACATGTTGGCCCGTTATCAGACAGATATTTGTTTGACTGTCTCTCTTGCACTGTTCTTGGTTTTTAACTAGGAGGTGTGGTTCGTCCGCAGAATAAAGTTATTAGTAGGAGGACACTCCATCCTATTTTAAAGTCACTATTTCTTTGTTGCACTGCTATTCACTTGACCATCAAGGATCAGCCATCACTGACGGTTCGCGTATGTTGGTGGACCAAATCCTTAACCAGCAATAGATGGTGCGGTGTTTGCTGTCCCAATGATCAGGGGACCAGACTGATTTGCACTTGGGTTTGGCCAAAAGATAGGACTGATCACTGAGTCTATTTGATGGAAACCCTTCACTAATTGTTCTGGATTTGTCAGCCATGTATGAATGATCTGCGCTGTGCTTTTCCTATACACATGATGTTCACCATATATTGAATTAGGCTGTCTTCATGTGATTTATACACCCCGAGATCCTGGTGACTCGGACTGACAGTCCAGCTATATAATTAAGCTGATAGACCCTCTGTGTTTTCTGTGTTATACATGTAGAAGTTGCTGGGGATAAAAACCAGGTACGGGTATTTAAACCTTATATCCCTTGGACCCTCCCTGAATCCGTTTTGTTGTTGACAGTCACAAGCAAGACTTTCTATCTTTGCCGAGAAGAATGTGAGATGTAAGACTCGCCTACATCGGAGCTAGTTTTCAGGGGGAAAAGTTTGGTCCCTCTATCTGACCTGCACCCCATCACGGTTGGCCTGAGGTTTTGGATTTGATCCTGTCTAGTACAACCAGAATCGGCAGAACATGAGTATGATGCAAGGTTCAGGTGTCCACAGATGGGGTAGTAGCAGATATTCACATGTACCTGAAGGTAAATTTTATCAACTCATACTCTCTGACACCCCTTGGAAAGATGCAAAAAAGGGATAGATGACCACACGTAAAGATAAGTCCCTAAACAGTTCCTTCGTCTTTCCTTGTCCTACTCTGATGTCTTCATCCTAAACTTGTTGACAGGTCTAGCGTTTCCCCAACTGTACCATGAAACACGGGGTGCGAACCAATAAATAATCGAACCATGAGCTACATGTAAGAAATATGAGAAAGGTAGAACATCTGTAATTCTGATAATGACAGCTAAAAACGTTTTATGTGCAATCAGACAGGAAATGTTGGAATATGCTGAAATGTATAATCCTACTCTGTCCTTCGATCAGTGGTCATGTGCTGTTTTAGTCCAGGAGGGAGTACAGTAATGCTCCACTTAACTATTTACAATGGCGGTCTGGTAATCTTTGGGTGCACTTTAAGTACAACTTATTTACATAATTGTTAGACCTGGCCTTCTTGGTGTGGTTTTCGCTGACTTTTTTGCCTTTTGACCTCCTGTTTTGCTGAATTTGTTTTTGCTTTTATTAGGGCTAACTGCTAACTAGTGCTAAAGTGCATGTGCTCACTCCTGACATTGGTTTAACCACAGTTGGCATATTTAATTTATTTGTAAGTCCCTACTAAAGTGCACCACATGAGCCGAGGGCCTATAAATGAAATGCCACTAGAGGGCCTGTAGCACTGAATGTGCCACCCACTTCAGTAGCCCTTTAAACATGCCTCAGGCCTGCCATTGCCAGAGCATGAGTGTGCAGTTTTTAACTGCCATGTTGACTTGGCAAGTTAACCCACTTGCCAGGCCCAAACCTTCTTTTTTTAATAGATATATGTAACCCCTAAGGTAGGCCCTGGACAGCCCAAGGGCAGGGTGCAGTGTATTTAAAAAGTAGGACATGCACTTTTAAGCTTTACATGTCCTGGTACTGAAAAACTCAATTCATTTTTCACTAATGCAAGGCCTATCTCTTCCATAGGTAAACATTGGGGTTACCTTATTACATTTTATAAGTGTCATCTTGAATTGAGAAAAGATGGGACCCCACGTTTGGTGTCAACATTTAAAATCCTAACTGAGGGTGAAGTTAGATTTTAAATTGCAATTCTGAAAATTCCACTTTTAGAAAATTAAGTTGGTATTTTCTTACTTTAGCCATCTGATACCTTCTGCCTGTCTCTGAATACACATCTGGGATGGGTGACAGCTGAGTTTTGTGCATTCTCTCCTGACTGCCACACACAATGGGAAGCTTAAGTATGAATGATGGGCCAGCTTCATCCTGATTGGCCATCCTGGGCAGGATGGGAGGGAGGAGCTGACACATCTGAATGGACTGTGTCCTTTCCCCACACAAAGGAATGCTTAACCCTCTGTAGTGATTCTGGAACCATGGCAGGAAGGGCAAGTCGTCTACAATGTAAAGGCACAACTGGGTATAAGTACTAGACCTCAGACACCACCAAATCAGTACACGTCTGGACGTGAGGCTATTCTGCCAGGAAATACTGCTGTGCTGCTGAAAGAACTGTAACCCTGCTGGACTCCTGCTCTGCTGTGCTGACCTGCTCACTGCTGCTCTCCTTGCTTGGGAGTGTGAAGGACTGGACCAGCATCTCTACAACCCAGAGCCAAAGTTACTCCAAGGGCTTGCCTCCTGTTAGAAGTCTCAGGGACATACAAGACTTTCAACTCGCCTGTTACAGCACCTTAACTCTGCCATATGGGGTTCTTGCCCTGCCAAGTGGAGCCAATCCAGGGCTGGAGCCTTGGAAGTGGGTATACAGTGCTGCAACTACCAAAATCCATGCATCATCATCATTGTGTGGCTCCGAACCGGTGCACCTCACTCGCCATCAACACATCACTGCAAGGACCGAAGACATCGCATCGCCTCGCTGACTGTGCTGTGCATTACCTCCAGTTCCTGCTGCATTCTTGACCTCTGTTGCTTGACTATGATGCATCAACTACGTTTTGGGGTTCTCCAACCACACATCTTAGACTTGCGAGGCTTGGAATCGAAAGCATCGCCTACATCCGAAGGGATCAACCCTGACACATCACCAACTCTGCTCCATGCATCTGGTCTTCGTTGACGGTGGCACAAGGTACTTAACAGGGGGCAAATGTT
Source organism: Lissotriton helveticus (assembly GCF_964261635.1). Lineage (NCBI taxonomy): Eukaryota > Metazoa > Chordata > Amphibia > Caudata > Salamandridae > Lissotriton > Lissotriton helveticus. Next base: position 1,707,660,295 of record NC_136069.1, on the reverse strand, counting down.
GGTCCCTGTATCCGACCTGCACTCCTTCATGGTTGGCCTGAGGTTTTGGATTTGATCCAGTCTAGTGCTACCAGATAGCCCTGGTTGGCGCTTTATGCTTTTAAGCACTATATTTCCATTTCATCTTTAAAAATTAATTGGTTAATCACATTAATCTCTATTTTTTTCAACCAGGCGTGGTATCTTTGTGTTTGGTGTTTTCACTGTTTCATTGTAATAATTATTGCACAAATGCTTAACATATTGCCTCTCAAGTAAAGCCTGGCTGCTCTGTGCCAAGGCACCAGCACAGGTTAATTTATGGTATGTATCTAACTTACTGAGAAGTGGAGGAAAACCGCTGCACTCCAAAATAAACGTAATATAGTCACATTTGTTAAAATTCTTATTTCTTAGGGTGCTGGGAAAGTTCACCTCCAAGTCCTCGAGGTGCTAAAGATAATGTCAGAAAAAGCCTTACTCCGTGTAAGCATGAATATCGACAGCACTCCTGCGGCGGAAAATTGCCAAATGGGTAGATCAACTTATGACAATCCAGTTAATACAAGTATTTAGATCTGTGTCATCTTTATTTAGATATAGGTAATATCATATTTCATCATATGGTACCATATTTGTTGATGAATACAAAATCAAACGTCCAAATTATTCAAACGTATATCGGATCAACAGTCCATTGAGACATCTGTCCCCTATGCATTTCGAGCCAGTGACTCTTCTTCAGGTGGACTGATCTAGAAAGAAACATGTAAAACATACTAAGGTCCTTGTCCATGGGCCAGAGATGGTAGTAAAAAAAGTAACCGTTGTGGCAATGATAAGGTGGGGAATCCGCAAAATAAACCCTAAACAAATTCAGTAGGTGAAAATGAAGTCACCAAGTGTCAGAAGGAAAGTGTTAGCGAGGGACAAATTAAAAAAGGAATCGGTCCAATAGAATACCCTAAAATAGCAGTGATCAATAATCAGCTATATAGAACATGCGATGTTATATAAACCAACTATCAGAATTTAAAGCGCTCTGAGTGAGCTGTAAATGTGACGCTGCACTGTTAGTCGATGGTATAGCTAGAGTTTACAATATAAGAAAACTGTTAAAGGTGAACTTCAGTGCCGGGACCGGCTACGTGGAAGGTTGCTGTCAGCGTGAATCTAACGATACAAACATGCATGTAGAACAATTGAGCACTTAGTATGTGGTATTACTAGAGCTTTCAATGTGAGAGAACTATAAAGAGTGAGCGTTAGTGTCGAGACTGGCTATGAGGAAAGTTCCTATCAACGTGAATTTAGCAGTGCGAACATGCATATCAAAACGGGTGAGTGCTCACCTCAAAACCGCTTAGAAAACGTCTCAGCGTACTTGTGTCCAATTCGGCGTCTTCTTGGGACTGAACCCGGAAGACGCGCTAGGCGAGTTAACAGCGTGAAGTAGGCCTGAGCGGTAAATTCCGTTCTGCTCGTTGAATTTTGGTAATTTGGTGATCCGCGGAGAACGCGAAATTGCCCAAAATGCTACGTTCCGCGATTTCGTGTTTGCGATATATTTCCCCCTGAGCATGCAAACAGCGATTGCGAACAGTAAAAAAGCATTGTGACAAGCAATTCCACGTGTTCACGGAATTTCTGCATGCTCGTGGAGATTTTTTACTGTTTTGCGGAGATTTGCGTAACGCGATTACACAAATTACGCCCACCCCTAGCGTGAAGCAGCGTGGTGTTAGAAAGAAGACTGCAGAGTGCATGCCCATCTGATCATCATGAAAATGCATTGGTGTCCAATTATAAATAGAGATCAATTGAAAAAGAAACAAAACTTTTTCGTATTTACAATGGACACTGTAAAGGAACAATAGAATGAGTGGACACTGTAAAGGAACAATACGATAAATGGAATACGATAAATGCATACATGACCAGTATCTGAAATATAGTGAGAGCTCAGCCAAATTACAAGGGATGTAGAAGAAGCATTGATTAGCAACAAAGAGTAGAAATGCTCTTTGTTGCTAATCAATGCTTCTTCTACATCCCTTGTAAGCATTGATTAGCAACAAAGAGAAGAAATACTGCAACGATGCTAAAGTACCAGCGAGGTTTTTGAACTCGCCTTTACTTTGGCATCGTTCCCGACATACAAGGGAGGACGAAGGTAGATGGGCAGGTTGGCTAATAAACGCAGTTTGGGGCTTATACCTGCCCGGTTAATTATTGGAGCTGGACGACCCTCATTCAAGGTTGTGACAAATCTTCTAAATTGAGCTACGTATGACCCATTACTTGGGAATAAATAGGATATTGGGCCTAATACGCTTTTGAGGGGAGAATTTTCTGAAATTTAAGGTGAAAGTCTTAAATACCCCCAAGTACCTACCAAAACACAGAGGTTAACATATTCAGTCCATGTTTTATTGGAATTATTTCTGACTCTGGAGAAAGAAGGTTGCCTATGCATGCAGTTATATATACTGATTCTAGATGAAGAACATGATACTTATATAAGATTGTGTATTTTCCTTGAGAAAGGCACTTGGATTATTCTTTTCCTCTGATCGTTGTGTTGAAACCTCTAGAGACCTTTGAGCCCTGAAGAAGTTCCGCAAGGAACGAAACGCGTTGGCTGAGGCTTTTCAGAAATTGAAAAAGAAAGGACTTATTTTTGACAAAATCTGAAGCTCTCTGGACTTATCTTTGGTGCACCATCCTTGTCCTTAAAAATGCTGATGGACAGTGTGTCAAGTGGACTAACACTCTATGAACTGGGGGACTTATTTATGTAAGGCTTGACTGCCAGAGTGTCACTTTTATTGATGCTCGGGCAGAGCAAGCCTTTCAATCATATATATGAGGCCACACATGCGTGGCTTTGCATAGATATAGAGAAAGACAAAGCAACGCAAATCACTGTGTTGCCTTACTCTGCATCAGGGAGGTGTTCCATGGGATTTTCGATGGGTGTTCCCACACAGCACACATGGATTTTGATGCTACCTTAGATTTACTTAATCACATGAACCTGAGGCATCACCAAAACCTTACGCCTCCCCAGAACAGGCGTAACGAGGAGAAATATTTGAATTTCTCCTTGTTTTTTCCTCTTTCCATGTGTGGTGCATTCTGCAGCTCACATAGAAAGAGCAAACAGCATCTTGGTATTGTATTTGTGCAGGAAGATGCTCAAGGTGGTTACAGCGTGAGAGTGCCTTAAGAGTGGTGCACTCTGTCCTGTTTCCACCACTGTACTAGTGGTGCACTCTGCACTGTTTGCACTGCATGAGAGGTTCATGCTTCACTCAGTACCCCTTTGTCCTGGAGATGCCTGTTTCACTCTGCACCATTCTCCAAGAGGGTTGTGTTGCACTCTGCACAACACTGGAAAAGGATGCTATCATTTTTTTGTGGTTCTGCTACACTAAGTAGCTACACACAGCTTTCCAAATTATTTCACTTCTCCAGTCCTCTATGGTATTAACGTGTGGTTTTGGTGCTGTTGTTTTGCATGCTCCCCTGCCGGATCCCACTTCCTGCTGTTACTGTTTGGTCAAAGGTGGAAATATGCTGAACCCAGGACATAATTCACCCTCACCCGCACAATGTCTGCATTCCGTTCGGAGCAGCAACCAGCAGGCAGCAGGGGACTGTCATCTTTTCACTTCCAGCGAGACCCAAAGCAAAGGATTAACTTTAAGGGTCTTCAGCCCTTCATTTGTTCAAGCATCACCCTGGTAGTGAACTCTCTGGAGCCTATCACTTAGATGCAACTGCAATGTCAAGAAACAAAGGCGTAGTGCCTATCACTTCACAAGTACCATTTCTTGGGGGCACATTTCTTGCTTTTTTTACCCCCCCATGTAAGAGATGTGCATGCACTGTAAGAATGCCAGATGTAAGAGATGTGCATGCACTGTAAGAATGCCAGATGTAATAGATGTGCATGCACTGTAGGAATGCCAGATGTAAGAGTTGTGCATGCACTGTAAGAATGCCAGATGTAATAGATGTGCATGCACTGTAGGAATGCCAGATGTAAGAGATGTGCATGCACTGTAAGAATGCCAGACGTAAGAGATGTGCATGCACTGTAAGAATGCCAGACGTAAGAGATGTGCATGCACCGTAAGAATGCCAGATGTAAGAGATGTCCGTGCACTGTAAGAATGTCAGATGTAAGAGATGTGCATGCACGGTAAGAATGCCAGATGTAAGAGATGTGCATGCACTGTAAGAATGCCAGATGTAAGAGATGTACATGCACCGTAAGAATGCCAGACGTAAGAGATGTGCATGCACCGTAAGAATGCCAGATGTAAGAGATGTGCATGCACTGTAAGAATGCCAGACGTAAGAGATGTGCATGCACCGTAAGAATGCTAGATGTAAGAGATGTGCATGCACCGTAAGAATGCCAGACGTAAGAGATGTGCATGCACTGTAGGAATGCCAGATGTAAGAGATGTGCATGCACGGTAAGAATGCAAGACGTAAGAGATGTGCATGCACCGTAAGAATGCAAGACGTAAGAGATGTGCATGCACTGTAAGAATGCCAGACGTAAGAGATGTGCATGCACCGTAAGAATGCCAGACGTAAGAGATGTGCATGCACTGTAAGAATGCCAGATGTAAGAGATGTGCATGCACCGTAAGAATGCAAGACGTAAGAGATGTGCATGCACCGTAAGAATGCAAGACGTAAGAGATGTGCATGCACTGTAAGAATGCCAGACGTAGGAGATGTGCATGCACCGTAAGAATGCCAGACGTAAGAGATGTGCATGCACTGTAGGAATGCCAGATGTAAGAGATGTGCATGCACCGTAAGAATGCAAGACGTAAGAGATGTGCATGCACCGTAAGAATGCAAGACGTAAGAGATGTGCATGCACTGTAAGAATGCCAGACGTAAGAGATGTGCATGCACCGTAAGAATGCCAGACGTAAGAGATGTGCATGCACTGTAAGAATGCCAGACGTAAGAGATGTGCATGCACTGTAAGAATGCCAGACGTAAGAGATGTGCATGCACCCTAAGAATGCCAGACGTAAGAGATGTGCATGCACCGTAAGAATGCCAGACGTAAGAGATGTGCATGCACCCTTAGAATGCCAGAAGTAAGAGATGTGCATGCACCGTAAGAATGCCAGACGTAAGAGATGTGCATGCACCATAGGAATGCCAGACGTAAGAGATGTGCATGTACTATAAGAATGCCAGACGTAAGAGATGTGCATGCACCGTAAGAATGCCAGACGTAAGAGATGTGCAGGCACTGTAAGAATGCCAGATGGAAGAGATGAGCATGCACCGTAGGAATGCTACACGTAAGAGATGTGCATGCACTGTAGGAATGCCAGATGTAAGAGATGTGCATGCACCGTAAGAATTCAAGACGTAAGAGATGTGCATGCACCGTAAGAATGCCAGACGTAAGAGATGTGCATGCACTGTAAGAATGCCAGACGTAAGAGATGTGCATGCACCGTAAGAATGCCAGACGTAAGAGATGTGCATGCACTGTAAGAATGCCAGACGTAAGAGATGTGCATGCACTGTAAGAATGCCAGACGTAAGAGATGTGCATGCACCCTAAGAATGCCAGACGTAAGAGATGTGCATGCACCGTAAGAATGCCAGACGTAAGAGATGTGCATGCACCCTTAGAATGCCAGAAGTAAGAGATGTGCATGCACCGTAAGAATGCCAGATGTAAGAGATATGCATGCACTGTAAGAATGCCAGACGTAAGAGATGTGCATGCACCATAAGAATGCCAGACGTAAGAGATGTTTACAACAAGGGGTGGTGAGGGACAGAGTCTCTGAATTAAGCAGAATACTCTCACCCAGTCAAGAGATCAGGGCTAGATCCAACACCGTTTTTTAGCTCAATGCACCATCCCAGTTTCAGAACCTGGCTGTATGCAAATTAGTCTGTTCCTTAATTCAGAGACTCTGTCCATCACCACCCCTTGTTGTAAATATTTTTGTCCACCCTAAGCGTGGAAGGGTATACTCAGATGTGAGTCCCTTGCTCATTGCACCATCAGGATTCAAGCAAGCCGGGCCGAAGACGGCTGAAATGCCAGAAACCGGTCCCCGGAAGCTTGTTTCCTTCCCAGTGTAAGAATTGGCTTTTGTAGTCTGGTCTGCCCTGTTCCCATGATGCACTGGGCCAGGGACAGACTAATTTGCATACAGCCAGGTTCTGAAACTGGGATGGTGCAATGAGTTAAAAAACGGTGTTGGATCTAGCCCTGATCTCTTGACTGGGTGAGAGTATTCTGCTTAATTCAGAGACTCTGTCCATCACCACCCCTTGTTGTAAATAAGACGTAAGAGATGTGCATGCACCGTAAGAATGCCAGACGTAAGAGATGTGCATGCGCCGTAAGAATGCCAGACAAAAGAGATGTGCATGCACCGTAAGAATGCCAGAAGTAAGAGATGTGCATGCACCGTAAGAATGCCAGACGTAAGAGATGTGCATGCACTGTAAGAAGGCCAGACGTAAGAGATGTGCATGCACCGTAAGAATGCCAGACGTAAGAGATGTGCATGCACCGTAAGAATGCCAGACGTAAGAGATGTGCATGCACCGTAAGAATGCCAGACGTAAGAGATGTGCATGCACCGTAGGAATGCCAGACGTAAGAGATGTGCATGTACTATAAGAATGCCAGATGTAAGAGATGTGCATGCACCATAAGAATGCCAGACATAAGAGATGTGCATGCACTGTAGGAATGCCAGATGTAAGAGATGTGCATGCACCGTAAGAATGCCAGACATAAGAGATGTGCATGCACTGTAAGAATGCCAGATGTAAGAGATGTGCATGCACCGTAAGAATGCCAGACGTAAGAGATGTGCATGCACTGTAAGAATGCCAGACATAAGAGATGTGCATGCACTGTAAGAATGCCAGACGTAAGAGATGTGCATGCACCGTAAGAATGCCAGGCGTAAGAGATGTGCATGCACTGTAAGAATGCCAGACGTAAGAGATGTGCATGCACCGTAAGAATGCCAGACATAAGAGATGTGCATGCACCGTAAGAATGCCAGACGTAAGAGATGTGCATGCACCGTAGGAATGCCAGACGTAAGAGATGTGCATGCACCGTAAGAATGCCAGACGTAAGAGATGTGCATGCACCTTTGGAATGCCAGACGTAAGAGATGTGCATGCACTGTAAGATTGCCAGACGTAAGAGATGTGCATGCACTGTAAGAATGCCAGACGTAAGAGATGTGCATGCACCGTAGGAATGCCAGACGTAAGAGATGTGCATGTACTATAAGAATGCCAGATGTACGAGATGTGCATGCACCGTAAGAATGCCAGACATAAGAGATGTGCATGCACTGTAGGAATGCCAGATGTAAGAGATGTGCATGCACCGTAAGAATGCCAGCCGTAAGAGATGTGCATGCACTGTAAGAATGCCAGATGTAAGAGATGTGCATGCACCGTAAGAATGCCAGACGTAAGAGATGTGCATGCACTGTAAGAATGCCAGACGTAAGAGATGTGCATGCACTGTAAGAATGCCAGACGTAAGAGATGTGCATGCACCGTAAGAATGCCAGGCGTAAGAGATGTGCATGCACTGTAAGAATGCCAGACGTAAGAGATGTGCATGCACCGTAAGAATGCCAGACATAAGAGATGTGCATGCACCGTAAGAATGCCAGACGTAAGAGATGTGCATGCACCGTAGGAATGCCAGACGTAAGAGATGTGCATGCACCGTAAGAATGCCAGACGTAAGAGATGTGCATGCACCTTTGGAATGCCAGACGTAAGAGATGTGCATGCACTGTAAGATTGCCAGACGTAAGAGATGTGCATGCACTGTAAGAATGCCAGACGTAAGAGATGTGCATGCACCGTTGGAATGCCAGACGTAAGAGATGTGCATGCACTGTAAGAATGCCAGACGTAAGAGATGTGCATGCACTGTAAGAATGCCAGATGTAAGAGATGTGCATGCACCGTTAGAATGCCAGACGTAAGAGATGTGCATGCACCGTAAGAATGCCAGACGTAAGAGATGTGCATGCACCGTAGGAATGCCAGACATAAGAGATGTGCATGCACTGTAAGTATGCCAGACGTAAGAGATGTGCATGCACTGTAAGAATGCCAGACGTAAGAGATGTGCATGCACCGTAAGAATGCCAGACGTAAGAGATGTGCATGCACTGTAAGAATGCCAGACGTAAGAGATGTGCATGCACCGTAAGAATGCTAGACGTAAGAGATGCGCATGCACTGTAAGAATGCCAGACGTAAGAGATGTGCATGCACCGTAAGAATGCCATACGTAAGAGATGTGCATGCACCGTAAGAATGCCAGATGTAAGAGATGTGCATGCACCGTAGGAATGCCAGATGTAAGAGATGTGCATGCACGGTAAGAATGCCAGACGTAATAGATGTGCATGCACCGTTGGAATGCCATACGTAAGAGATGTGCATGCACTGTAAGATTGCCAGATGTAAGAGATGTGCATGCACTGTAAGATTGCCAGACGTAAGAGATGTGCATGCACTGTTGGAATGCCAGACGTAAGAGATGTGCATGCACTGTAAGAATGCCATACGTAAGAGATGTGCATGCACTGTAAGAATGCCAGACGTAAGAGATGTGCATGCACCGTAAGAATGCCAGACGTAAGAGATGTGCATGCACTGTAAGAATGCCAGACGTAAGAGATGTGCATGCACTGTAAGAATGCCAGACGTAAGAGATGTGCATGCACCGTAAGAATGCCAGGCGTAAGAGATTTGCATGCACTGTAAGAATGCCAGACGTAAGAGATGTGCATGCACCATAAGAATGCCAGACATAAGAGATATGCATGCACCGTAAGAATGCCATACGTAAGAGATGTGCATGCACCGTAGGAATGCCAGACGTAAGAGATGTGCATGCACCGTAAGAATGCCAGACGTAAGAGATGTGCATGCACCTTTGGAATGCCAGACGTAAGAGATGTGCATGCACTGTAAGATTGCCAGACGTAAGAGATGTGCATGCACTGTAAGAATGCCAGACGTAAGAGATGTGCATGCACCGTTGGAATGCCAGACGTAAGAGATGTGCATGCACTGTAAGAATGCCAGACGTAAGAGATGTGCATGCACTGTAAGAATGCCAGATGTAAGAGATGTGCATGCACCGTAAGAATGCCAGACGTAAGAGATGTGCATGCACCGTAAGAATGCCAGACGTAAGAGATGTGCATGCACCGTAGGAATGCCAGACATAAGAGATGTGCATGCACTGTAAGAATGCCAGACGTAAGAGATGTGCATGCACTGTAAGAATGCCAGACGTAAGAGATGTGCATGCACCGTAAGAATGCCAGACGTAAGAGATGTGCATGCACTGTAAGAATGCCAGACGTAAGAGATGTGCATGCACCGTAAGAATGCTAGACGTAAGAGATGCGCATGCACTGTAAGAATACCAGACGTAAGAGATGTGCATGCACCGTAAGAATGCCAGACGTAAGAGATGTGCATGCACCGTAAGAATGCCAGACGTAAGAGATGTGCATGCACCGTAGGAATGCCAGATGTAAGAGATGTGCATGCACGGTAAGAATGCCCGACGTAATAGATGTGCATGCACCGTTGGAATGCCAGACGTAAGAGATGTGCATGCACTGTAAGATTGCCAGATGTAAGAGATGTGCATGCACTGTAAGATTGCCAGACGTAAGAGATGTGCATGCACTGTTGGAATGCCAGACGTAAGAGATGTGCATGCACTGTAAGAATGCCATACGTAAGAGATGTGCATGCACTGTAAGAATGCCAGACGTAAGAGATGTGCATGCACTGTAAGAATGCCAGACGTAAGAGATGTGCATGCACTGTAAGAATGCCAGGCATAAGAGATGTGCATAAACTGTAAGAATGCCAGATGTTAGAGATGTGCATGCACTGTAGGTATGCCATACGTAAGAGATGTGCATTCACCGTAAGAATGCCAGACGTAAGAGATGTGCATGCACTGTAAGAATGCCAGACGTAAGAGATGTGCATGCACAATAGAATGCCAGACGTAAGAGATGTGCATGCACTGTAAGAATGCCAGATGTAGGAGATGTGCATGCACCGTAAGAATGCCAGACGTAAGAGATGTGCATTGACTGTAAAAATGTCAGACGTAAGAGATGTGCATGCACTGCAAGAATGCCAGACGTAAGAGATGTGCATGCACTGTAAGAATGTCAGACGTAAGAGATGTGCATGCACCGTAAGAATGCCAGACGTAAGAGATGTGCATGCACTGTAAGAATGTCAGACGTAAGAGATGTGCATGCACTGTAAGATTGCCAGATGTAAGAGATGTGCATGCACTGTAAGATTGCCAGACGTAAGAGATGTGCATGCACTGTTGGAATGCCAGATGTAAGAGATGTGCATGCACTGTAAGAATGCCATACGTAAGAGATGTGCATGCACTGTAAGAATGCCATACGTAAGAGATGTGCATGCACTGGAAGAATGCCAGACGTAAGAGATGTGCATGCACTGTAAGAATGCCAGGCATAAGAGATGTGCATGAACTGTAAGAATGCCAGATGTTAGAGATGTGCATGCACTGTAGGAATGCCATACGTAAGAGATGTGCATTCACCGTAAGAATGCCAGACGTAAGAGATGTGCATGCACTGTAAGAATGCCAGACGTAAGAGATGTGCATGCACCGTAGGAATGCCAGACGTAAGAGATGTGCATGCACTGTAAGAATGCCAGATGTAGGAGATGTGCATGCACCGTAAGAATGCCAGACGTAAGAGATGTGCATTGACTGTAAGAATGTCAGACGTAAGAGATGTGCATGCACTGCAAGAATGCCAGACGTAAGAGATGGGCATGCACTGTAAGAATGTCAGACGTAAGAGATGTGCATGCACCGTAAGAATGCCAGACGTAAGAGATGTGCATGCACTGTAAGAATGCCAGACGTAAGAGATGTGCATGCACTGTAAGAATGCCAGACGTAAGAGATGTGCATGCACCGTAAGAATGCCAGGCGTAAGAGATTTGCATGCACTGTAAGAATGCCAGACGTAAGAGATGTGCATGCACCATAAGAATGCCAGACATAAGAGATGTGCATGCACCGTAAGAATGCCATACGTAAGAGATGTGCATGCACCGTAGGAATGCCAGACGTAAGAGATGTGCATGCACCGTAAGAATGCCAGACGTAAGAGATGTGCATGCACCTTTGGAATGCCAGACGTAAGAGATGTGCATGCACTGTAAGATTGCCAGACGTAAGAGATGTGCATGCACTGTAAGAATGCCAGACGTAAGAGATGTGCATGCACCGTTGGAATGCCAGACGTAAGAGATGTGCATGCACTGTAAGAATGCCAGACGTAAGAGATGTGCATGCACTGTAAGAATGCCAGATGTAAGAGATGTGCATGCACCGTAAGAATGCCAGACGTAAGAGATGTGCATGCACCGTAAGAATGCCAGACGTAAGAGATGTGCATGCACCGTAGGAATGCCAGACATAAGAGATGTGCATGCACTGTAAGAATGCCAGACGTAAGAGATGTGCATGCACTGTAAGAATGCCAGACGTAAGAGATGTGCATGCACCGTAAGAATGCCAGACGTAAGAGATGTGCATGCACTGTAAGAATGCCAGACGTAAGAGATGTGCATGCACCGTAAGAATGCTAGACGTAAGAGATGCGCATGCACTGTAAGAATGCCAGACGTAAGAGATGTGCATGCACCGTAAGAATGCCAGACGTAAGAGATGTGCATGCACCGTAAGAATGCCAGACGTAAGAGATGTGCATGCACCGTAGGAATGCCAGATGTAAGAGATGTGCATGCACGGTAAGAATGCCCGACGTAATAGATGTGCATGCACCGTTGGAATGCCAGACGTAAGAGATGTGCATGCACTGTAAGATTGCCAGATGTAAGAGATGTGCATGCACTGTAAGATTGCCAGACGTAAGAGATGTGCATGCACTGTTGGAATGCCAGACGTAAGAGATGTGCATGCACTGTAAGAATGCCATACGTAAGAGATGTGCATGCACTGTAAGAATGCCAGACGTAAGAGATGTGCATGCACTGTAAGAATGCCAGACGTAAGAGATGTGCATGCACTGTAAGAATGCCAGGCATAAGAGATGTGCATAAACTGTAAGAATGCCAGATGTTAGAGATGTGCATGCACTGTAGGTATGCCATACGTAAGAGATGTGCATTCACCGTAAGAATGCCAGACGTAAGAGATGTGCATGCACTGTAAGAATGCCAGACGTAAGAGATGTGCATGCACAATAGAATGCCAGACGTAAGAGATGTGCATGCACTGTAAGAATGCCAGATGTAGGAGATGTGCATGCACCGTAAGAATGCCAGACGTAAGAGATGTGCATTGACTGTAAAAATGTCAGACGTAAGAGATGTGCATGCACTGCAAGAATGCCAGACGTAAGAGATGTGCATGCACTGTAAGAATGTCAGACGTAAGAGATGTGCATGCACCGTAAGAATGCCAGACGTAAGAGATGTGCATGCACTGTAAGAATGTCAGACGTAAGAGATGTGCATGCACTGTAAGATTGCCAGATGTAAGAGATGTGCATGCACTGTAAGATTGCCAGACGTAAGAGATGTGCATGCACTGTTGGAATGCCAGATGTAAGAGATGTGCATGCACTGTAAGAATGCCATACGTAAGAGATGTGCATGCACTGTAAGAATGCCATACGTAAGAGATGTGCATGCACTGGAAGAATGCCAGACGTAAGAGATGTGCATGCACTGTAAGAATGCCAGGCATAAGAGATGTGCATGAACTGTAAGAATGCCAGATGTTAGAGATGTGCATGCACTGTAGGAATGCCATACGTAAGAGATGTGCATTCACCGTAAGAATGCCAGACGTAAGAGATGTGCATGCACTGTAAGAATGCCAGACGTAAGAGATGTGCATGCACCGTAGGAATGCCAGACGTAAGAGATGTGCATGCACTGTAAGAATGCCAGATGTAGGAGATGTGCATGCACCGTAAGAATGCCAGACGTAAGAGATGTGCATTGACTGTAAGAATGTCAGACGTAAGAGATGTGCATGCACTGCAAGAATGCCAGACGTAAGAGATGGGCATGCACTGTAAGAATGTCAGACGTAAGAGATGTGCATGCACCGTAAGAATGCCAGACGTAAGAGATGTGCATGCACTGTAAGAATGTCAGACGTAAGAGATGTGCATGCACCGTAAGAATGCCAGACATAAGAGATGTGCATGCACTGGAATGCCAGATGTTTCTGCATGTGTGAGTAATTACACAAATATTTATTTAAATGGCACCCATTTTTTATTTAATTATTTCATAGTGCTGCCCAGCCCAGTGTAGTGGCAGAGTGATTTAAATTATAGATGGAGGCACAATGAATCATAAAACTGTTTAAATCAATGTTCAAGAAAAGTTACAAAAGACCATTAGGGTTGTACGATGTAGGAATCACATATTGCACATAACTGTGGTCAATGTATGTTGAGAGTTGAAAGGTTGGGATAAACACCAGGGCCCCATTTATGAGGAATTGGCGAAGGGCCACGCCATCTGCCCTACGCCAATGTGAAGATGCAGGAATGCACCGTATTTATGAAATATGGTGCATTCCTGTCCTTTCTACCCACGCTGGTGCACAAGTGTCTTCCAAGCAGCAATGTAGGCACCCTTATACAATGATTCAAAGGTGCCTCCTTTGCAGGTAGGATTGTTTTTGTGCTGGGAGGGACACCTTCGTATACGTTGGCTCTCAGATTCTGCTTTTCAAGCTCCACTCCTTGTGGCTCCACTCTTTTTCTTTGCTACACCTTTTTTTTTTTTTTTGTTTTTTTTTCTTAGTTTTTTTTTTTGGGAACCTCTGTTTATTAGTGTTTTTTGCATCAAATACATACAGAAAGAAAAAGGACAATACTGTGGCTAGATCGTACAGTCAATGAGGTAGCATCCAATACATGCAGCTTGTACAGCATATCACAACACAATAGCATGTATATAGTGATGATAAAGCGGCATAGGGGGAAGTCTGCGCAGTAATCGAGGGCGAGGCATTATTATCAATGTACATCAAGTGGAAATCATGCCGCAGCATAGCACAAGGGAACACAAGGGGCCACATCAGTAATAGATAAGCAGAATAACAGTGGATAATGATTGGTCACTGGAGACAGGGAAGGGTACACGTACATAAAATGCAATAGAGCAGAATCAACAGCGTATCAAGGACAAGTTTATCTGAGTATACGGACATTTTATATTTGGACATCACCATCACTCCGGAGGTCGCCACCCTCCGAGCTGCCATCCCGAGCTGCCTGATCCTGAAGATATCCGACCAAAGATCCCCAGATGTCTCTCGGCCTGCTAGATAGCGGGAGTAAGTCAGCGAAGACTGTGTGTTGCTCCTGGCTATGTGTCATATCGGCGAGCCATTCCTTAAACTTCAGGGCCCTGCTACAACCCCACCTACATGCTACGCGCTGCTTCGCTAGGAGTAAGGCAATATCTATGAATTTCCTGCATGTTTTAGGGATATGTGGTGTATGTCCCAAAAGCATTAGTACCGGGTCCGGAGTTATGGATTCCCCAGTCATGGATTCTAGGGCGCTATGCACCTGCTGCCAGTAGGTCTGTACAGGGGGGCACTCCCAGGCAAGATGTAAGAAACCTGCGTGCTCTGTACGGTATCGCTCACAGCGATCATTATCAGACAATTGAAACCTGTATTTTTTCATAGGGGTGTAATATAAGCGCTGCAAAAAAAAATTTGTAGTGAATTATCTTGAGCCTGCAGCTGGCCGATATACGGGCCGTGAGGGTACAGCAGTATAACCATTGATCGTCAGTGATGTCAATGGCCAGTTCAGCAGTCCAATGTATTCTTGCCGAGGCCTCAGGCATCGGGCCACGTGCCCTGACATGGCGATACATGCCCAACACCAGATGAGAACCATCCTGTGAGCAAAGCAGGAAGTGGAGCGGGGGCGTGACCTCAGGATCCTCGGGAAAGTTAGGGAGGATATCCCGCATCCCTTGGCGCAATCGTAAATAATAAAATACATCAAGCGGGGTGCGGTTGTGTGTTGTAAAGAATGCGTCCGCAGTTTTAAAGCGGCCTGCGGAGAAGAGATCGCCCCAGCAATTGATACGAAGAGTCCCACAGAGCACTCGGAAGCCGCGCTCCCGTAGGAGTTCAAGCTTAGGGTGATATGCCAGCGGCATTCGTGGGGAGTACAGCAGGCTGCAGTCTAGTTTTTTAGCGATACAGTGCCATGCGTCAATAGTACATGTGACGGAAGTATACGGAGTCATGATGGCCGAAGTTGGACAATGAAGGAGGCCATTGAGAGGCAGAGGGTTAGCAATCCAGTCTTCCACCGCAAACTGAGGCATAAAGGAAGTGGGGACCATCCAGTGATAGGCATAGTGTGCCTGAGCGCACAGATAGTAGACCTCATAGTCGGGGAGATCGAAAACCCCCCTTATCGTATGGCTGTATCAGCATGGACCACTTCAGCCTCGGACTCTTGCCCCCCCAGAATAAGTGACAGAGTTCCGACTTCAATGTTTTAAAGAAGTAGGCACCCGGATAGTAGGGGATATTGAGGAAGAGATAAAGGAAGCGTGGGAGCACTACCATTTTGATAAGTGACGCCCTGCCTGCCAGGGAAATAGGGAGGGAGATCCATCGGTCCACCAGTGCGGTGAGCTTAGTGACGGCAACGCCGTAGTTGGATTAGAGCGTCTCGTCTTTGTCACGTGAAACCTGGATACCCAGGTATCGGAGATCAGTACGACACCACTCTAAAGGGTAGTCCAGGGGGCAGTCAGGGACCGCGTCCGTGAGCGGGAAAAAAAGGGACTTCGCCCAATTGATCTGTACACCAGACAGTCTGCCAAAGACAACAAACTCCCTGAGTAGGGGATTCAAGTTACACGCCGGGTCTTTGACGAACAGAGTCATATCGTCTGCATATAACGATACATCGATCGGGCGCTGAAAGCAGCGAATGAAGCTGTCAGAGCCGACAGGCGAGGGGTTCAACGGCGATCGCGAACAGGAGAGGGGACAGCGGGCATCCCTGCCGGGTGCCCCTGGAAATGGCGAGTGATGTGGAAAGGCGGCCATTGACCAGGACCCTCGCAGTGGGCTGTGTATATAGCAACTGGACCCAGGAAATGAATAATGTGGGGAAACCCATACGGGCCAGGACAGTGAATAAGCACGGCCACTCGACCGAGTCGAAGGCCTTAGTGGTGTCTAGGAAGGTCGCCGCAACAGGGAGGTCAGGGTGGACCGTGTGGAGTAAGGAAAACAAAGTACGCAGGTTATGGGAAGTGGAACGGCCCGGGACAAAACCAGACTGATCAGGTAAAACAATCCGGGCCATCAGAAGAGATAGTCTGGTGGCTAGCACCTTGGCCAAGATTTTAACATCACAATTCAGGAGCGAGAGTGGCCGGTAAGAGTCACAGGCCCTGGGGTTTTTATTAGGTTTCAATAATGAAGTGATGACGACTTCGCGCATGGAGAAGGGGAGAATGCTATCAGTTAGGTATTCCTCGAAAACCTCGCGGAGGACCGGGGCCATAATGTCCACGTAGGTCTTGTAAAATTCGGTGGGGAGCCCATCCAGGCCGGGCGCCTTCCCATTTTGGAGTGAAATAATAGCGTCTCTGATTTCTTCTTACTCGAAAGGGGCAGCTAGGAAGGCCCTATCAACATCACTGAGCCAGCAGAGGGCTATATCGCCCAGAAAGTCGTCATACTGGACATCCACAGTTGTGGCTGTGGTGTAGAGCGCGTGATAATGGGAAACGAAAGCGGCAAGTAAGTCTTCGGAGTCCCTAACAGTGTGTCCCTGGTCAGTTACCACCTCAATGATCGTGTTATTGGTGTGTGGTGTACGTGTCCACACGGCCAGCGCCCTGCCAGGTCTATCCACCTCACAATATTTCCTCGCCTGCCAATGTTTGCCCCTAAACCTGGCTTCCCTATTCGCTTCTTCCTCGTATTGTATGAGTTTGTCCCTAAATTCAGCGTGTACGTCAGTGCTATCACCCTCTACCATGCACACCTCCAATGCCCTCAAATCACCATCGAGCGTTCGGAGTGTGCGTTGAATATCGCGCAAGACCCCAAAGCTCTTTGACATGGAGTGGCCCCTGATCGTTACCTTGAACGCCTCCCAAATATGCTCAACAGAGTCAACGGAGCCCTTAATTCTGGGGAAAAATGCAGCGATCTCTTCGCCAAGTTCAGTGCGGAATACCGCGTCCAGTAAGGCTGCTGGTTGTAACCGCCAGTGTGGCCTAGGATTATCCCATCCAGGCACCCGCAGGGTCATGAGGACTGGGATATGGACAGAGTATGTCCTCGGGAGGTGAACTACATCAGTCACTTCTGCGAATATCTCTCTAGACATGAAAAAATAGTCAAGTTGTGCCCACGTGCCTGTCAGCAAGGTGAAGTGAGTGCCTTCTGTGCGGGAAGGATGTAGGTATCACCAGGCGTCTATCAGGTTGCCCTCCGAGATCGCACCTTCCAACGCTTCCCTGGATCTGGGCTTGTAATGTGTCGCTCTGTCCGCCCTATCTAACCGGGGCATCAATGCTATATTAAAGTCACCTCCCTAAATGACATGCCGGGATCCTACGTCTAAAATGTTACCCCAGAGTGTGGTGAAAAAGAGGAGCATGTCCAAGTTGGGTGCATAACAGTTCACTAAGGTGATAGTGTCGTGGCCTAGCCGCCCCCACAGTAATACGAAGCGGCCCTCTGTGTCCGCAAGCTCCCCACATACCTGAAAGGGTACTGTGCATTTAATTAGGATAACAACTCCCCTCGCATAAGTGGAGTAAGAGGAGAATGCACGGGTAGTAGCCCATTTACAGCCAAAAGAAGGGCGTGTTTGTGGCGATATATGCATCTCCTGCAACATGACAATTTGAACCTGATGGCGATCTAAATATGAAACAACATTTCGACATTTTTTAGCATTATTGAGTCCGCGTATGTTCCATGTTAAGCACTTCAATTGCGCATCAGACCCCGAACCCGCCATAACATAGAATGAATCGTAAACATGGGACATGCCGCTGTGAGTGCCAAAAATTCAGCAAAGCATAGATGATGCCAAACAGTACATTGACCAACCAGCCATCCGTTGTCCTCATTAAACAAACCCCCTCCCCAAAGGAACTTAACCCCACTCCCACTACTGCATCCCAATCATGCCAGCAGCCATCCATCCCCACACCCCCCACCTCCCACCTCTCCAGAACTCCCACAACTTGTGCCCATGAGTGGGGTATACCCGGCGGGGAATCATCATCAAGGGCACACAGCCACTTCTCCCTCCAACAGCCTCTCGCTCTGTACCTCCCTCGGTGGAGGCTAGGGCAGGGAGAGTGGTCCCTGCAGTATCGTACCACCAGAAGAGTTAACTAGTCTCATATTACAAAAGAAATGGCAATTCCATCTGAATCAGTGTCATTAGGGCAAACTTAGTAGAACAGCACTGGGCCAGCTTGCCCAGGAGGCACACTATGTATCAATTGTCATCTTCAACCAAAGGTGGATCTTCTTTGGGGTCTGCATGACCGTCCCGTCTGCCCCTCTGTGCCTTGCGGAGCGCTTTCAAATAGTCCTCAACTTTTTGCGGGTCAGTGAAAAAACGCTGCTTACCCTGGTGTGTCACCTTCAGCTTTGCCGGGTATAGCAAGGCATAGTCCAACTGAGCCTCTCTCAATTTCTTTTTGACTGCCAGGAATTTGCGTTGTTCCTCCTGCACAAGAGGAGTGAAGTCAGGATAAAGGGAGAACGTGACGCCGTTGTGGTGTAGGGCCTGTTTGGCCCGAGCAGCTCTCAGGGCGACATCCCGGTCGCGGTAGTTCAGCAATCGAGCGATGATTGGTCTAGGCAGCATTCCAGGTTTCGGAACGGGAGCCAAAGACCTATGCGCCCTCTCAACAATGAACTGGGGTGAAAAGGCATCCTCCCCTATTGCTATTCGGAGGATTTTCTCCACATAGAGTTCCATCCTGCCAGTGTCTGTGGACTCCGGAACGCCCGTGACGCGGATGTTATTGCGTCTGCTGCGGGCTTCCAAGTCCTCATTCTTGGCTGCTATAACTCGAAGGAGATTGTCCATGCGGGCGAGTTGATATGTATTAGTGGCAGTGAGGTTGTCGTTGTCCGAGATCCGGTGCTCTGTCGCAGTGATCCTCTCCTCATGCTGATCAACTTTGTGCACCAGGGCATCCATTCTGGAGGACATCCTGTCCACTTTCTCCACCAATGTAGCAAAGCCCTGGCGCATTTCTTGAAACAAGCGGTGCATATCTAACTCGGTTGAGGGGGAGGATGCAGCTGCAGGATCCGTGCCACTAGGCCCCCGCTCAGCCGAGCCTGGCTTCAAACCCCTCCTGGCACCCTCAAAGTTAATTTTCGTTTGGCGGTTCTCAGGGCGCACCATCGTGCTTTTGCGCCTCACTTGGTCCACCGTCTCGGGACGCGCCACAGCAGTGGGGGGGTCGCCTCCCGGCCAAGGGAGGTGTCAGAGCTCCTTCCAACTTATCCCAAAGCAAGGAGCAGTGCCAGTAGAACGCAGGATTCAGCAAGTCCCTGCACATAAAATGTGTGTCCGGCAAGGCAGCAGATCAGACCAGTGGTCAGAGGATTCCAGATGGGGTAGCACAAAGTAGGGTCCGGGCCTCAGGTTTACACGCAGTACTGAAGTGGCAGTCGCAACCCGGGGGGTGTAGAGGTAGTAAGCGCTGCGCGCCAATAACCCCCCTAAGGCCGGCCTATCTATGCGCCCAGCACCTCAGAGGCTCCCAGTCCCTCCAGCGCTGTAGGCCTCAGTGCCATCCGATGCCAATGTAGCGGTGCTAGGCAGATAGCTCCGCGTTCAGTGTAGGCCGTTCACTCAATCCACCCCAGCCGCAGGTGAAGCGAGGTCGACGTGCTGCTCGGGGGGACTGGGCGC
Organism: Lissotriton helveticus; assembly: GCF_964261635.1. Taxonomy (NCBI): domain Eukaryota; kingdom Metazoa; phylum Chordata; class Amphibia; order Caudata; family Salamandridae; genus Lissotriton; species Lissotriton helveticus. Next base: position 1,707,640,229 of record NC_136069.1, on the reverse strand, counting down.
CCACACCCTCCGATTGTTCACAGTGTGGTCCCAGTCGCTCCAGCGCTCCGCTCCCAGTCCACTAGGATCGTAGTATAGCACTAGTGACGTGGCCACCCCCACCCGGTCCACGGCTACAGTCTGTTCAGGCGGCTATCCCGTCGCTGAAATCGGGGATGTGTGTCCGTCCCCCACCGCGCCCAGTACCTGAAATCCACCGACGGGAGGCTAGCGTCTCAGCGATGACCTCCCCGCTTTGCGCCACCCTCAGCGGGGCACCGCACAGGCTCTGCTTTCTATCGTGTGCAGGGTCCCAGCCTCCAGTAATGCCTCGGCGATGCTCACTGCACTCTGAGGCATAGATTAACGGCCCGAGCCGCCGCAAGGGGCACAGCAGGATTCCGCAGCCAGATCCTCGCTCAGGGCCTTCCACCTCGTGGCAAGCACCGGCCTTGCGTGCCTGCCAGCGTCCGAGTCCCTCGTCACAGCGGCTCCAGGGGCAATGCCGGCAAATCTTGCGGAGCTGTTATCTCGGCGCAGGTGCCCGCTAGCGGTCTGAGAGTTGGACCGAGTGCAGTTGAGTCTTCACGGCACCGATTCTGCTATGTTTGAGAGAGTCAACCCTCCAGGTGGTTAGGATTAATAGAGGATCAAAGTTGCAGGGAACGGGAGCCACGCAGTTAGGCGGCCATTCCGTATGTGCGCCCTCTAGTGCCCCCTTCTTTGCTACACCTTGACTCCCATTTATGGATTCCCTGAGTATTTATTTTTCCAATTGCAGCGCTGCTCTCCTGTCAGACATTGTTGCCACTTGAAGAAAGCTGCACATACCAAGGTTTTGACTGCCTACAAGTCTCGGCTCCAGCAATAAGCACCTTCCTTTTGCACCTGCCAGCTTTGATGCTCAGAGTATATTTTGATCAAAATCACTTCCACTGTGATAATTTCCAGTGCAATAATCCCCACTGCGGTAATTTCCACTTTGGTAAACTCCAGAACTGTAATCTCCACTGTGGTACCCTCCATTATGGCAATAAACTAGTGCAGTAATCTCCAGTGCAGTAATCTTCACTGTGGTAATCTTAACTGTGGTAATCCAAAATGCAGCAATCCCCATTGTGGTAATCTTCACTGCGGTAATTAGTAGTGTGGTAATCTCCACTTTTTTCCTCTCCACTGCGGTAATCTCCACTGCGGGAATCTGTAGTGTGTTAATCTCTACTGTGGGACTCACCACTGTGGTAATCTGCAGTGTGGTATTCTCCCCCTGTGGTACTCTCCACTGCTGTATCCCTAGTGCAGCAATGCCACTGTGGTAATCTCCACTGTGGTAATCTCCACTGCGGTAATCTGTAGTGTGGTAATCTCCACTGCGGTAACCTGTAGTGTGATAATCTCCACTGCAGTAATCTGCACTGTGGTAATCTCCACTGCAGTAATCTGTAGTGTGGTAATCTCCCCTGTGGTACTCTCCACTGTGGTAATCTTCACTGCAGTAATCTGTAGTGTGGTAATCTCCCCTGTGGGACTCTCCACTGTGGTAATCTCCACTGACGTAATCTGTAGTGTGGTAGTCTCCCCTGTGGTACTCTCCACTGTGGTAATCTCCACTGCAGTAATCTGTAGTGTGGTAATCTCCCCTGTGGTACTCTCCACTCTGGTAATCTCCACTGCGGTAATCTGTAGTGTGATAATCTCCACTGCAGTAATCTGCACTGTGGTAATCTCCACTGACGTAATCTGTAGTGTGGTAATCTCCCCTGTGGTACTCTCCACTGTGGTAATCTCCACTGCGGTAATCTGTAGTGTGGTAATCTCCCCTGTGGTACTCTCCACTCTGGTAATCCCCACTGCGGTAATCTGTAGTGTGATAATCTCCACTGCAGTAATCTGCACTGTGGTAATCTCCACTGACGTAATCTGTAGTGTGGTAATCTCCCCTGTGGTACTCTCCACTGTGGTAATCTTCACTGCAGTAATCTGTAGTGTGGTAATCTCCCCTGTGGGACTCTCCACTGTGGTAATCTCCACTGACGGAATCTGTAGTGTGGTAGTCTCCCCTGTGGTACTCTCCACTGTGGTAATCTCCACTGCAGTAATCTGTAGTGTGGTAATCTCCCCTGTGGTACTCTCCACTCTGGTAATCTCCACTGCGGTAATCTGTAGTGTGATAATCTCCACTGCAGTAATCTGCACTGTGGTAATCTCCACTGATGTAATCTGTAGTGTGGTAATCTCCCCTGTGGTACTCTCCACTGTGGTAATCTCCACTGCGGTAATCTGTAGTGTGGTAATCTCCCCTGTGGTACTCTCCACTCTGGTAATCTCCACTGCGGTAATCTGTAGTGTGATAATCTCCACTGCAGTAATCTGCACTGTGGTAATCTCCACTGACGTAATCTGTAGTGTGGTAATCTCCCCTGTGGTACTCTCCACTGTGGTAATCTCCACTGCGGTAATCTGTAGTGTGATAATCTCCCCTGTGGTACTCTCCACTGTGGTAATCTCCACTGTGGTAATCTGTAGTGTGGTAATCTCCCCTGTGGTACTCTCCACTGTGGTAATCTCCACTGCCGTCATCTGTAGTGTGGTAATCTCTGGTGTGGTAATCTACACTGTGGTACTCTCTACTGCGGTAATCTCCCCTGTAGTGTTATGGTCTGAGTACATCACACATGATGTTATGCCATAAAAGCCTGGCCTGTCACCATCAATGCAAGGACAGACGGTAACGACATTCTGCTGCATTACACCTGTGATTACTATAAACAGGTAATCTCCCCAGTCCTGCATGATTTGTAGGACCCACAGCACTGAAGGCGGTGTGTGTGCAGTGCTGGGTGCACAGGGCCCGGTGTGCACCGTCAGCTGAACCCCAAGACACCCCGCCCAGTGCACGTGCGGCTCCTCCCTGTCACAGCAGCCTCCCCTGGCCCCGCCCTGACATAAACAGGTCACACCGGTGTGTCACGCCTGCCCCGTGACTCATAACGCAGGCAGTGCACATGGGTGTGCGCCAATGAGCAGCAGGTTTCACCAGAACCAAACAAGACTTCCCTCCAGTGACGTCTGCTCATGTTTTCCATGATCCGGTTTACATTTGTTCTAAACTGAATTTATCACCTTTCACTTTTTTCTTCTGTGCATATAACAAAACCCCAAAAGCATTGGCAAACCCCACTGGTGTGTTGTAATTGTATTCATATAGCGCTTACTACCCCTGAAGAGGCATCAACGCTCTTTTTCGGGGAGTACCACGCTACTCCGGAACCCATAAAGGATTAGTGGTGAATTAGTATAGTGAAAAGTAATTTGAGTGGTGGGTAGGTAAGTCAGTTATTTGGATTCAGAAGGATATCGGAGGGATAGAAGAGGGAAAAAGGTTTGCATTTATATAGCGCTTGTCATCCCTGATGGGGCGTCGAAGCGCCTCTCTGGCAAGCAGCACCCGACTCCGGCACCCACAAAGGACCAGTGTTGAATTAGTATAGGAAACATGAAAGCAATTTGACTGGTGATATGAGTCAGACACCTGGACTGAGAGGATAGTGGAGGGACAGAAGAGGGAAAAGGTTTGCACCTATACAGCACCTGTCATCCCCGAAGGGTGTTGAAGCCCCCCTCACCCGGCGAGCAGCGCACCACTCCTGAACGCACAAATGACCAGTGATGAACTAGCACAGTGAAACATGAAACCAGAGAAGTGGACCTGCCAGCTGCCACCTTGACTGCAAAGGACCTGGAGGGACAGAAGAGCGTCCCGGTATTCACAGCAGTAGGAGGAGGCCTGGGACGAGCAAAAGGGGATGTGGAGGCAAAAGAGGCGTCAGATGATGCAAGGAGTAGAGTTGGGGTGACTCCAGAAAGGTGTTGGCAGCTAGCCTTTTAGAATCAAAATGTACTATTACAACAACAATTATATTTTTTGGGGTCTCAAAAAGTACACTTTGACACAGTATATTTTGTATGTATGTATGCATGTGTTTAAGTATGTATGTACATATTCATGTATGTATCTATCTGTGTGTATGTATGCATGTATGCAAACATGTATGTAGATGTGTATGTATGCATTTATGTGTGTATGCATATATCTATTTATGGCTCTCTTCTTGTGAACAAGGGCTCCCGAGCCCGAAACGCGTCTATGCTGCCTCTAAAAATAAAATAACTTTTGCCTACCTGATCCTGTGGTCTGTCTTCCTGCTTCGCCGTTCTGAGGACCGGAGGTTGCTGTGGAGGTTTGTCTGCATATCTATTTATGTATGTACACATGTATATATGAATCTATGAATGTATATGCATGTATGTATCTATATATGTATATATCTATGTATGTATATGCATGAATGTGCACATGTATTTATGTATCTATGTATACATATATATGTATGGATGGATGGTTGTGCACTTGTATGTATGTACACATATATGTATGCATGTATGTATTGATGCATGTATATATGTATGTACACATGTATGTATGGATAGATGGATGTATACATCTGTGTATCTATGTATGTATGTGGTACTCCTATTGCACAACCCTACACAAAGGACAGCAGAGCACTCTATACATTCACAGGCAAGCATAAAGTCAACGAGTGGCGGCGGAGGCAGCAGTTTGTGGATGGTTCATGCCTTGTGATGTACTGTTCTTCAAAGAGATGCATCTTCAGCTCTTTCCTAACTTGGAGCAGTGTTTTGGGCGGTCCTGATGGATAGGGGATGATTTTCCCCATCCCTGGTGTATAAATCAATAAAGCCTGCTTCCTGCCTTGTATCCCCTTCTTTAAACACCTATGGGCCATTTGTATCATCAACCTGATTTGCGATTTTGAAATAGCGATTTTTTAGAAATCGCTATTTTAGAACCGCAAATAGGGATGTATGTACAAATTCACAATTTTTTTATGAATTCTTAGTATTTATTTATTTATTTATTTATTTATTTATATCATTTCTAAAGCGCGCTGTAACCCTACGGGCATCCTGGCGCTAAAAAATGCATCTGAGGGGCTGAGCAGTAAGGGCAGAAATGAGGGGAGAAGCTTTATGGAGGTGTGACATTAGGAAAATGCCAGGTCTTTATCCTTTTGCGGAAGAGCATCAGTTCGTTGGTTTTCCTAATTGACAGAGGAAGGCTATTCCAGAGGTGGGCTGCCGCTATGCTAAAGGCTCTGCCCCCATGAGTGGCTTTCCTGATCCTGGGTATACTAAGGAGATTGGTGGATGAGGAACGGAGGGTCCGTGTAGGTTCATACCACTTGAATTTGGTCTGAAGGGGTTTAGGACCTAAGCCATGTGCAGCCTTGAAAACGGTACACAGGGATTTAAAATGGATCCTCTGCTGAATGGGCAACCAGTGCAACTCGGCCAGAGCAAGAGTGGTGGAAGATCGACGTCCTCGGGAGAGCAAATTGCAAATTGCGAATCACAATTAAGGAATACTTTCCCATTCATTTCTATGGGCCAGGAGGCCCATAGGAATGAATAGGAAGTTATTCTCAATTTGCAATTTGCAATTTGAGAATCGCAAATTGAGAATAATTTCAAGGGTGCAGGGGTGTCCAAAGGACACCCTGTTGCACCCCTGAAATAAGCATGGGTGCACATGTGGCACACATACATGCCCTAAGGGCATGTATGTGCATCACATGGCACTTAGAAAAATGCACAAATGTGCATTTTTCAAGGAATTCGCAAATTACCACCAACTTGAAGTTGGTGGTAATTTGCGATTCCTTAAGGACAATTTAAATTTTTTTTTTTGCTTCATACATTGCATTTAGGGAATCGGAAAATTTGCTATTACTTGTTTTGCACCAGATTTTCTTTATTACATACCATTTGGCAAATTCGCAAACGCCGAAATTCTGCGAATTTCGACATTTGCGGATGCGAATACTCTTGATACATATGGCCCTTAGACTGCAGTCTGACGGTGTCCTGGCTGTGGGTGTCCAGGGAACCACCACAGATGGTGATCTTTCTGCGAGTTACACAGGGGTGCTGGTCGTGATGGTTTTGTAAATGATGCAGCTGGTTTGGCTAGCATTGGTCGGCAAGGGGAGCCAACATAGATTGATCAGGCTGGGGTGATGTGGTCATGTTTCTTCAGCCCGTAGAAGAGACAGGCTGAGGCGTGTACCCTACCCTTAAGGAGTTGTAAAGTGAAGTCTAGGGGCATGGGGCAGGGTGATGCCACTGTCCCGATGCAAATGCCCAAGGGCTTGAAAAGCAGTTCTAAAGCTGCTTTCTGGAAAGGTTATTTGACTTTCTTTAGAAGAAAGAGTTGTTACCAAATGGTCTTTGATTTTTTACAATGTGCTCCTTGACTTGTCACCTGTATTTAGAAAAAGTGGAGCACACAACACGCTCACCCTATAGCATAGTGGGATGCGGGAACACAGACACCCACTGCCCTTGGAAATGTTAGGGGTAGTAAGGATTAAACTACCGATGCACCCTTGAACTGGGCGGGGTGGTGTGCACCTGAAATGCATTTCTTATGATTGGGAAGGCACTCAAATATGCGAATCCGTTATTAGAATTCAGATCAAAGTCCTATCGAATGAGTATTATAATTATGATCTAAAGTGATCGTGGAAGAATGTCCGCCATACGTATGATTTCCCAAATTCCAAAAACGTAATTGTTCCTTCATCAATAAAAGCTCAACCTTCACCCATTTTGTGACCCCTGTAAACCAATCCTAACCTCCGAAGACATCAGATGTCTACATGAACAGTAGTTCCAAGAGTAGATATATCATCTCCAGTTGGGTACTCTAAATGACATCACAACGAGTAACCATGAGCGCGTCTCTGAGGTCGACATCCTCATTGGAGAAGAGACAAAGATTGGCCTCTCGTGGACCAAACACTGAGGCACAGTAGGGATCTTGCCAAGTAATGGATTGGGGTCACATGCCTTGGTGCACATGCTTTCACCCCAAGGCTGGTCCATATCTGATATCAGGATTCTGTGGTGGTTCCATCAACATTGACCAGCTTACCTGTGGTGTAATTGTAATTGTAATTGTAAAAATATTTGTTAAGCGCGGTTGCTGCCCGTAGGCGTCCAAGCGCTGGTGGTGGGGCGATGAGTGGATATATCTGGGTGAGTCAGGATTCTGTGGTGGTTCCATGAACATTGACCAGCTTACCTCTGGTGGAGCAATGAGTGTATATATCTGGGTGAGTCACGATTTTGTGGCGGTTCCATGAACATTGACCAGCTTACCTGTGGCGGAGCAACGAGTGGATATATCTGGATGGGTCAGGATTCTGTGGTGGTTCCATGAACATTGACCAGCATACCTGTGGCGGAGCAATGAGTGTATATATCTGGGTGGGTCAGGATTCTGTGGTGGTTCCACGAACATTGACCAGCTTACCTGTGGCGGAGCAGTGAGTGGGTGTATCTGGGTGAGTCGGGATTCTGTGGTGGTTCCATAAACATTGACCAGCTTACCTGTGGTGGAGCAATGAGTGGATGTATCTGGGTGAGTCGGGATTCTGTGGTGGTTCCATAAACATTGACCAGCTTACCTGTGGTGGAGCAATGAGTGGATGTATCTGGGTGAGTCGGGATTCTGTGGTGGTTCCATGAACATTGACCAGCTTACCTGTGGCGGAGCAATGAGTGGATATATCTGGGTGAGTCAGGATTTTGTGGTGGTTCCATGAACATTGACCAGCGTACCTGTGGCAGAGCAATGGGTTGGTATATCTGGGTGGGTCAGGATTCTGTGGTGGTTCCATGAACATTGACCAGCTTACCTGTGGTGGAGCAATAAGTGGTTCCATCAACATTGACCAGTTTACCTGTGGTGGAGAAATAAGTGGTTCCATCAACATTGACCAGCTTACCTGTGGTGGAGCAATAAGTGGATATATCTTGGTGATTCAGGATTTTGTGGTGGTTCCATGAACATTGACCAGTGTACCTGTGGCAGAGCAATGGGTGGGTATATCTGGGTGAGTCAGGATTCTGTGGTGGTTCCACGAACATTGACCAGCTTACCTGTGGCGGAGCAATGAGTGGATATATCTGGGTGAGTCTGGATTCTTTGGTGGTTCCATGAACATTGACCAGCTTTCCTGTGGCGGAGCAACGAGTGGATATATCTGGATGGGTCAGGATTCTGTGGTGGTTCCATGAACATTGACCAGCTTACCTGTGGCGGAGCAACGAGTGGATATATCTGGGTGGGTCAGGATTCTGTGGTGGTTCCACGAACATTGACCAGCTTACCTGTGGTGGAGCAATGAGTGGATATATCTGGGTGAGTAAGGATTTTGTGGTGGTTCCATGAACATTGACCAGCTTATCTGTGGTGGAGCAATAAGTGGTTCCATCAACATTGACCAGCTTACCTGTGGTGGAGAAATAAGTGGTTCCATCAACATTAACCAGCTTACCTGTGGTGGAGCAATAAGTGGATATATCTTGGTGATTCAGGATTTTGTGGTGGTTCCATGAACATTGACCAGCTTACCTGTGGCAGAGCAATGGGTGGATATATCTGGGTGAGTCAGGATTCTGTGGTGGTTCCATGAACATTGACCAGCTTACCTGTGGTGGAGCAATAAGTGGTTCCATCAACATTGACCAGCTTACCTGTGGCGGAGAAATAAGTGGTTCCATCAACATTGACCAGCTTACCTGTGGTGGAGCAATACGTGGATATATCTTGGTGATTCAGGATTTTGTGGTGGTTCCATGAACATTGACCAGCGTACCTGTGGCAGAGCAATGGGTGGGTATATCTGTGTGAGTCAGGATTCTTTGGTGGTTCCATGAATATTGACCAGCTTACCTGTGGCGGAGCAACGAGTGGATATATCTGGATGGGTCAGGATTCTGTGGTGGTTCCATGAACATTGACCAGCTTACCTATGGTGGAGCAATAAGTGGTTCCATCAACATTGACCAGCTTACCTGTGGTGGAGAAATAGGTGGTTCCATCAACATTGACCAGCTTACCTGTGGTGGAGCAATAAGTGGCTATATCTTGGTGATTCAGGATTTTGTGGTGGTTCCATGAACATTGACCAGCGTACCTGTGGCAGAGCAATGGGTGGGTTTAATCTGGGTGAGTCAGGATTCTTTGATGGTTCCATGAACATTGACCAGCTTACCTGTGGCGGAGCAACGAGTGGATATATCTGGATGGGTCAGGATTCTGTGGTGGTTCCATGAACATTGACCAGCTTACCTGTGGCGGAGCAACGAGTGGATATATCTGGGTGGGTCAGGATTCTGTGGTGGTTCCATCAACATTGACCAGCTTACCTGTGGTGGAGCAATAAGTGGATATATCTTGGTGATTCAGGATTTTGTGGTGGTTCCACGAACATTGACCAGCTTACCTGTGGCGGAGCAATGAGTGGATATATCTGGGTGAGTCAGGATTCTGTGGTGGTTCCTTAAACATTGACCAGCTTGCCTGTGGCGGAGCAATGAGTGGATATATCTGGGTGACTCAGGATTTGATGGTGATTCCATGAACATTGACCAGCTTACCTGTGGCGGAGCAATGAGTGGATATATCTGAGTGAGCACCCAGTGCATAAAGCTTACTTCATCCATAGTCTGCTGTGCCAACTCCGCAGGATTACCGCCTGTGGATGGAACCTTCCATATGCTTAATACCACTTAGTGCAAGTGCATATATCAACAAACAACTGTGGTTGACTTGGGACAACTCCAGCAGACAAGGAATGAGACTATAAACATGAACGAGAACACATCAGTTAAAAAGGTAAGTAAGCCTAACAAACAGGTAACCCAGACCACTTTACAGACAGGAGCATCAAAAGGGCACAAGAATACCCAATTGCTCACTTAGTCCTATGAACATTAGGAAATTGATAATAAAAATTATACTTTGAAAAATTGAAAAGTGGTTGCATAACAATTATAAGCAAAGAAACAATTTGAAACCAACACAAATAATGCTGATATGAGCTATACAGTGCAGTAGGCTGCCATGAATTTCAACAAAGAAACCCATTGATTGAATCTGACAATCAGATAGAAGGCACAATTCAACCTACAGTGTGAGCACAGCAGCTTCGTACTCCATGAAAAGAAGCTGTCAGGCAAAGTCCAAAATTAGGGAGGAGGAACATTGTTCAATACGTGACACTAACCAAGGACCTGTTCTTCCAACATTGGTGCATCTGTACAAGTGGGTTACGCCACCGGAACTTCACTTTTTCCGATGCTCCTGTGGCGCTATGCCCTGCGCTTTATTTACAAAGCAATGCTTAGCGCCGCTTTGTAAATATGGTACCGTTTCACGCAGGGGCAGACAATGGGTGTTGCTGTAGGCATTCCACTGCAACACCCTTTGGTTATTGCTGCTCTCCCAGGTTAAGAAGGATCTGTAAATCGGAAGCAGCACCACAAAGCTAACGCCTAGCAAGAGCAGGCATTAGAATGACGAAACAAGGAAGAATACTTGTGTTACTCCTCATTCTTTCTCTTTCTATGTATGCTGCATAGGAAGAGGAAAAAAACTAGCAGAAATAAGGTTGGTTTTCCTCGTTGTGCCTCCTCAGGGGAGGTGTAAGGTTTTTTCACATTCCCAGGTCTGCTACTTCTGGTAAATCTAGAATACTTCAAAATCCATGGGTGTTGCGTGGCAACACCCACCGCAAGGCCCATAGGCCGCCTCCTGAGTGCAGAATAAGGCAAAGCAATGCTTTGCACTCCCTTGCCTTACTCCATATCTATGAGGCCATTCAAATGCGCGCCAGCATAAATATGATTTTGCGGTTTGCCCCGCCAGAGCGTCACAAAACTTGAAAATAAAGGGCTCACAAATATGCCCCGTGGTGTATACAATGTAAAGATTCCTTTGAGCCTGGTGTCATTGACAAAGACAGCTTCAGGTAGTCTTTGCCATAAGGAAGGTTATGAATTTTACAACTGTGGAGAAGTGTGACTCAATGGTTAGAGCGGCAGACCCTGATGCAGAGGTCTAGCCCGGGACCAGGGTTCAATTCCCCGCCTCGGCGGGTCTTGGGCTCAAAATTCCACGGACCTGATAATTCTCGCCTCGGTGCCTATTCCAATCATGGAGTCCCACTCTGCAACTCTGGGCAATAGCTTGCTTAATCTCCACAACACTAAGGATGCCTGGCCTCCACCTTGGTGGTGCCCAGGAGTGGACACCTCACAGGGAAAGCCAGGATGGGTTCCACAGCGGTATTCGTACAAGTGCCTTGAGACCCTTGCGGGTGAGTAGTGCGCTATACAAGTATCAATTTACAACTGGTGATGATGCATGCCTCTGCCAGTGCGGGTTAGTATGTGCTTGTTGGAAGCCCACCAATGCTGAGTCTTGTTGCGAGTGGGTTCTAGGTAGCGCCAGTGTCAAATATAAACAAGGAATCACAGGGACTTGTCCAGGTTCAGGATGCTGGACATCGGCCAGTGAGTGGACCGTCCACTTGGTCAAGGGATGTTCTTTTCATCCAGTAATTTGGCCTGAGCAAGTTTGATTTCTCCTTCTAGTATACCGGTCTGATATGACAGTGATTGTTTATTTATATAGGTAGTTCTTTATATAGGGGTGTGGTCCAGGACATATTGACCAGAAACGTCATACATAAGGTCAGACAGTGGTACACAGCTGGTTAAATAAGAGGAAATTCATAAACCAGAGAGTTGACTGATTTTCTGCAAAAATATTCTGTAATGACGAGACAGCAATACACAGACAGGGAGAACGAGAACACACTGCTAATGCAATAATGCGTTAGATGTGGTGGACCTATTTCTACTTGGGGTAAGGGTGTGTTTTGAGGTTACAGAAGAGTCTGAATGTTTAAAAAAGGAGAGAGCATCTTTCAGGATAGCTGGAGAGGGTTACAGTCTGGTGGGCCTCTGCTAGCAGTTGCTAGGTGTTGAATTGAGACACTAAGGGCAGGTTGGTATGGAAGGATAAGAAACTCCTGGACTTATTTATGAGAGCCCTGAGTTACTTTTGCACCAAGTAAAGTGGTACATGCGTGATGCAGGCTCTTATTTCGATTTATGGAGCTACGCAAAGCCTTCCTTCATGGCTGTGTCGCTTTACTCTGCTCCAGGAAGGCGTTCCATGGGCACTGTGGTTGGTTTTCCCGCACAGCACCCATAGAATTTGACTCTGCCCCAGATTTACAAAGTGACGTAAACCTGGGGAAGTGCCGAATCCGTACGCGTCACGAGGTGAGGAATAATGAGGAGAAATATGAATATTTCTCCTAGTTTTTTCCTCTTTCTATCTGTGTTGCATTTTACAACGCCCAGGAAGAGGAAAACACCTCTAGGATTATTTTGCACAAAAACAATCCTGCCTGCAATGGCGTCACCCTTGCACCATGGTTTAAAGGTGCACGGCCGGACTCGAAACCAAAACCAGCCCTGTCGAACAGCTCGACCAGCCTCCGGGGTGGTGCTGGTTGGAAGCACCATTTTCGTCTCACCGCTGCCGCTTTTGTTACGGGGGGCGAACATTTAAAAACTGGCCTCCTTTAAGAAAAAGGCCCTCACCCTTGCAGCCCACCAGGGAATAACACCCGGTGCCCACTACAGCTGCCGGATCGGCGCCAGTACTGAGGAAAGGACAAGAATGCACCGTATTGCTTAAATAGAGCGTGTTCCTGTTCTTTCACTTTGGTCTAGGGCAGCAAAGCAAGGTTCCTTGCTCCGCTGCTCAGCTGTTCAATGCCACACTCCCATAAAGAAGCCAGTGTTCTGTGGCGGGGGGTCACGCTTGTGGGAGGCTGATGGTGTTTCACAATGTAATGCATTTCACCTACAGGAAAGTGTTAGTGAAATGCTTCACTAATTATTCACAGTTCATCTGGGAGTGGTAATTACCTGTTCTGATTTGGACTGGAAGGACTGCTGTGACGACGTCTGTGCTTGTGCGGGGGGCGTCGATCGGTGTCACTGTGTGTGTTTGGCATTGCGCGCTTCCTCTGTGTGGTGTCTTCTTTAGGGTTTGTATGATAGCTTCTCATTGGACAGATTTCCATTTCTAGGGTAGGGTGTGACTCTGTTGAGTCATGCCTGTGAGGCACAGGCAGGTTCATCCGGTCTGCTCTTCTGGGAGCAGTGTTGAGGCTCAGTGAGGCCCCTCTCAGCAGGTGCTTCAGTTCACCTGCTGCAGGTGATTCTCTGGGAGTTACCTCTGGAGTCATCCTTCAGTGGGAGGAGGCTAGGCTGGCAGAAGAAGCTGATTGCAGGTGTTGTTCTGTTGTGACATGCCAGTGGCTTGAAAGGTTGTGCAACAGAGAGGGCTGACCAGGGGGCACCTGCACAGAAAGATATGTTCATTTGTGGGACTGACTACCCCGGGGCCATATTTATGAAAAATCTTGCAGCGCTGCCTGATCAGTAAATGGAGGAACGCGCTGTATTTATCGTAAAAACACTGCATTCATGGAATTTCCCTGTGCTGGCGCACAATGTACTGCCTAGCGCCAAATCAGATACCATGACACCAGGGTGTGTTGTAAGCAGGAACAATCCTAGGAGGCATTTTCCTCTTGCTATGTGTGCTGCAGAAGAGGAAGGAATGAGGAGAAATAAAAATATTTCCCCTCGTTACGCCTCACCTGGGGAGGCATAGCATTGTGACGCATCTCTAGGTCTGCCAGTAATGGTAAATCTGGGAATACACCAAAGTCCACAGCTGGATGCGTGCGAATGCCGAAACTACACCCATTGAATGCCTCTCTGGGGAAGAATAATGCAAAGCAGCGATTTACGCTGCGTTGCGGTACTCTAGATATATCAAACCACGCAGGGCCATGCAAGGTGGCTTTGTGTGGCTTGATCAATCTACCTTGAGAGTCGTGTTGCTCTTGAGCTCCGTTGCTTGGCACAAGGGTGGTACAACTCTTTAACCCCTTCGATGCTCATGACGGAACGGTTCCGTCATGAGCGTCAGTTGAGCTGTGCTCATGACGGAACCGTTCCGTCATGAGCTGGTAGGCTCATTAGAACATTCAGCACAGCGCAGGAATCTGCGCCACGCTTAAGGTGTTAATAAATATGCCGCAAGTGTGTGTCGTCTACGTTTATGAAGCCATTAATTGCTTATCTCAGATGCATGCCCTGAAGGAGAAACTTGAGGGCTTGTTTGAGGTGTCGAGTCATAAGCTAATTTCCCCAGGATTGTGGAGTCTGGGTGATCAATGATGTTGGAGACCTGGTGAATGAGTGAATCTACAAACGCGGGCAGTAAGTGGCTGATTGGATTGTAGGTAGGGAGTGATTCAGTCTCTGTGTCTACAAGGGTAGGGTTCTAAGTGAGTGTTTTGTGTATAATGATAGTGGAGCAGGCACGATCTATGTCAGCTAGGGTGAGAGGTAGTGAAGGTTTTTGCGGCAGCACTCTCCTGTGGGCACAAGCAGCGCCGCCTCCTTCTTCTGCTACTTCTGTAGCACTATACTGTGTTGGGGGACCTGAGTCGCAGATGGTGCATGGGAAGTCCTTTGAGAAGCAGATTTCCAGTAGGCACGGATCAGTGTGTTGAGCCTGAGGCCTGGTTCTGTTTTTGTGTGCAGATGTTGTAGTGTTGATGGTACCCTGGGTGTTTTGTTGAAGGATGCATGGGGCTGGACCCCCTCTGGTCTGTACATGGGAGTTACAGCTTTTGTAGGCCTGTGCATGCTCTCAAGGGGCTGTTTCCAGAATATTTTTCTGTGTGTGAGAGTCAAGGTCTGGACATGTGAGGGGTGGACAAGTGCAATGGATAGTCTGAGGTGGAAGAGGTGGTGTGGTGGAGGCAGTTCTGGAGGAGTGAGGTCCACGATGGTTAACTTCATTGGACAACTTTAATGACATATTAGTAATACTGGTGCATCTCATGAGGACCTGCGTTGAAGAAGACGGCACGCGTAACACATATTCATGTCATCAACTTTATTGCTGTAACTTATTACTCTGAAGATAAGTAGCATTGAGGACTTCAGGTCCACACGCTCTTTGAGCAAACTCCTCACAACAATGATGTGAAGATTCATGGCACATTTCCAATAAACAACAACACAGTGACTTCAGCAGGAGGTTATCAGAACACTGGACCATGATCCCTGATTTTAATGCTGCAACGTGTCCTGCTCTTCTGCGGTTGACCTAAAAAGGGATGGTGGATCAATGGCGAATGGTTGGCGGTGGAGCGTCAGACATCCATTCTCAGGCATCAGACATCAGATCCGGTGGGTCTAGTGAGGCTCATGCATCAGGAGGTATCACAATTTTACCGTCTGGGGGTGGTGGATGAAAGGGAGGAATACCTGAGAAGAGAAACATAGAATGATAAGATACAGGTAACAGGACTTGGGTGCAGGATACAAAACAAAAGAGTCTCTGGATAAAGCAACCATAAAGAAGGAACTACAAATCTTCAAGGAATAAAGACAGACTTCCACAACCAAGCAGCTATGTCTAAGGTCACCTCACATCAGCTAAAACAGCAATTTGCTTGGTGTATAAGAGAGATTGGAACTGTCAATATTGACTGGAAACACCCAGAGAAGAAACATAGCCGCCCTTTCCAGAAGGAGGAAACAGGTCTGCTTCTTGATGATCACTCCTTACTTCTTGACTGCTGTTTTTCTATCCCTAGCGACTTGACGCCTTTGGGCAAAGTCTGTGCTTTACAAATGACCATTCATTCAATCTTTCATGACAGTCCAATGAGAAGGGAGGGTAGACTAAGGGTAGGGGTACAGGCTCGCCTCCAGGGGTGTGGGGCTAGGACACGTCAGTGTGAGTAAACTCTGCAACACTTGCAAGAGTTTGGATGGGAGAAGGTGTAGTTTGCTTTACGGCTTAAATACGAAGCTGTAGTGTTAGTTTTGGAAGCTGAAGTCAAAATAAATATTGTGTTCATCTATTGGAAGGAACACACTTGCTGCTTCTAACTCAAAGAGCCGCTGCAGTGTCATTAAAGCATGGTTCTGTGCACATCACATCCTCATCCGCTGTTATCACCACCCTTTCTACGCTGCATGCCAATCCCAGGCTCACCTTGAAATAACAAGCGCGGTGTCTTTATTAATTTATTGAATTTATAAAGTGCCAACATGGCCCGTGGGCATCAGAGTGCTTTACAACTGGAACAAAACAAAAGACTCACATTGAGGGTACCTCAACAAATGGAGACAGAACGTAAATAGAAAAGCAGGTGAGGACCACAGGAACCAGCCCAGGTGTCCATCGCAGGGAAGAGCTTTGAGGTATTTTCTGAAGGTGGGCGCTCAAGTGGGCAAGTGGAGGGAGATCTCAATTGAAGGTGGTGCGGTTCGAGAGGAAGGGATTGAGCATTGCTAGACCCCCGTTGTTGTCCAAAATCTTCAATTTCTCAGTTAGGTTTGAGGGAAGAGATGAGTGCAGCGCTCTGCCTCGTTACCCTCTTCTCCTAGGGTGCCCAGCCCAGAAGACCAGGCAATGGCCAAACACTTTGTGGGTCACCTCTCTGCAGGCAACCTCTCTGTTTGACCCTAAAAGGGTTGAGTACAGCCTCCATCCTGAACCCCTGATCCTTCACCTCGACCTCAAATGAGATGGTATGCTGTGGAGGGCGGGGGGAGTAGGGGTAGAGACTGGTGGAGTCTACGGGGTTACTGAGAGATCTGAGGGCATATTATTTAGTAAACACAAGGAGATGATGGACGGAGCGCTGAAACTTTTCAGACACTCACACCCAGTCACAAATCTGGGTTGAATCCATCATCATTCTTTAGCCTACTTTGCCACCCCAGTTCAGACACAGCCATATGCAGCACAAACACATCTACTACCAGCAAACTCTACAAGTGTGAAAATGTAGACGGCTTGAGGCCCCCAAAGCTATAAGAATGTCTATGGCAGCAGGAATTAGTCATTTTAAATGCATATTGAATTAATAAACAACTGTTGTTCTGGTCATCTCTGAATTACACAAACAGCGCCACCAGCTGGCAGTTATCTTAAGTGCCAGTGTTGAGAATTAAGTGCTGGTGCCGAGCACTGGGCATCACTGGCTCTAATTAAGCACTGCCTGTTACAAAGAGTGGCGCTGTGTAACATTAAATGTGCGCTCTTAAATGTAAAAAGTGGAGAAAGGGGTCATGAAAATATAGAAAACTGGAGGAGAAATGGATCATCGTAAAGAATGAAAAGTACCCTATACTACACAGCCCATTCCTGGGTGGTTTTGGACAAATACATTTTTCAGGGAGGCCAAACGGATGCCATTGGTTGGGCTCACTGTAACTTCGACAGACCCCTCACAGACAGTAAAAGCTACGGGCAGATGTGAAATAAAATAGAACATGACCAGTATCCAAGATCACACAATGTTTCAATGGGAACGCCGGGACACAGAACTTGCTCTCCTAATTTGAGACACAGTGGCTTAGACAAGTTAGGCAATATTGAATTTTAGGCGTGAGTTGCACTGGGGGGTTATTTATTTACAGTAGGGCAAAAGGAAACTGCTGGAAATGTGGATAGGCTTACCACAGGGAACGTCCACTCAGTTGGGTAGGGACCCGCTTACCTGAGGCATAGACTCAAGATGACACAAGTTACTGGGGACCTTAGATCTAATCATCTTCGCCTAATGTTTGCCCCACTATTCCGTCTTGCACGTACGGGTGGCAGGGCCTTTGCGGTGGCCACCTCCAACCTCTGGAACCAACTTCCGCTGGAACTTAGATTTCTAACATCAGAGCCTCTGTTTCGGAGGAAACTTAAGACCTGGCTCTTCTCTCTTATTTAGCCCTCTCTGATCTTCTCTGGTTGTCGCATGTCTGTAGCGCCGGGACACTCCCGTTGGGGGTAGCTGAGCGCTTTATAAGCTTCAAAATAAATAAAAATAAAATAGGGAGAAACCAGGAATCACCCCACCCACTGGGTAATGAAACCCTAAAGGTGGCACCTCAAAAAACCCTACTCAGAACACTTTTTGGACTTGAGGTAGATCCGAAGAGGACTGGACCCAGCTTGCTCTGAAGGACTGGATCGGATGTCTCTTGTACCCTGGACAAAGAAGAGGACTCCAAGTGTCAGGGGGTTGACCTCCTCTGTAACCACACTAACATCCAAAGCTAAAAAATACACTACTTCCATGATTCCCAGTTGGCAAGTCTCATAAAAATCCGCACTGGAACTGCTCAAAGCCTGGGCTGGATCGAACCCCAAAGTCATAATAGCAACACATTCAAGTCTTGGAGCCCTTGGTGAAGAGCCGAGGAAAAAGGGATTTACCTCTCCAAAGTTTAAGGGACTTAGGGCCAGATGTAGGAAGGCTATTACCGGTCGGTAACGGCCGAAATTAACGAATTTCGGCCGTTACCGACCGTTAATAGGCTTTTCTGATGTAGGGGCCGAAAATAAGGATTCTGTAACTTACCGAATCGGTAATTTAAGGAATCGGTAAATTACCGATTTCTTAAATACCGATTCAGTAAATTACCGAATTCCTAATGTAGAGAGCACTTAAATGAATGCTTATCCCATGTTAGGATTAGTTATTTACCACCAACTATAAGTTTGTGGTAAATAACGGGAAAAAAAAGCTATTTTATGCAAATTGCTTCAGTGCCATGTTGTAGACATACATGCCCTTAGGGCATGCAACATGCAATTGTGTATGGGTGCACATGTTGTAGACATACATGCCCTTAGGGCATGTATGTCTGCAACATGTGCACCCATACACAATTGAGGGGTGCAACAGCGTGTCAAAGTAACACCCTGCCACCCTTCTATGTTTCCCACTTTTACCGAATCGGTATTTACCGATTCGGTAATTGACATTCATTCCTATGGGCTTCCAGGCCCATAGGAATGAATGGCAATTATCGAATCGGTAAATACCGATTCGATAAATACTGAATTTTACAGATTCGGTAAAATTTTCCGAAAAATTACCTAAATACTATTTACCTATTCTTAAATACCAAATCGGTATAATTTGATATTTAAAAATAGGTAAATAGTATTTACCTACATCTGGCCCTAAGAAAGTTCCAGCTTCCAGCTGCCGAAGGACCGGGTCCAACCATCTGAGCTGATCCAGCCAAGGCGCACCTTCGTTGTACTGAGGAAACAAGCTTGCCCCTCTTGGAGCTTCTCCTGATCAACAGATCCATTTTAGCGGGACTTCGGCAAGAATGTATCCAACCTTGTGAATCCCTCATCAGATACAGCCTGCTGCCTTACCCCACGGGAAGCAAAGGACATGCATTTCAGAGATGAAGGGCCAGATTTACTAACCTTGGACGCAATGCAACACAGCAAGACAGCGTGCTGCGCTGCGTCAATGGGAGAGAGCAGGAATGTGCCATCTTTACTAAGATACAGCGCACTCCTGCTCTCTCACAGATGTGTGTCATGACAACGCGGGCTTTACCCCGCGTTGCCATTACAACGCATCCATTACAACGCAAGTCGTTACAACGACTTGCGCTGTAGGCGCTGGATTGTGGAATAGTTTAATTTTCTTTTCCAACTCCAGTTCCCGTAACAGTAGGGAAGGTGTTGGAATAGAAAATAAAACTATTCCTTTACCAAAGCGCCCTCCCGTTGTGATGGCAGCGCGGGGTAAAGCCCGTGTTGTCATGGCTGTTTACCCTCTCTCACTGCATGGTGCACTGAGCCTTCCTAGCGTCAAAGCAGGCACCCTTGTGCCATGGTGCCTGTCTTTACAGGCAGGGTCATTGTTGTGTATAAAGGTCCAACTTCCTTCACAAAAACAATCTTCTGAGACATTTACCCCCTCGTTCGTGTGCTGCAGAATGCTGCACACATAGAAAGAGGAAATGACAAGAAGAAATACGCATATTTCTCCTCATCAGGCCTCTGTTGAGATGGTGTAGCATTTTGATGCAATTCCGGGTTTACTACACTTAGGAAATCTAGTATTGTGCCAAAATCCACTGGTGGATGCTTGGTAACACTCACAGTTCACCCAGGAAACACATTTCCAAAGAAAACTAAGGCAAGGCAGCGATTAGCGTTACCATGCGTTATTCCATGCAAGGTGGCTTTGCATGTCTTAGTAAATCTCCCTGAAGCTTTGCATCACCGTGCATCGCCTAGCAGTGTCTTGCATCACCATGCATAGCCTTGCATTGCCGTACAATGCCTTGCATCACCGTGCATCTCCTTGCATCGCAGTGCATCGCCTTGCATTGCCGTGCATTGCCTTGCAGTGTCTTGCATCGCCATGCATTGCCTTGCATTGCCGTACAATGCCTCGCATCGCCGTGCATCTCCTTGCATCGCCGTGCATCTCCTCGCCTTGCCGTGCATCTCCTTGCATCGCCGTGCATCTCCTTGCATCGCTGTGCATTGCCTTGCATCGCCGTGCATCGCCTTGCAGTGTCTTGCATCGCCATGCATTGCCTTGCATTGCCGTACAATGCCTTGCATCGCTGTGCATCTCCTTGCATCGCCGTGCATCTCCTCGCATCACCGTACATCTCCTTGCATCGCCGTGCATCTCCTTGCATCGCTGTGCATCGCCTTGCATCGCTGTGCATCGCCTTGCAGTGTCTTGCATCACCATGCATTGCCTTGCGTTGCCGTACAATGCCTCGCATCGCTGTGCATCTCCTTGCATTGCTGTGCATCGCCTTGCATCGCCGTGCATCGCCTTGCAGTGTCTTGCATCGCCATGCATTGCCTTGCATTGCCGTACACTGCCTCGCATCGCCGTGCATCTCCTTGCATCGCCGTGCATCTCCTTGCATCACCGTGCATCTCCTTGCATCGCCATGCATCTCCTTGCATCGCTGTGCATCACCTTGCATTGCAGTGCATCGCCTTGCATCGCCGTGCATCGCCGTGCATCGCCTTGCAGTGTCTTGCATCGCCATGCATTGACTTGCATTGCCGTACAATGCCTCGCATCGCCGTGCATCTCCTTGCATCGCTGTGCATCGCCTTGCAGTGTCTTGCATCGCCATGCATTGCCTTGCATTGCCGTACAATGCCTCGCATTGCCGTGCATCTCCTAGCATCGATGTGCATCACCTTGCAGTGTCTTGCATCGCCATGCATCTCCTTGCATCACTGTGCATCGCCTTGCATCGCCGTGAATTGCCTTGCAGCGCCGTACATCACCTTGCATCTCCGTGCATTGCCTTGCATCGCCGTACATCACCTTGCATCGCCGAGCATTGCCTTGCATCACAGTGCATCACCTTGCATCGCCGCACATCACCTTGCATCGCCGTGCATTGCCTTGCATCACAGTGCATCACCTTGCATCGCCGTACATCACCTTGCATCACCGTGCATCACCTTGTTAATGAATTGGTGTAGGAAAGACTTTTTGCTCCACCGCCGTACGACAAATCGAAAGGGTAGGGGTGCACTGAATTTACAAGATACAGTGCAATGCAGCACACATAGAAGGATGAAAAACTAAAACAAATAAAAAAAATTCTCCTCATTACGCCTTCTCTGGAAATACTTATGGGCCGATTCACAGAATGAATTTAAGACTCAATCCTAAACTTACTACTATCTTACTACTAACTTAATACACACTATGCTCTGGGAAGCTCACAAATGGGCAAGTCATCGCTACACCTGCCGGTCAGCAAGGGAAGAAACCAGAACTGGTTCTGGGTTACACACAAGACCAGAGGGAAGATGCGATGCACTAGATAGAGATTACTAGAGAGGAATACAGGAAGACAGCTGAAGGTTGTGGGCTCACAACACAAATTATATGATGGTGGTAACAAATCAGGCAAGCTGGTTGACTGGTTAGCAAAAATTGGCGAAGGCCAAAAGTGGCTCCAAAAGACTGACAGAGGAGTGTAGACAGATGTAATCTGCTACAGAGCTTGCACATGGAGTTGCTGTGTATTTACAGGGTTTATATAGATTCAGATGTCGCTGTTCGTTTGAGGCCCCCATGATTGAGCTAACATGAGAAGAGGCTTGAGTTAACAAGAGAACTTGATGCAAAAGAGATACCTGAGCCATTACACAACTGCATAGCGAGAGGTTTCCTGTACTTAACAAGTTGCCGCCAGAATGTTTCAAATCTTTGGGGGAAGATTGGGGTCCTGTTCTTGCATATGTTTCACAAGGTGCGTAGAGAAGAGATACAATTGACAGGCCTGAGGATGTCCGACAGTATTTTTATCAGCGAGCAAGGTAAGTCCCTGAAGAACATTCTTGTACAGGCGTATCCATATCTCTGCTTAAATGTCAGACCATGGTACGAGCCAATGTGCTGGTCAACCGTTTATATCAGGTCGTAGATTGGCTGATTGACCCAGATCAATCGGGCTTTGTGCCTCATAGGGTTACACAACATAACCTCAGAAGAACTTCAG
This sequence comes from Lissotriton helveticus, assembly GCF_964261635.1. Lineage (NCBI taxonomy): Eukaryota > Metazoa > Chordata > Amphibia > Caudata > Salamandridae > Lissotriton > Lissotriton helveticus. The sequence goes on along the minus strand of NC_136069.1, from coordinate 1,707,617,894 downwards.
AAGAGTTCTGTGTGCCCTAGCCCAACTACACACCATCCATGAACCAGCACTTCTGCTAGCATGAGGCGCCCAAAAGGCATTTGATTCTATTGAGTGGCCATACTTAATAGTTATATTATGCATTTGTTCAATTGCTCCACACTTCCCCGATTGCAAGAGGCAGGATGAATGGGGTCTCCACGATGAAATCCCCTTTGTGAACTGGCCAGAGCACCTACCGATAATAAACAATTGGGCATTTCATGAGGTACAGTACCTGTCCGTGCAGGCAGACAGGAATATGTCACCACAAGAATGCCTAGGAGTATATATGGAGGAATCCATTGGAACTGCAGGCCTACCCCATGGCAATGGTTCTGAAACTATGGAATAGGACATTGGTTTAGTAGGATAACCATGCTAGATACACCACTCTGGGACTCAGTTATCCTGTTGGATCTAACTAGGCTGTAGGGCTTCCAACAATGGGATCTCCAGGGCGTATCACAATTAGGGCACAATGGGGTCCACAGGGCATACTGACTCTTGAGAGGGTGCAGCAAGAATTAAACCTGCAAGCTTCCCATCAATTCCGATACAGCCAACTCAAGCGCTTCAACCTAATTACGGGTAGTATTTGGAGTGATTGCCTGATGAGGCCGCCCTGCAGCATCGGGTTCTGGCTTCCCCTATGCACATGCATGCTGCATCCAAAATATTAAATCTGAGGTGTTTATTTACAACCCCCTGGCGCCGCCGGTGCATCACGTTTCCCATATTAAAAGTAACGCACCAGTGGAGCAAGGGGCTTGTAAATAAGCCCATGAGCCCCTACTTAACACCACCCCCCGGAGAAGCCTTGCATTTCCTCACTGTGCTGCTCTGGAGATAAGCCGCTAATGGGTGCACCTGGTGTTCAGTTTGGGGTCCAACACTGGGACTGACCCTGGGGCATCAGTGCTAAAAGGCTCCAATTGGCACAATAGGTACCTAGGAGGAGGCCTATATCTGTTCTGTGAATGGTGATGATATTCAGTCAGAGTCCACAAACAGGAGTCTGAGCTGTGGTGGCCCACAGACCTCCCCGCTCTCCCGCAGTCTGTTCAATGTTTATGTTGAGCCTGGCTCTAGGAGTTCTCCACTTCCACAGTCACACAGTTGACTCAGATTTACATCAGTCTTGATGGTGTTGTAGATGTCAGTGGGCCAACATTTCTGCATGGTGGTGTAGGTGCAGGACTGGACGCGTAGTATCAGTCTCATGATCAACATGAACACAACAGCTCATGATCATAGGTGGCAGAAAGGAACTTTGTGGCCCCCCTTGTGGTACCCCTATTTGTGGGAGTGCCCTCTCCTAGTGAAGGGACGCGGTGTTCCAACCAGGAGATGTTTTAATGATGGCCCCTCAGGCTGCCTCTATCATTCTAGATCCTCCCGAATTGAACCCCTAAACTATGGTTCCAGAGAACCCATCCTAGTGGTGGCCAGGCTGTGCTATGGTAATATTTTATTTGGGATTGCAGGAGTGGTGCTTTGTCAAGCATTCCATGACATGTGTTGCTTTCAATTGATTAGTCAAAAAGAGAACATATTTTGTTAGTAATGAGTCATTATAGGTTAAAGCTATCGGGGAGTAACAGAGCTTCATACACCAGTGGGCGGTTGGGAGGCAACTGGAGAAGATGGCCATTAATTGCATTATATATAGCTGTGTTACACTACATGTTCTTAACATTCTTACATACAGAAGGAACATGCTTTTTTTAATAATAAATGCTTGTTGTTTAGGTCAATTTCTAGAGTTAAGATTGGAGCCTTGAAGTTTAGGTTCCAAGGACAAGAACTCAGCCAGTATACGGTCCCTCCTGCTCAACAGAGCTGAGTCCAGGAGCTTCTTATCTTGTATCGCTCCAATTTCCATAACATTTTGGTGATGTCATACAATGACCTACCTGGCCATTTGCTGATGCAACTGCGCACACAGTTGTTTGGGCAGCACATCTGGTTCAGGTGGCAGTCAAAGCGGTAGGAGCACTCATGATCAAGTAATGGTGAGAGCATTGGACCTTGTGACATACATTGCACATCCGGAGGACAGACGTCAAAGCGGGGACCTGTTACCAAAAACAAGAGTGGCCGTGAGATCAGTCGCACGCAGACTTGAACACTAAAGCAATGTATTGCTCAGTTTCACATGGTGCTTTATGCACAGCACTTAAACAAATTACATGACCCATTTTTAAAGCATTCTATGAAGGTTGAAATGCTGAGCCAACAATACATGAGTCAAATTCTAACCACAGAGTGCTAGAGGATAAGCAGAGCTACCTTAATGGTTAAGTAAGCGGATATCTAAAAAATAAAGGCGCAACCATGGTTATTCGTTCTGCAAAAAAAATCTGCTCTGTCATATGTCATAGTCACTGAGGTTCACACACTCAACTCCCCATCACAGAGGCCTGCAATAGCTTCCTATGGGTGGGTTCACTGGGGTTCCAGCACCCCACCCACCTTAACGGAGGCCCACAATGGCCTCCCATGGGCTGGTACACGGAGGTTCAAACACTCCACTCACCTTCATGGAGGCCCGCAATGTCCTCCCTTAGTCCAGTCAACTTAGGTTTACACACTCCACTCACCTTAATGGAGGCCCGCAATGTCCTCCCTTAGTCCAGTCAACTTAGGTTTACACACTCCACTCACCTTCATGGAGGCCCGCAATGTCCTCCCTTAGTCCAGTCGACTTAGGCTTACACACTCCACTCACCTTCATGGAGGCCCGCAATGTCCTCCCTTAGTCCAGTCAACTTAGGTTTACACACCCCACTCACCTTCATGGAGGCCTGCAATGTCCTCCCTTAGTCCAGTCAACTTAGGTTCACACACTACACTCACCTTCATGGAGGCCTGCAATGGCATGCCTTTGGCTTGTTCAATGAGGTTCACACACTCCGCTCACCTACACAGAGGTCCTCAATGGCCTCCCTTGGGTAGTTTCACTGGGGTTCACACACTCCGCTCACCTTCACTGAGATCCTCCATGGCCTCCCTTGCGTTGGTTCACTGAGGTTCACACACTCCGCTCACCTTCACTGAGGTCTTCAATGGTCTCCCTTGGGTTGGTTTACTGAGGTTCACACACTCCACTCACCTTCACTGAGGTCCTCAATGGCCTCCCTTGCGTTGGTTCACTGAGGTTCACACACTATGCCCACCTTCACCGTGGTCCTCAATAGCCTCCCTTGGGTAGGTTCACTGAGGTTCACACACACAGCTCACCTTCACTGAGGTCCTCAAAGGCCTCCCTTGGGTTGGTTTACTCAGGTTCACACACTCCGCTCACCTTAACTGAGGTCTTCAATGGTCTCCCTTGGGTTGGTTTACTGAGGTTCACACACTCCGCTCACCTTCACTGCGGTCCTCAATGGCCTCCCCTGGGTTGGTTTACTGAGGTTCACACACTCCGCTCACCTTCACTGAGGTCTTCAATGGTCTTCCTTGGGTTGGTTTACTGAGGTTCACACACTCCGCTCACCTTCGTCGAGGTCCTCCATGGCCTCCCTTGGGTTGGTTTACTGAGGTTCACACACTCCGCTCACCTTCACCGAGGTATTTAATGGTCCCCCATTGGGTTGGTTTACTGAGGTTCACACACTCCACTCACCTTCACTGAGCTCCTCCATGGCCTCCCTTGCGTTGGTTCACTGAGATTCACACACTCCGCTCACCTTCACTGAGGTCCTCCATGGCCTTCCTTGGGTTGGTTTACTGAGGTTCACACACTCCGCTCACCTTCACTGCGGTCCTCAATGGCCTCCCCTGGGTTGGTTTACTGAGGTTCACACACTCCGCTCACCTTCACTGAGGTCTTCAATGGTCTTCCTTGGGTTGGTTTACTGAGGTTCACACACTCCGCTCACCTTCGTCGAGGTCCTCCATGGCCTCCCTTGGGTTGGTTTACTGAGGTTCACACACTCCGCTCACCTTCACCGAGGTATTTAATGGTCCCCCATTGGGTTGGTTTACTGAGGTTCACACACTCCACTCACCTTCACTGAGCTCCTCCATGGCCTCCCTTGCGTTGGTTCACTGAGATTCACACACTCCGCTCACCTTCACTGAGGTCCTCAATGGCCTCCCTTGCGTTTGTTCACTTAGGTTCACACACTATGCCCACCTTCACCGAGGTCCCCAATAGCCTCCCTTGGGTAGGTTCACTGGGGTTCACACACTCCGCTCACCTTCACTGAGGTCCTCCATGGCCTCCCTTGGGTTGTTAACTGAGGTACACACACTCCGCTCACCTTCACTGCGGTCCTCAATGGCCTCCCCTGGGTTGGTTCACTGAGGTTCACACACTCCGCTCACCTTCACTGAGGACCTCCATGGCCTCCCTTGGGTTGTTTACTGAGGTTCACACACTCCGCTCACCTTCACTGCGGTCCTCAATGGCCTCCCCTGGGATGGTTTACTGAGGTTCACACACTCCGCTCACCTTCACTGAGGTCCTGAATGGCCTCCCTTGGGTTGGTTTACTGAAGTTCACACACTCCGCTCACCTTCACCGAGGTCCTCCATGGCCTCCCTTGCATTGGTTCACTGAGGTTCACACACTATGCCCACCTTTACCGAGGTCCCCAATAGCCTCCATTGGGTAGGTTCACTGAGGTTCACACACACCGCTCACCTTCACTAAGGTCCTCAATGGCCTCCCTTGGGTTGGTTTATTGAGGTTCACACACTCCGCTCACCTTCACTGAGGTCTTCAATGGTCTCCTTTGGGTTGGTTTACTGAGGTTCACACACTCCACTCACCTTCACTGAGGTCCTCAATGGCCTCCCTTGGGTTGGTTCACTGAGGTTCACACACTCCGCTCACCTTCACTGAGGACCTCCATGGCCTCCCTTTGATTGGTTCACCGAGGTTCACACACTCCGCTCACCTTCACTGAGGTCCTCAATGGCCTCCCTTAGTCCAGTCAACTTAGGTTCACACACTACACTCACCTTCATGGAGGCCTGCAATGGCATGCCTTTGGCTTGTTCACTGAGGTTCACACACTCCGCTCACCTACACAGAGGTCCTCAATGGACTCCCTTGGGTTGGTTCACTGGGGTTCACACACTCCACTCACCTTCACTGAGGTCCTCCATGGCCTCCCTTGGGTTGTTTACTGAGGTTCACACACTCCGCTCACCTTCACTGAGTTCCTCAATGGCCTCCCCTGGGTTGGTTTACTGAGGTTCACACACGCCGCTCACCTTCACTGAGGTCTTCAATGGCCTCCCTTGGGTTGTTTACTGAGGTTCACACACACCGCTCACCTTCACTGTGGTCCTCCATGGCCTCCCTTGGGTTGTTTAATGAGGTTCACAGACTCCGCTCACCTTCACTGCGGTCCTCAATGGCCTCCCCTGGGTTGGTTTACTGAGGTTCACACACGCTGCTCACCTTCACTGAGGTCTTCAATGGCCTCCCTTGGGTTGTTTACTGAGGTTCACACACACCGCTCACCTTCACTGTGGTCCTCCATGGCCTCCCTTGGGTTGTTTAATGAGGTTCACAGACTTCGCTCACCTTCACTGCGGTCCTCAAAGGCCTCCCCTGGGTTGGTTTACTGAGGTTCACACACTCCGTTCACCTTCACTGAGGTCCTCAATGGCCTCCCTTGGGTTGGATCACTGAGGTTCACACACTCCGCTCACCTTCACTGAGGTCCTCAATGGCCTCCTTTGGACAGTGTACTGAGCTTCACACACTCCACCTACCTTTACAAAGGCCTGTAATGGTCTCCATTAGATTGGTTCACTCTGGTCACTCTCTACACCCACCTGCAGGGTGGCCATCATTGGGCTCCCTCAGACTGGTTCGCTGGGGTATCTCACTGACCTGTGAGTCAATAAGTCTTTCAGGGTAAGTATCTGATCATTATAGTGTTGAAGCAGGTCCTGACTGCTTTCCAGATTATTTTGGGCCTTCTACGTGTTCTGGGCCATCATTGACAGAGGCACCACAATGGGTCCACAAAGTTGAGTAAGAAGTTTCTTGGATCATCTTCCAGCTTTCTATCAGAAAACTGTGTAATACTCTCACACGCACCCAATTAGAAGCTGAAATGAAGCTAAGGGCCGTATTTTAAGGAGGATAATTAGAAGATGTCAGTGCCTATTTTGAGCAGGTGGGTCCTACCTGCACTCATTTGTAGGGACCAGCTCTTATTTGCCTCATCATACTTTCACACAAGAGAGAGAAAAACACAAAAGGGGAAAAGTAAGAGGAAGAGAGAAATGGAAAAACAGTGACAACAGGAGACAAAAGCCAGGACCAAGGTAATGCAAAAGGCAGAGTGAGAGTCCAGGAGTCACTGATATTGAAAGAAAGAGGCACGAGTTGGAATTGAGACCTTGATGCTGTCACCTCAATATTCACAATGCTGGCAGAAAGCTGCTGAGCAATAGTTTGAGCCCTGATGCTTACTATTTTACAAAGACGCACTGGAAGCTTCCAAGAGGGATTATTGACCTCATGTATGAGAGGGGAGGTTGTTAAGAGAATCCCAAAAGAATCTAACCTAAGACCCACAACAACACCTCCATCTGTAACCACTGGTAACAGCACTATAGATGTACTTGTGCCAACAAACATACACTGCACATGCAGCAACAGCCACATGCACCAACAGCCACATGCTCCAACAGCCACAAGCACCTTCAGCCACATGCTCCAACAGCCACATGCACCAACAGCTGCATGCACCAACAGCCACATGCACCAACAGCCACATACATTAACTGACACATGCACCAACAGACACACGCACCAATAGCCCACATGTACCAACAGTCACAGTCACTAACTGCCACATGCACCAACAGCCACAAGCACCAACAGCTACATGCACCAACTAACACATGCACCAACAGCCAGATGCACTAACTGCCACCTGCACCGACAGCCACAAGCACCAACAGCTACATGCACCAACTAACACATGCACCAACAGCCAGATGCACCAACTGACACATGCACCAACAGCCACATATTTATTTATTTATTGAACTTGTATGGCGCAACAGCTACCCTGAGGGTTTCCCGGCACCTTGGATTCATACTCCACCATGAGGAGATCAAGTCTATACAACATTATTGGTTAAATAGCCAGGCCTTAGGTTCCAGTCGCAATTGCAACGGGAGCGAGTTCCACAGAGTTGGAGCCAGGTAAGCGAAGGAGCGGCCGCCCATTCACGCACGTTCAAATCTAGGGACAACGAATCTTGCCTGATTTAATGAATGAAGGTTACGGGAGGGGATGTATTTTCGAACCAGCTTACATAAGTAGTCTGGGGATTCCCCCGTGTTTATCCTGAACATAAAACACATTGCTTTAAATTTAGATTGATTGCCCATCTTAAGCCAATGTAAGTTGTGTAGATGATCAGAGATATGCGCCCGCTTAGGGAGGCATAGAAGTACCCTGGCTGCCGCATTTTGGACGACCTGCAACCGACCTGTGATCTCTTTGTTGGTACCTAGATAAAGGATATTTTCATAATCTAATTTAGTGCCAATAAGAGCCTGGAATACTGTCTTTTGTGCCCCTTCAGGAAGCTGCCAAAGAATTTTCCTCTGCCATTTTAAAATGGCAAAGCAGATAGATGCCGTTTTGGCCGCTTGTAGTCGCATAGACAGTTTATCGTCAATTACAACACCCAGATTGCGAGCAGATTGAACCGGTATTGGGGTAGGACCCATTTCCGTAGGCCAGTGTGCCGGTCCCCAGAGCTCCTTTTGTTCTCCAAAGATAAGCAACTCAGTTTTCTCACCATTCAGCTTCAATTTCTTGGCGTGCATCCATTTCGCCATTCTTTGCAGCTCACTGAGAAGGGGAGAAGTTTCCGACATGTCTGCTGCCGATAGTGAGAAAACCAGCTGCGTATCATCCGCATAAGAAAATATTGTAAGGCCAGCTCCTTCTGCTATTTTTGCTAACGGACTTATATAGATATTAAAAAGCAGCAGGCTTAAAATCGACCCCCGAGGCACTCCATAAGGGGAAGTCATAATATTGGAGGTGTTATTTTTGGAAAAAAACAGGAATGATCTATTAGACAGAAAATGTTCTAACCATTTCAGAGCTGTACTTCTCACCCCTATCCCTTCAAGAGTCTGAATCAATGTTTCATGGGAAATGGTGTTGAAAGCAGCACTCAGATCTAATAAAATGAGTGCCACCGTGCCACCCCTATCCAGTGCTTGACGGATAGTTTCAGTCACTCCTAATAATGTGGATTCGGTGGAGTATCCCGCTCTGAAACCCAACTGATGGGTGTAATAGCCTGTTGGTATTAACAAATTCCGCTAGTTGTCTGTTCACGTGTTTTTCCATGATTTTGGAAAATATTGGAAGGAGTGAAACAGGGCGAAAATTCGAAACGATCTCTGGATACCCATTCGCTTTTTTGAGCAGTGGTACAACCATAGCGTGTTTCCATGTCTCTGGTACCACTGCTTCACCCAATGATGCATTTAGAAGCTTTCTAATTTCATTTAGGATACTTGGGTCAATTTGTTTTATTATGTGAGCTGGCATGGGGTTATTAGGTGATCCGGATTTAATGCCGTTTAGAATCTCCATAAAAGAGTTGGAATCTAATGGATTCCAATCAGTAAGCAAGTTCCTAGATGGATCACCCAGTTCATTGGATCCGCTAGGAGTTGGGGCCAAGGTTGAGATCGGATTTAAGTCCTCCGATCACCTAAAATCAGAGTAAATATTAGAGATTTTCTCATTAAAATAGTTTGCAAGGAGATTGCATTGTGTCATGGACGATATAGGGGGTTCCGGTTGATGTGCTGCACCAGCTAAATCCTTTATTACTTTAAAAAGTATTCTAGGATTATTTTGTGCCTCCAAAATGTTTTTCTTTATAAAATCTGCCTTTGCGACCTTGCACGACAAATGATAGGCCAACTAACAGATGCACCAATAGCCACATGCACCAACAGTCACATGCACCAACAAACACATGCACCAACAGCCACATGCACCAACTGCCACATGCACCAACAGCCACATGCACCAACAGCCACATGCACCAATAGCCACATGTACGAACAGCCACGTGCACCACCTGCCACATGTACGAGCAGCCACGTGTACTAATAGCCACATGCACCAATAGTCACATGCACCAAGAGACACATGCACCAACAGCCACATGCACCAATAGTCACATGCACCAACTGCCACATGCACCAACTGCCACATGCACCAATAGCCACATGCACCAACTGCTACAGGCACCAACTGAGAGTTGCAGTGACCTTGAAATGCACTTTCACTCCCCGATGAGGACACAGCAGTTTCACCCAGGGACATCTACATACAATACCCATTATTCTGCATTTGAAAACATGCAGTACCCACTGGCAAAGGCATGGCATTTGCACACAATCCCAACTTAAATGCCACCCACTGGCACCAGCCGCACTTCTACTCTCATTGCTAATGTGAGAGGGTTTCCTCATTTTTGACACCCTCCCATGGACTTTGGCCATGGGAGGGGTGTGATGGTGTCAGCATCCAGGACCACCTGTCCGCTTGTGCAGCCAAAAACATCTCCTCTCCATCCAGCATCAATAGAAACAATCTGCACTTCATAGGATTACCAGAGGGCAGTCACCTGAACTATTTTTGGAGGAGTATATCACCACAGTCCTGCAACCCCATAAAATCTCAACATTATTTACAATTGAAAGAGTCCATTATGCATTAAAGCAACAAACACTTCTTGCTGCCATTGTCGGCGACCCGCCAGGCCACGCCCACTTCGAGGCCACGCCCCCCCCGCCCAGATAGTATAAAGATGCTGGTTGCGAGCGCCCGAGCCAGAACCACTTTCTCTCCTGAGGCGGAAGCCGGGAGAGCGACTTGCACATATTTTACAATTTGAGAGTCTCTAATACTTGTTGTGTTTTTAAACTCACCTTACTACTCTTTTCCTGGCACTACTTAGGAACAAAGCTTGACCCTAATTCAACGCGCAGCGGATTTAGCGCTGCCGCGGACTCGAGGGAACAAACACTTCTTGCCGCCATTGTCGGCGACCCGCCAGGCCACGCCCACTTCGAGGCCACGCCCCCCGACCAGATAGTATAAAGACGCTGATTGTGAGCGCCCGAGCCAGAACCACTTTCTCTCCTGAGGCGGAAGCCGGGAGAGCGACTTGCACATATTTTACAATTTGAGAGTCTCTAATACTTGTTGTGTTTTTAAACTCACCTTACTACTCTTTTCCTGGCACTACTTAGGAACAAAGCTTGACCCTAATTCACCGCGCAGCGGATTTAGCGCTGCCGCGGACTCGAGGGAACAAACACTTCTTGCCGCCATTGTCGGCGACCCGCCAGGCCACGCCCACTTCGAGGCCACGCCCCCCGCCCTCGTCCCCCCTTCTATAATATGTGCATTTACCGGACGCGCCGTTTGCGCCCCGAAGGCGCGCCTAAGGCAAGCCCGTCTACGCCCGTCATCGCCAAGACTTCGCCTCTCGCCTGTCCCCCTGGCCGAGCTCCTCGGGAACTCCATCATTATGATAGAGAACTCCTTATCGCCCTGAACTCTGGACGGACCTGTGAGGAGACATCAGGCAACCTCGGTCACACAGGCCTTCAATGTAAGTCCTGTCACTTTTCTACACCTAGCCCCTGTCACTCTGGGCAGAGACTAGGCTCGCCCAAACTTACCCCTCTCACCGTCCTCCAACTCAACGTTAGGTCCCTCGTTAAACATCATCTAGAGGTAAACACCCTCCTTCTTGACGAGAATCCTGACATTCTTTTTCTAGGTGAAACCTGGCTACGTGAGGATATGACTACCATACCGAACCTCACCCTACCAGAGAACTACTTAATGAAGACCCTGAATAGAGACGCGAGAGGTGGAGGTATCGCAGTCATCCATAAAAAGCAATGTATTTGCTCTTTCACCAAGGAAGATATTCCGGGATGCGAAAGTGCTCGATTTAAGATCACTACGAGCCCTCATTTTGCCCTCTCAGGCCTCTACATCTATCGCCCCCCCCGGACCTGCTTCTAAATTCATCGAAGCTCTCCTTGAGGTGGCAAACTCCTTAGTGGTGAGGTCAGCCAATTTCACTATACTAGGCGACCTCAATCTTCATTTTGATCTTTCTCAAGACCCTACTATCAAAAATCTGCTGGCCGACCTTGCTGCCTTACAACTCAACTCTCTAATCCAGACAGCTACACACTCGGCCGGACATACATTGGATCCTGTTTTTACTAACATCCCGGAGGTTAAGACAGATGTGCCCAAACCTATGGGATGGACAGACCACTATCTTATTAAAATGACTATGTTAGTTAAAGAAGTGTCTAATAAAACTGAGCCAACCCGACGCTTAAAGAGACCTTGGCATAAACTTTCAACTAGTGACCTGCATGCCACTTTAGCAGAATTCCATTGTGAGGCCAACCTGGACATCAATATAATTTATGATGCTTTCCATGACTGGATTACTGGAGGACTAGATGCTCTCATCCCAGCCAAATGGATGAAAGGGCACAGCTCTCCCTCCAACCCATGGTACAACGACACCCTAAAATCCATGCGAAAAGACTGCAAAAAAGCCGAGCGTATCTGGAGAAGAGAATACAATAATAGGGATAAAGCCTTTTATCTATCTAAACAAAAACTTTACCACAAAGCTATCTGCACTGCACGCGCCTCCTTCTATGCAGAAGAAATTAACTTGAGCTCGAATCCCCCTAAAGTTGTTTTTAAACTGGTACAAGAACTGCAGAGCGGCAGATCTCCTTCCTCCAGTATTTCCTCCGCGCAGCAATGTGAGGACCTTGCCACATTCTTTGTAGAGAAAGTACAAAGAATATACAGATCTTTTCCACAGCAACCCTCCAACCCGTCCAACTCCACTAACTACATTACTATTGGCACCACCATGATGCACATACCAGAAATCTCGTATGAAGACCTAACTAAACTTTGTAGGAAAGTTAAGTCCGGTTCCCCAGCAGACCCCATGAGGCCCATCCAGTTTATGGAATCACTCGAATTCTTTCTGCCTTCTCTGGCCTCCATACTGAATTTCTCCTTTTCTTCGGCTAGTGTCCCGACAGCCTGGAAACAAGCTTGGGTCTCCCCTATTATCAAGAAGCCCACCCTAGACCCTTCCAAACCGGAAAATTTTAGACCCATCTCACTGCTCCCATGGCTGTCTAAACTTGCAGAGGCTCATGTTAATAGCGTCTTGTCCTTACACATGGACGAAAACAACATCTTGGACCCATCTCAAAATGGGTTCAGACCGGGCCACAGCACCGAGTCTGCCCTCCTGGCAATGACCGAACATCTCCGGATGATCCTGGATGCCCGTCAGAGCGCTGCGCCGATTCTATTAGACCTCAGTGCAGCCTTTGACACGGTATTCCATAACATTCTGTTAAATCGTCTGGCAACAGTAGGGATTTCCGGTCTTGCCCTGGAATGGTTTCGTTCCTTCTTGAAGGACAGATCCTTCCGGGTGTTAGCTCCCCCGTTCCTATCAAAACCCCATCCCATTGGACAGGGAGTCCCGCAGGGCTCTGCACTAAGCCCATCCCTTTTTAATCTTTACGTGCAGCCACTTGCGGTAGTGGCTAAAGAGTGGGACCTAACAATGGTGTCATACGCTGATGACACGCAGTTGGCCATCACTCTCACGGAAGGCCCCTACACTTCGGCCTCAAGATTTAGGGACGGCCTTGCGGCAGAAGCCCAGTGGATGACAGACAACTGCCTGCAGCTTAATGCAGGCAAGACGGAGGTGTTGCTCCTTGGAAAGAACACCAGTTACTGGAATGAGCACTGGTGGCCCTCGTCACTGGGCACTATACCACCTCCTAAATCCCTGGTCAAAAACCTAGGTGTCTGGATGGACTCCTCACTTAGTTTTCAGACCCACACAAAAAAAGTGGCAGCTACTTGTGTGGGCCTGCTGAGGAGTCTCCGCCCTATACTTGTTTTTTTTTACTCTAAGGTACGTCAACTCATTGTCCAAGCCACAATTCGCTCCCGCTTGGACTACGCCAATGTTTTACTTCTTAGCGCCAACAAAGGAGAGATGTGATACAAAAGGGGATGATGGACGGAGCGTTTGAACAAATCAAACACACACCCCCAGTCAACTGATCTGGGTTTAATCCATCACCATTCTTTAGTTCACTCAGCCACCCCAGTTCAGACATGGCTATATGCAAATCAGTCTGACCCTGTGCCTCATGGGAACAGTACAGCCTGAACTGCCAAGCCATGTCCTCCCTGGACCGGAAACAAGGATCCTGGGACCGGTTTCGGATTCATAATCCTTATCAGCCAGGCTATCTGGAACAAGGGACTCACGTCTGAGCATACCCTGCCACACTCAAGGGAGAGATAGCGTGACTGCAACGCGTGCAGAATTCTGCGGCAAGAGTCTTGGTTGGTCTTCCCCGCAGATGCTCGGTCAGAGCCACTATCCGTAAGCTGCACTGGTTACCTATCGAATCCCGGATCCAGTTCAAAACCCTCATTATGACATTTAAAATCCTTAAACTCGGATGCCCAGAACTTTTACGACCGCTCCTTACCCCGTATGTGCCTAGGCGCAACTTGCGCTCATCAGGCCAGCACCTACTGAGTATGCCCCGTACAAAGCTCTGCCGCATCGGCGGCCGCTCCTTTAGGGTGTTAGGAGCCAAGCTCTGGAACGCACTGCCACTGAACATCCGATCTTTGGAAAACTTGTCTACTTTCCGGGCGGCCATCAAGACCCACCTGTTCCCCTTTCCTTAGGTCTCTTATATATCCCACTCCTTCCTTCCTCAGTATAGTGTCTGTGGTTCCTTAGCGCCGGGACGCCTCTTTGCTGGGGCAGCTGTCGTGCTCTACCAAAATTATAACATAACATAACATTAAGCCCCATCCGGGGGCATCGCTTCATTTCCTTATTGCTACACTGTTTGATTACAGTGACACCCTGTTCATATTACAACATCTTCAGATACATGATACATCAAAATATGAGGGCCAGAACCTTATGACTTTTCCCGACTACACTCAAAGTGCAGGATCTCCACAAACCTTTCTTGTTAGTCATAAAGTGCCTGAGGAACCTTCATTTGAAATATGGTCTACTGTTCCTGGCACGACTCAGGGTGCAATATCATGGAAAGCAATGCTTTCTTGAGTCCCCAGAGGAGGCCAACGATTGGCTTGCAACACTAGAGGGAGTTAGGGGGAGACCTCCGAGGGTCACAAGCGCATTGCTCCTGCTGTCCGTCAGTGCAGCACTAGGGCGCGACGGAAGTCAGACATGTCGGTGTCCCTGACTGGGGGTGGACACACTGGGCGGATAGTTGTCTGACCCGTTGGTTCTCTTGCGGACTCTGGTTGTATACCTGACGCTGGTGGCGCGTTTCTTTGCAACGGGGAGAGGATATCAGCGACTGCAATGACACTGATGCAGGGCTCAACTGCCTTTCCACCACAAGGCTGATGGGGATCTGAATTTAGATCTGAGACATGATTTGCTGTGACTGCTCAATGGCCAAGGGACTGCTTTCTGGGTGGTATACAAATGGACAGACTGGTGTTGTACATGACAGTTTCTACCGCTGGGCCTGGAGGCAGCCGGCAGTAATGTACAATTTGGCTACCGCATTATCAGTGTGAAGTACATATTGTGGGGGAACTAAATTGTCACCTTAAAGGGAAGTGGGGATGACTTGTGGGATATGTTAGAATTTGATCATAATGCTTGATATTGTGCTCTATTCCCCGGGGAGATTGGGCTTGTGGTCTTTCCTGATCCGTTTAATATGTTTTATTTGATCGCAGGGGTGTCCGGCAGCCTTTCAAACATTAGTTAGGAGATTGGGGGCCACTCTGGTGCTGCTCGAGAGTCTTTGCTCGATGCTTCTACACCCCCACCCGACAGCTCTGCTTCGCCGACCTCGCCTTCGCCACAGTCCCCCGCATCCGAAGAGTGACCTCCGGCGGCAGATCGTTCTCCCACCTCACCGCCAAGACCTGGTACACCCTCCCCATCCACCTACGGTAGACCCAAGACCTACTGACCTTCAGAAAACTCCTCAAGACCTGGCTTTTCGAGCAGTAGCAGCACCCCTCCGCCCCCTTGAGAGCCTCACGGGTAAGTAGTGCACTTTACAATGCTATGATTGATTGATTGATGCTGATCATGAGTCCTTAGTGGAATGTAATATAGAAGCTGAGGGGCTGGGCTTTGGTTCTTTGAACACTCTGCTGAGGGGTGGGGGGGTGAGTTATTGGATCCTTGAGGGATGTTGTCATGGAGGGTGGGAGGGTGCTCTGCCTTCCATGGATGTAACAGTTATTGGTCTACGGGAAATGCAGTGAGAAGCTGGGGGGATTTACTGACATTGTACATAGCAGATAGTATGCACAGCAAAATGGACCATGGCTGGAAGTGTGTCACCTGGAATGTGCAGCCTAGGGCATCCGACCAAGAGACGGGGCGTCCGGATGTATTTGAAGCGGCATAACGTTGCACCTTTGCTGGACCCCGACACATGGGGTAACGGGATAGGGCACCTACGTAAGCGTTGGAGGGGAAACCTGCTTGCGACCTCTTATTCCAGCTATGCTAGAGGGGTGCCGTTAACATGCGTAGGGTGGTAATATTAGACCTAGAAGGTCGCTACATTGTGGTGTCTGCCATATTGAATTCAAAGGCATTATGTATCTTTAAAGGTTATTCCCCTAACTTGGATGCCCTGAATTTTTCACAACGCTAATCAGGGCAGCCACAGATTACCCTGACACGAAGGTGATGATGGCTGGGGATTTAAAGAGTGTGCTTCATGGTGAACCTGCCCGTGACCCCCCACGGCTGAGAAACCTGCCATGACTGGGGCTGTAAAGGAGATGATGTAGGGGCTCCGGCATATTTGGGGGTGCGTTACCCACCGCAGCTGTGCTGTTCTTGCTACGCCCCAGCATCAAAGTCGCATATAGACTAGATTATTACCTTGCTACTAGCGCGTTAGCCCAAGGTAAAGTTAATGTTGACTATATATAAAACTTTAGACTATTGCTTTGAGGAAGATTGGTAGCGCCTACTACTCGTGCCACGGAATGGGATGCCATGAAGGTGGTTCTGAGGGGGGGGATGTATGGAGGTGACACATGGAGTGAACATGCAACTTATGCGTATGCTATGTGTGCATTAGGGAAAACTGAAGCAATTGGAGGAGGAGATAGTGAGATCACCACACAAGGATGGTGGATGGAAGGATACTAAGAGAGGACGTTGAGACACATGTGTCAGGCTGGCCAAGTTTGTACACACCACGTGCAGACAGCGCCTTTATGCAGAAGGACACAGGGCTGGTAGGATGTTGGCTAGGTGGACCAGTAATGATATCCAAAGGCATCTGGTGGAGGGTGAAAGACTTCCCGGGTGGGATGGGGGCATCACAGCAGGGAATAGAGGAGGTCTTTGCATCCCACTCACAATAGGTCTACGCACAACCGCATCCTCTCTGTAAGACTGGTGTGGGGGCCTACCTTGACAAATTACAGCTGGCCACTCATAGGTGTAGTTTCTAAACCTGGTAAAGATACTACAGAGGTTTCCTCTTCCCATCCATTGTCCATGCTCATTGTGGATGCAAAGAGCCTCAGCAAACCACTGGCAACCATGTTCCTGGCACATATAAAGAATTTAGTATATCAAGGCCAATGTGGTTTCATTCCTCACAGGAACACCCAGTGTAAATTATGCAGGTCGTCCCTTGTTATGCATGCATCAGGATTATGGGAGGTACCATGTGTGCTAGATAAATGGTGGGAGGGTGGTTGTAACACACTCTGGGATTCATACCCAAATAACAGATTCATCACACTACACGAGACAGTGGAGATGTTTCAACGGAGGCACGGGCAATTCTTGCAGTACGTAAAGGTGGCTGCTACTGCCAGGGTTATATGGCCCTCTGTACCTGAGGTACCACCGGACTGTAGCACCGTGGTCACCATGCTATATATGGTGGGGGCAGGCGAGTAATCTCCGCCCCAAAGCAGGTGCTCAGCGAGGACGTTCCAAATAGCCCCTTGCCGGTACAAGAGAGGTGGAAACCGTATTGCGAGACCGAGTCACTGAGAAGGAGTGGGAGGTAGTGAGTTTATTAGTCAAAATTCCACTGCCAACGCATGGTTCCAGCTGATCCATTATAATGTTACACATCAGGTGTACTTAACCCCAGCTATGCTGAAGGCAATTTACCCAGGACGCACCTCGGCTTGTCCTAAATGTCTGCTGGAAATATGCAGATATCCTATATATGATCTGGGGATGTCATGTTTTGGATATATTCTGGCAGACAGAAGTAGATCAATTAAATCCGGTGACAGGCTGGTCGGATCATTGTGGCCATAAATAGTGCTTATTTGGCTTATGACTTCCAAGCACTGGTGGTTATGACTTCCAAGCATGGGCGGTTATGACTTCCAAGCATGGGCGGTAATGAGTGCCAAGCATGGGCGGTTATGACTTCCAAGCATGGGTGCTTATGACTGCCAAGCATGGTTGGTTATGACTTCCAAGCATGGGCGGTTACGACTGACAAGGATGGGTGGTTATGGCTGCCAAGTATGGGTGGT
Source organism: Lissotriton helveticus (assembly GCF_964261635.1). NCBI lineage: Eukaryota > Metazoa > Chordata > Amphibia > Caudata > Salamandridae > Lissotriton > Lissotriton helveticus. Next base: position 1,707,600,210 of record NC_136069.1, on the reverse strand, counting down.
TATGACTTCCAAGCATGGGTGGTTATGACTGCCAAGCATGGGTGGTTATGACTGCCAAGCATGGGTGGTTATGACTTCCAAGCATGGGCGGTTATGACTGCCATGGATGAGTGGTTATGACTACCAAGTATGGGTGGTTATGACTTCCAGGCATGGGTGGTTATGACTTCCAAGCATGGGTGGGTATGACTTCCAAGCATGAGTGGTTATGACTTCCAAGCATGAGTGGTTATGACTGCCAAGCATAGGTGGTTATGTCTTCCAAGCATGGGCCGTTCTGACTTCCAAGCATGGGTGATTATGACTTCCAAACATGGGTGGTTATGACTTCCAAGCATGGGCGGTTATGACTGCCAAGCATGGGTGGTTATGACTGCCATGCATGGGCAGTTATGACTTCAAAGCAAGGGTGGTTATTACTTCCAAGCATGAGTGGTTATGACTTCCAAGCATGAGTAAGTATGACTTCCAAGCATGGGCGGTTATGACTTCCAAGCATGGGCGGTTATGACTTCTAAGCATGGGCGGTTATGACTGCCGAGCATGGGCGGTTCTGACTTCCAAGCACGGGTGGTTAAGACTTCCAAGCATGAGTGTTCATGACTGCCAAGCATGAGTGGTTATGACTGCCAAGCATGGGTAGTTATGACTTCCAAGCATGGGTGGTTATGACAACCATGCATGGGTGGTTATGACTTCCACGCATGGGTGGTTATGACTTCCACACATGGGCGGTTCTAACTTCCAAGCATGGGCTGTTATGGCTTCCATTCATGGGCACTTAGGACTTCCAAGCATGGGTGGTTATGACTTTCACTCATGGATGGTTATGACTTCCACGAATGGGCAGTTACGACTTTCATGCATGGGCGGTTAGTATGCACACCAAAATGGACCATGGCTGGAAGTGTGTCACCTGGAATGTGCAGCCTAGGGCATCCGACCAAGAGACTACCATGCATGGGTGGTTATGACTTCCATGCATGGGCGGTTATAAATTCCAAGCATGGGTTGTTATGGCTACCATTCTTGGGCAGTTATGACTTCCAAGCATGGGTGGTTATGACTGCCAAGCATAGGTGGTTATGACTGCTAAGCATGGGCAGTTATCACTTCCGAGCATGGGTGGTTATTACTTCCAAACATGAGTGGTTATGACTGCCAAGCATGGGTGGTTATGACTGCCATGCATGGGCAGTTATGACTTCAAAGCAAGGGTGGTTATTACTTCCAAGCATGAGTGGTTATGACTTCCAAGCATGAGTGGGTATGACTTCCAAGCATGGGCGGTTATGACTTCCAAGCATGGGCGGTTATGACTTCTAAGCATGGGCGGTTATGACTGCCGAGTATGGGTGGCTCTGACTTCCAAGCACGGGTGGTTAAGACTTCCAAGCATGAGTGTTCATGACTGCCAAGCATGAGCGGTTATGACTGCCAAGCATGGGTAGTTATGACTTCCAAGCATGGGTGGTTATGACAACCATGCATGGGTGGTTATGACTTCCACGCATGGGTGGTTATGACTGCCAAGCATGGGTCGTTATGACTGCCATGCATGGGCAGTTATGACTTCCAAGCAAAGGTGGTTATGACTTCCAAGCATGAGTGGTTATGACTTCCAAGCATGGGCGGTTATGACTTTCAAGCATGGGCGGTTATGACTACCACAAATGGGCGGTTATAACTTCCAAGCATGGGTTGTTATGACTACCATGCATGGGCGGTTATGACTTCCACGCACGGGCGGTTATAACTTCCAAGCATGGGTTGTTATGGCTACCATACATGGGCAGTTATGACTTCCAAGCATGAGTGGTTTTGACTACCAAGCATAGGTGGTTATGACTTTCAAGCATAGGCGGGTATGACGTCCAAGCATGGGCGGTTATGACTACCATGCATGGGTGGTTATGACTTCCACACATGGACGGTTATAACTTCCAAGCATGGGTTGTTATGACTACCATGCATGGGCGGTTATGACTTCCACGCATGGGCGGTTATGACTTCCAAACATGGGTGGTTATGACTTCCAAGCATGGGCGGTTATGACCTCCAAGCATGGGTGGTTATGACTTCCACTCATGGATGGTTATGACTTCCACGAACGGGCAGTTACGACTTCCACTCATGGATGGTTATGACTTGCACGAACGGGCAGTTACGACTTCCAAGCATGGGCGGTTATGACTTCAAAGCATGGGCGGTTATGATTTCCAAGCTTGGGCGGTTATGACTTCCAAGCATGGGTGGGTATGACTGCCAAGCATGGGCGGTTATGACTTCCAAGCATGGGCGGTTATGACTACCATGCATGGGTGGTTATAACTTCCAAGCATGGGCGGTTATGACTACCATGCATGGGTGGTTATAACTTCCAAGCATGTGCGGTTATGACTACCATGCATGGGTGGTTATAACTTCCAAGCATGGGCGGTTATGACTACCATGCATGGGTGGTTATAACTTCCAAGCATGGGTTGCTATGACTACCATGCACGGGTGGTTATGACTTCGACTCATGGACGGTTATGACTTCCAAGCATGAGTGGTTTTAACTACCAAGCAGAGGTGGCTATGACTTTCAAGCATAGGCGGTTATGACTTCCAAGCATGGGCGGTTATGACTACCATGCATGGGCGGTTATGACTGCCAAGCATGGGTGGGTATGACTTTCAAGCATGAGTGGTTATAACTTCCAAGCATGGGTTGTTATGACTACCATGCATGGGCGGTTATGACTTCCACGCATGGGCGGTTATGACTTCCAAGCATGGGCGGTTATGACTTCCAAGCATGGGCGGTTATGACCTCCAAGCATGGGTGGTTATGACTTCCACTCATGATTGGTTATGACTTCCACGAATGGGCAGTTACGACTTCCAAGCATGGGCGGTTATGACTGACCATGCATGGGCGGTTATGACTTCCAAGCATGGGCGGTTATGACCTCCAAGCATGGGTGGTTATGACTTCCACTCATGGATGGTTATGACTTCCACGAATGGGCAGTTACGACTTCCAAGCATGGGCGGTTATGACTGACCATGCATGGGCGGTTATGACTTCCAAGCATAGGCGGTTATGACTTCCAAGCATTGGCGGTTATGACTTCCAAGCATGGGCGGTTATGACTTCCAAGCATGGGCGGTTATGACTACCACTCATGGGCAGTTATGACCTCCAAGCATGGGTGGTTATGACTTCCACTCATGGATGGTTATGACTTCCACGAACGGGCAGTTACGACTTCCAAGCATGGACGGTTATGACTGACCATGCATGGGCGGTTATGACTTCCAAGCATGGGCGGTTATGACTTCCAAGCATGGGCGGTTATGACTTCCATGCATGGGCGGTTATGACTTCCACTCATGGGCGGTTATGACTGACCAAGCATGGGCGGTTATGACTTCCAAGCATGGGCGGTTTTGACTTCCAAGCATGGGCGGTTATGTTTGCTGATTTGCTGGGCCCCCGTTACTAGGCCTCCGTAGATGTAGTGATGATGGATTGAACATCGAGAGCAGTAATGTAGCTGGGTGCTTTGTTTGGGTATGCTGCCCCCCAGTGGTCTCCTCTGGGCACTGCACCTAAGCATAGTTCTGGATAAGGTGAAGTTATAGCATGCCTTGTAGTCTGACAATCGGTGACTACCCTGACAACAGCCAATCAAATGCTGCGCTGGAGCGGCGCGTGGGTCTTGGAGGGGGCGTGGCAGAGGATGTTTTACATACTTTGTATGCGCCTGTGATACCCAGTTGTTATGTGTCGAAATGCCAATAAATATATTTATATATATATTAAACAAATAATACAATTAACATTAGCTGCGCTGGTGTAGTAAGAGTGCCCTCTCCCTCCGAAGCGTGCATGTCGCCAGGCTGTCCCACACTAGCCTCTGTCCGGACAGACAGCCCCTCTTACCTACTGGAGCTGCCCCCACTTCCACCGCTGCTCCCACTACAGCTACTATCACAATAATATTACTAATAATACTAGCAGTCAGTTCAGTTCATAAACTTCATTTGGGTAACGTAGTACCCATAAAAGCACAGCATCATAACGAGTTAAATAATAAGCGGAGAGTTTAGAATACAGGGCAACGAGGAAATGTACAATGCTATATCATAACATTTTGGGAAATAGATTACAAGTTAAAAATAACTACATTGGTAATACATAAATAAATTACTATTAAATAAAACAGTGTGTCATCCTGCAGTCATGCAAAGATAGTCAGTCTCAATAAAATCTCAGGGATCGGACATGGTCTTACGTGCTCTAGTAGCGATTCTCAGACATGTATTATGCGAAAGATCAACTCTTCATCTGCCAAAGAGACTAAGCACAAGTGAGCATTATCCAGACTAATAGGCCTTTTCTTTTTTAAAAAATGATATAAAAGCCACTTTGTGTATTTTATTTAATACTTACAGAAAAATAAAATGTAAAATTGATTGACCACTCTCGCCATCACATGGGCATGGTATGTGATCACGGTCAGAGTGGTAACCAAGAGGAAAACACAGTGCAAATCTGACAGTTCCTGCTCCTATGGGAAATAGTAGGCTCCTTTCCCAATGAGTCATGGATGGTGTGAGATACATAGGTAGGGGATGGTGAGACTGTTCAATGGACATATAGCTAAGGACAGAATATTTCTTGGATTCCAATTCAATCCTTTCTGTGTTATATAACGAATAAAGGGCATCTCTTAACTCCTATTTTGACACAGTTTCAGCTACAAATGGATTAAAAAAGATACGTTCTTTATTAACCGCATCGATGCGGTGCATTTTCCCGCTGTACGCGGCAATTTCAAAATTACCGCGTTACATGACGATTTCAGCTCGTCATGAGCGTACGGCAGGTTACGCTCATGACGAGCTGAGCTCGTCATCAGCCCCGAAGGGGTTAACACTGCAGAGGCTTTGGTGCACTCCACTCAACCAAGCGATATCCATCCCTTTCTCGCACATAACACAGTTATTAATAATCTCTCTAGTAAGGGAGGCAGCCTGGTTCTTCCATACTGATAACCAGAAGAGAGCAGGTCGGGCACGTATAAAGTCAGATATAAAATTAAGATTAAGTTCTCTGTGGTAAATATATTGTGGGGTCGAGATTGGGATACCCAGCAGTTTCCTACAAAACCTAGCAGTCATCATACAGTGAGAGTACATGCCACCACTCTGTCCCACGGTGTTCCCTGTCCGGACAGACAGCCCCTCTTACCCACTGGCGTTGCTGACCCTTCCCCGGCCCATAGGACGACCCCTGCGAGGAAGAGGATGGCGCCTGCAGCCTTCATCGTGCTGGTGCAGCCGGCTTTGCTGAGGACTCCCGGCCTGGTTTTGAGCTCTCCAGGGCACACCTGAGAGGCCCTGGGACAGTGACACTCCCCTGCTGATGACAGCTCTTGCGATTGCACAAGGCAGGCACTTCCCAGCAGGAAGGCTTCCTTCCTCCACCGCCCCGTGTCCAGAAGGACATCGGTTTTCCCAGAATGTGAGGAGTAGTTTGTGAGTACAAGGTGAGACACCCTGACACAGACTCGGGGACCCCTTAAAGCAGAAGGCGCTGCCACTTACTGTGGGAACAGATACCTGGCAACGCCCAGGTGACAGCGTTACTACGGTCTTATTTATAACACACTCCCTGCCCCTACAGGCTCATACGCAAGCCCTACACAACATGTAAATCAGGTTGTGTATTCAGTGTGGGCCGGGAAGAGAGCTACACATACGCACTAACAAAAATGGACCTGCCAAACAGGGGAGCAGAACCCAGGGCTGACAACAGAAGCCCCTACTCTTATGCATCACAACAGCGCCACACAATGAGGGGCACCGACAGAGAGTGCAAAGCGCGGGTGCTTCAGACATCAGAAAGGTTCCCTAGCGCCTAGAAGACACAGAGCGTGCACCGACTGAGAGTGAAAGCACTGGTGCTTCAGAGACCAGGAAGGTTCCTGAGCTCCTAGAAGTCACAGAGCATGCACCGACAGGAGGAGAAAGCACTGGTGCTTCATAGACCAGGCACACATATCTGGAAGGCTCCCAACCGCCTAGAAGTCCCAGAGAGTGCACCGACGGAGAGTGAAAGCACTGGTGCTTCATAGACCAGGAAGGTTCCCTGGCGCCTAAATGACACAAAGCGTCCACCGACGGAGGGTGAAAGCACTGTAGGTTCATGTTAGAAATGGCGATTTCTGGTTGGCTGAGGCTTGCGCCAAAGCCAGGCAGAAATCACCATTCTACGTCAGGGCAAGGAAGTCACCCGCCAAGATAACCCCTGCTCACCCCCTTGGTAGCTTGGCACAAGCAGTCAGGCTTATCCCGGAGGCAAGGTGTAAAGCGTTTGCACGCGCACCCAGCAACAACACCCAAGGCCCACCACAAAAGAAACTCCGCACAAGGTTATATATAAAAATAGCCTTTGTATTATACCAAACACATTAGATAATGAACACACACTTTACACTGTGCCAACTGGCACGGGCAGAATTTAGAAGGGATTATATACACAGGACAGGGCCCCATGGACCACTGTCAGGAATAAGCACTTGGTAGAACTAGCCCTTAGAACATAGAATAATTGTAGCACCAAATAATCATGGTAGAACACAACCAGTAACCACTGGTAAAAGGTAAGAACACCCCACGCAGTCCTAAACACCTTAGGCATATATCACGCAGGGAACCAGGAACTCACTAGCATAACTATACTAGGTAAAAAAACCTCCTAGGCATAAACCAAATCTAGAGACATCAAGACAGGGTGCGCAAAACATACTACACACAGTACATTTTCTGACACCCAAAAGCATCAGCACATAAATCAGCATAGCACATAAATCACATTAGGGTCCAGGTTGCGCCACTGCGCCAAATCCTAAATGTAGCAGCTGCCCACTACTTGCTGGGCAGCTGAGGACAAGAACAGGGCATAAAAGCTGCAGCTGGCACTAAGCGCTGCGCAGCTGTGGGAGGCCAAGGTAGGGATGAAGGAGTGTGACTCACTCCTAGATGCAAAGTACATGTCCCTAGAAAGAAGAACCTAAACGTAGCAGCTGCCCACTACTTGCTGGGCAGCTGAGGGACAAAGTTCGGCCTGGGCTCTCACTGGCCCTCAGGAACAAAGACTGCGCCAAACTGAGCCACCTGGCTCTTGAAATACATGTAGCGCACAGGGGAGCCCTCTAGGCTCTCAATACAAACCTGGGCCAAGTATGGGAGCGATAAATGTTGAAATACTGTAAAGTTTTGGTTGGCCCGTGCACAACCTTAGTTGAATCAAGTTCGGTGAAGCCTTATACAAGTTCAAATGGGTGCTCCTATGGTGTCGCCCTCCACCCTTGGGTGAGTAAAGTGAAATATGAACGTAGTGTGATCAGTTGAAAACTGATTACATCCCTTAGGGCACTCTCTTGGGTGGTGGAATCCTCCTCTATATTTCAAAAAACAAACTTGGATAGATTTGAAAAATGTATTATCTTCTTGTTCGGTATAATCACATTGTGTCCAAAGATCAATAAAGTTTTTGTTGAAGACACATGTTTAAATCCATTTCATGCATAGTTAAATCCGCTCCAATGCATTTCGGGCCATGCCCTTCGTCGGGGAGCATCTAAACAAAAAAACGACATATATTGTTCTAAATAAAATACCACATATGAAAACATAAAATTTGATTTCTAACAAACGGTATGACCTTAAACTCGCAAATGAGAATTGATAAACAATTGCTAAATAAACAATTTTTAAATAATCAATTTTTAAATAAGCAATATTAAACATTGGGGTGATGGTCGAATGTAATGCCATAATGCGAAAGGTAAATAGTTCATGTTGCCAAAGATCACACGGTCAACAGGAGTAAATAAACACGTTGTAACATATCATGCCTTTAAGGTAGCTCATCGATAATGTGCTAACACATGTTCAGAGTCGCGAGGTGCATGAAGTTAAAAAAACGCGGTGCATGAAATTAAGGAACACGCTATGATGTGTTTAAGTAGCGGTAATATGCAAGGTTAAAGCAGTACTATCGTGCATTAAAGACGGCTCGTCGCAACCAAATGTGGAGGCGAGCAGTCATGTAGACTAACGTTTACTTACTCGCGAATTCAATAAGTTTGCAGCATGGTCGGCGTATTCTATGGCTCGCGGGAGTGTGGACTACTATCGGTGTTCCTTGCCGGGTTTCATTAAAGAGACCAGGAAGTGGTGCGGTCACGTGGGTGTTTGAACATGGTTAAAGAAATAGGACTGGGGATTGTCATGCGAGTATGTGTCAAAAATTAACAATGTTACGATATATGTGTGCAAACATTCACAATTCTAAATAATAATCCTATGTTATAACATTATAACAGTAACGTAAAAATTAAAAATTAAAAATTACTACATGTAGTATTCACAATAAAGGCCAATCGGAATGTCAGAATAGAGCTACCCATAACATATGGGTTAAGATGGCTCAGAGGTAACATGCAAACTCAATGCGTTCATTGAGTCCATATGGTTTGATTGAATTCAGTCTATAAATCCAATGGTTTTCACGTTGTAACAATGTCCTGTTATTATCTCTTCCTTCTATTTTGTCAACGGTTTCTAATGCCATAAACTTTAGTTGTGAAATGTTGTGATTCTTTTCTAAAAAATGGCTTGCTACCCATGATTTGAGGTTTTTGGTTCTGATATTGGATTTATGCTCGTTGAGACGCATGGGCATTTTAATAGGTATATGAGATTGTTGGTATCACAAGTTGCTGTTACTCTCAATGGTATATCATATCCTTTCATTGGATGCGTTACCTTCGTTCCTGGAATAATATTGTGGCAATTGTTGCAATTGTTGCATGGTCTTGTCCCTCTCGAGATGTGTTGGTTTTCCTTGGGTTGTTTTAAGATTTCCCCTAAGTTTCTTCCTCTTGTGTAAGCAAATAAAGGTCTTGATTCGAACATATCCTGAAAATCTGGTTCCACCTGTAACATTGGCCAATGTTTTAATATAATGAAAATGTATGTAAGTTACATCGATGATTTGTTCTTCCTTTGGAAGGATACCAAAGAAAGTTTGGAACAAGCCTTAATCAACTTAAACTCAGTCAACCAATGAATCCAGTTTACTTGGACAATAGATTCTCAATCCATCACATTTTTAGATACCCATATCACCTTGAAGGATAACCAAATCATAACTGACATCTTTCGAAAACCTACTGACCGCAATAATTTATTGCATTACACAAGCTTTCACCAGACACCTCTAAAAAGACATTTACCCAAATCGCAGTTACTCAGAGTGAAACGGATTACATCTGATCCAGATGTAGCAAAAATAAGGATTGAGGAAATGGTCGATCACTTCAGGGAAAGAGGTTACCCAGAGCAAATATTGAACACAGCGAAAAATCAGGTACATGAACTTCAACATATGGATTTGTTAAAACAACCTAGAGCTAAAACTAATAAGGACCGGATGGTCATCGTATCTAAATATTCCAATGGAAGATTGATGTTCAAAACCATTATATTAAAACATTGGCCAATGTTACAAGTGGAACCAGATTTTCAGGATATGTTCAAATCAAGACCTTTATTTGCTTACACAAGAGGAAGAAACTTAGGGGAAATCTTAAAACAACCCAAGCAAAATCAACCCATCTCGAGAGGGACAAGAGCATGCAACAATTGCAACAATTGCCACAATATCATTCCAGGAACGAAGGTAACGCATCCAATGAAAGGATATGATATACCATTGAGAGTAACAGCAACTTGTGATACCAACAATCTCATATACCTATTACAATGCCCCTGCGGCATGGTATACATTGGAAAGACTCAACGTAAACTTCAGATGCGTCTCAACGAGCATAAATCCAATATCAGAACCAAAAACCTCAAATCATGGGTAGCAAGCCACTTTTTAGATAAGAATCACAACATTTCACAACTAAAGTTTATGGCTTTAGAAACCGTTGACAAAATAGAAGGAATAGATAATAACAGGACATTGTTACAACGTGAAAACCATTGGATTTATAGACTGAATCCAATCAAACCATATGGACTCAATGAACGCATTGAGTTTGCATGTTACCTCTGAGCCATCTTAACCCATATGTTATGGGTAGCTCTATTCTGACATTCCGATTGGCCTTTATTGTGAATACTACATGTAGTAATTTTTAATTTTTAATTTTTACGTTACTGTTATAATGTTATAACGTAGGATTATTATTTAGAATTGTGAATGTTTGCACACATATATCGTAACATTGTTAATTTTTGACACACACTCGCGCGACAAACCCCAGTCCTATTTCTTTAACCATGTTCAAACACCCACGTGACCGCACCACTTCCTGGTTTCTTTAATGAAACCCGGCAAGGAACACCGATAGTAGTCCACACTCCCGCGAGCCATTGAATACGCCGACCATGCTGCAAACTTATTGAATTCGCGAGTAAGTAAACGCTAGTCTACATGACTGCTCGCCTCCACATTTGGTTGCGACGAGCCGTCTTTAATGCACGATAGTACTGCTTTAACCTTGCATATTACCTCTACTTAAACGCATCATAGCGTGTTCCTTAATTTCATGCACCGCGTTTTTTTTACTTCATGCACCTCGCGACTCTGAACATGTGTTAGCACATTATCGATGAGCTACCTTAAAGGCATAATATGTTACAACATGTTTATTTACTCCTGTTGACCGTGTGATCTTTGGCAACATGAACTATTTACCTTTCGCATTATGGCATTACATTCGACCATCACCCCAATGTTTATTATTGCTTATTTAAAAATTGCTTATTTAAAAATTGTTTATTTAGCAATTGTTTATCAATTCTCATTTGCGAGTTTAAGGTCATACCGTTTGTTAGAAATCAAATTTCATGTTTTCATATGTGGTATTTTATTTAGAACAATATATGTCGTTTTTTTGTTTAGATGCTCCCCGACGAAGGGCATGGCCCGAAATGCATTGGAGCGGATTTAACTATGCATGAAATGGATTTAAACATGTGTCTTCAACAAAAACTTTATTGATCTTTGGACACTATGTGATTATACCGAACAAGAAGATAATACATTTTTCAAATCTATCCAAGTTTGTTTTTTGAATTATAGAGGAGGATTCCACCACCCAAGAGAGTGCCCTAAGGGATGTCATCAGTTTTCAACTGATCACACTACGTTCATATTCCAAGTATGGGAGCCACACGGGGCTCTGTGAGACAATGGTGGTCCCTGGGCCAAGCGAGACCCTTTTAGAAACAAATGTCCCCTGGATGTAGGAGGCTCTCGTGGGCTCTAAACAACTGCCCCCAGGAGCCTCGTGGGCTCTCAGCAATAATGCCACTACAATGGGGTAGCGGCCAGTTGCCAACTGGGGCCGCTCTACCCTCTAAAAATGCCCCCGTGATCGTTGGAGCCCGACAGTCTCTAAAATAACAATGCCCCCGTCATTGGAGGCCTGCTCGGGGGACTCGAAATAACACAATGCCCAGGAGCCTCTCTTGGGCTCTAAACAACTGCCCCCACACGGGGGACTCTTACTAAACTGTTGCCCCCAGCACTGCAACAACGGAGCCCCACTCATCGGGACTCCTGGTGCGACGTCTCCACTCTCTTGGATCCCTTGGGGCTCTTCTACACCGGGGATCTCCACTCTCCGGTGCGGCGGTAGCGCTTTGCGGGGTTCTCTCATCACATGAGAGCCCCGCCTACCCAAGACGCCCGGCCCGCCTTCCCCGGTCTTCACCCAGTCCCCATCTCGGTACCGGGACATTTTCAAAAGGAGCCCGCAAGGCTCCGGGTCTTCCTGCGGCCACTCGGGAGGCAGGTTAAGCTCCCGGCCCCCCATGCAGCACCTGCTGCTCTTTCCGGCAGCGGCGGGCAGCATCTCCGGTCTCCCTCTCCACATGGGAGACCAGAAAGGTGGGACAAAGGCTTCCCCCAGGCAGGGGGAAGCGGAAAGCAATGCACTCCAGGCCCCGCCGACAGTCAGGCGGGTGCGGGCCTGGTTTCCGGTTTCGCCGCGGCTGTGGCGGCAATCTCTTTGTGGGGGCAGTACCGAGGGGTGGGGACCCTCAGTTCGAAAATAAACTTAGAAGTGGGGTGGGCACCCGTTAAAGCACACAAATAAGTGGGGTGGGCAACCGCTCCAGCATTAAGTAATTATGCGGGGTGGACACCCGCAGGGGAGCCATTTTCGGGGGAATCCCTATGCCTGGGATTCCCTCCAGTCAAGGGGCAGCTCAGCGCTGCAAAGTAAAAACCAAAAGCGCTCCACCTGGCAATCCAAGCGCTGTACCATAGGGAAGAGCACTCCCAGAGCACCCCAGGAATAGAAGGGTCCTGTAGGGGAGAAAAACACGGTGCTCCCAAGGAACCACCAACCCTTGGCAAGGGCAGGACAAGGGGAACAAGGTCCTGAAGTAGAAATAAGGCAGGGAGGTCCCAGCAACATAGTCCAGCAGGCATCCAGGGGCTGGGCAGGGCCCAGGGAGGCAAGCCTTCCCCTGGCCCCCAGCAGCAGCACGCCCCTGGTAGATTCAAGTCAGGAAAACAAGAACATTTAACATGAGGTCACAGCCTCTTTTTATACACAAAATCCCTTTGTCTCTAGGGTGCAGGGTGTGGGAAAAAACAGACGCAGCTGGTTCTGGAGCACTTTGTTTTGCTCAGCCCCTCTCCCCATTCACAGGCTAGGGTCATCATTCGCACCACAGGAGGCGGAGCTAGCATTATGTAGGGAAAGCCCAGCCCTATGCAGGTCCCAGGTGCAGCCCCTCCCTGCCATCAACATGCAGATCTCCCCATTCACCACCGGGGCAGACCCATCCTGACTCTTTGAGCCAGGCACACCAGCCAGCTCCAGCCAATCACAAGCCAGACAGTTAATTAAAATTTACTGCACAGGCAGACCAATTTCTAGAAGTGGCACTTCCACACTAGACACATTGAAGCCACACACATCATCACGCAGCATTCAATCTAACGAGTTTGCACATACCAAACTCAACCTTGCACTCCCCAGGCATCAGGAATTACCATGGACACACATATTCCCCATGCATTCCTATGGGAGGGCAGGCCACTCACACACGCACTCAGAGAGCGCACGCACTTTACATTGCGCCACAGTGCTAAAGTGCGCAAAGACCAGAAATCACTATAATGAAGTAACATTAAAAGGCAAAAAGTTCAGGGGTGCACCTGCCAGAAGGGCCAAGTGTACCTCGACTGAGAATGAAAAGCACTGGTGGTTTATAGACCAGGAAGGTTCCCTAGCACCTAGAAGACACAGAGCGTGCACCGACTGAGAGTGAAAAGCACTGGTGCTTCATAGACCAAGCATCTGCGGGCACACATATAAGGAAGGTTCTCTAGCGCCTAGCAGACACAGAGCGTGCAACGACAGCACTGGTGCTTCATAGACCAGGCGCACATATCTGTTTGTTTTTCAAGTGCCTAGAAGTCACAGAGTATGCACCGACAGAGGGTGAAAGCACTGGTGCTTCATAGACCAGGAAGATTCCCTAGTGCCTAGAAGACACAGATTGTGCACCGAGGGCGCTAGAGGGCGCACTGCAGCATGGCCGCACTGTTGTGAGGCTCCTGCAGCCCGGAGCTCTCATCCGTCTAATTATCCTTTTACTCATCACCATTCCCTGCCCTGACCCTGGATCTTGCATTGGCTGGCCACTGACCACACTCGGTCCAACTCCTGGGCTGATCGGAGGTTTCTAGCCGGAGTTACGGGTCCCGGGAGTTTCACCGCTGGACGCCCTGGACGGAAGGCGATCTGCGGCCCGGCGTCTCAGCCTACTCTGGTCCGCTGCTGCATGCGTGGGGTGGAGGCCCGATCCCCTCCCCCCTCAGAGACTCTCCGCTGCTTCCCGCCTGGACGCGGCCGACGGCTGTGCGTGTGATTCGTGACCGGCGGAGCTGTGGATGCAATTTCGCTGCAGGTATCGCCTTTGACTAGGGCGGAGGGGCTGCGCCGGGGGTGCCGGTCTGCCCCCTCACTCAAGCGGCTGCCATTACTCGGGAGGGAGTGGCGGGGCGTCCGCGCCTGCTCGTGCCCCCACCCGAGGTGCTTCCTTGACCGCCCGGACACTGGCAGGTACGGATGGTGGTGAACTGTGGTGGGGGAGGCGACTACTGGAAGTGATTGCTGGCCACGCAGCAGGGAAATCGCCTTTTGCACCGCTTGGCGCCATTTTGAATACGGCGGTTCTTACATGGCGGAGCTTACAGTGCTGGTTGCAGCGGCGAGGTGCTTCAGTGACTCTCATGACGCCAGGCCTATTTGAATAGCTGGTTTATGGCTGCCTCCTACTGCACATCACATCCCACACAACACCGGGTCTGTGCTGCCCTGATCACTGGGGGACGGTGTCGATGCAGGTGCCTGTGCACTATTCCTGTCGCACTTAGTGCACGGCGTTACCATCTCTGCTCTATGGTGTGCTGTGCAGGGCCGCTGAGGTGCTTTTTTCGTCTGTTATCATAGTGGCTCCCCTCTGTCTCCTCGGAAGTGGTTGCAGGCTGTGTCTGGTGGTGGGAGCTGTCGGCGCTGCATGCATATGTGGACCATACACCCCAATTTTGGACCTTGAGGTGCTCCGTGCTCTTTTGAGTGTACAACACTGACTGATAACTGTTGATCTGTACCTGGGGGTTCCCTCGCCTTTCCCTACACGTTGCGGTGAGAACTACTGTGAACTGTGTGTGTTTAATCATGGGTAAACCGGACAATAAGCAGCCAAAGCTCTCATTTGACACTGCAGCTTCTAGGAGGGGCGCTCGCTTGGTGCAGGAGGCGGGAAGCTCGCGATCCCCCCCCCACCGGCCGCTGATGCTAGCCTGCAACCCAGCACCCCGGATTTCCAACAGATGATGCAGGAAATGCGGCAAGGCTTCGCCACCATTGTGGATAAAGTGGACAAATTATCCTCGCGCATGGGCGCAGTGGTGCAAAAACTTGATGTCCATGAGGAACGCCTGACTACGGCGGAGCAGCGCATCTCGGACCATGACGACACTGCGGCCACCCATACCACTCAGTTGGCAAGGATGGACAATATCCTAAGAGTCATCGCCGCTAAGAATGAGGAGTTGGAGGCGAGAAGTCGGCGCAATAACATACGCGTGGTAGGCGTGCCGGAGACGACAAATGTGGGGAAGATGGAGACGTATGTGGAAAGACTACTGGCTGGTGCAATTGGAGCGGAAGCATTCTCCACGCAATTTATTGTGGAGCGTGCACACCGATCCCTTGGGCCGCGGCCGGCCACAGGCGCGGCACCGCGTCCTATCATTGCGCGCCTCCTGAACTATCGGGATCGGGATGCGGCTCTACGTGCGGCTCGCACTACCCGCTCGCTCTCCTTTGAGGGGGTCAATTTCACTATATATCCGGATTTCACTCCAATGGTACAGGAGCAGAGACGCAAATTCCTGGCGGTCAAGAAAAAACGTAGAGAACTGCAAGTGGACTACGCTTTGTTGTACCCTGCGAAACTGAGGGTGACTCATCAGGCGAAGCAGACTTTCTTCACGAATCCGCAACTGGCTGAGGACTTTGTGAAGCGCCTCCGGAGGGAGCGGGCGGATGCTGGTCGGCAGGACGAGGAGAGACAGGATGGCCACCGCTCGGCGGGAGAGGAGGAGGACAGCTGAATGGGTTTCTAGTGGCAGGACGGCTGTGGTACACACTTTGCACTGTCACTTGTGGTGATGCCATTGATGGCTGGGAGTTTCTTCTTTTTTTCGCCCGGGCTTGTACTGTTGAGGGCAGATGTGTGGATCACCGGTCTGATTAGTGAGTCTGCTATTTGAGGTTGGCATGGGAGCGATGGTTGATGGTAATACGTTGCTCCGGGCAACCACTCCCGCACTGCTCCTGAGTCGGTCCTTCGCCCTCCGGTTGGAGGGTCGACTTAGCGTGTGGGGGTGGTACTGTGCACCTCTGGTATGCACCCCACCGGGAATACCCCACCATTATTGAGTTTCTTTGTACGACTGATCTTCTGGATGGATGGTTGGATGAATGTTGTGAGGGGGGGGTGGAAGTGGGTCCTGACAGTTCGGGGTTGGTCAGGTGGGCGGGGGGAGGGGGGACTGCGCTAGCAGTTTATCTTTCACTGGTTGATTGTGCTGGACGCACGTTGTTCTTGGGATGTGTCGCGTGCCTGTTGCACGGTTGTTCTTTGTATTGGGGAGAGGGGGGGTTGGTTCTGTGGAGGGAAGACAGCGAGGATGTATGTGGTGTGCGGTATGCGGAGGGGATGGTACGTGCAGCGGGGTCGCTCCACTGTCTTGACTCGGGGACCCTGACTGCTGCAGCGTTGCATCGTGCACTTTTCAGAGAATGGGATGGTGCACTGCTTGCGTATGCCCTGTTGCACCTTGATCACGGGTGATGTCGATTGATGCTGTGGATAAGATATCGATATTGTCTTGGAATGTGCGTGGGCTTAATGATGCCAGGAAATGTCGGAATGTACTACACTATTTAGATAGACATGCAATACAAATAGCTTTCCTGCAGGAAACGCATCTGCGGCGGGAGCCTGCTCCTACGTTTGGAGGGAGGTGGGCTGCAGTGAGGAAATTTGCATCGTACTCCTCGTATGCTCGTGGGGCTGTTATACTTATCAAGAAGTCGCTCTCCTTTCAAGAGTTGGGGTCACATGTGGACCCTGAAGGGAGGTATGTGTTATTGTGGGGGAGGCTTGGGCAGGTCACTGTGCTCTTTGTGAATTGTTATGCACCTAACATTGATACACCTGCTTTTTTTCTTACACTTTGGGGTCATGTTCTTGCTATGGAAGCCTCACATATTGTATGGGGGGGATTTCAATTTAGCGGTTCAGGCTCTGGAGGACAGATCGGAGGGGAGTCCTCAGTACAATACACAAGCCAGGGATGTCTTGCGGGGTATTGTGGAGGAAGCAGGCCTGATTGATAGCTGGAGGTATGCTCACCCGACGGATAGAGAGGGCACACACTTCACTGCACAGGCTCGCTCCTGGGCGAGACTGGACTATGTCTTCCTCTCCAGAGGACAGCCAGCAGGGTTGCGGGAGGTGATACACCTAGCCAGAACGTACTCTAATCATTGCCCGGTTAAAGTTGTGTTTTCGGTCCCCGGGCTGCACAGGCCGCGGCCGCCCTGGAGGCTCTTCCCCTCTGCCTTATTGGATCCCGTTTTTAAGGCGGAACTTGGCGAGGAGGTGGAAGCTTTCTTTCCAAGGAATAAAGGATCTGTAGATAGTGTGGAGGTGATATGGGAGGCATTTAAGGTTACGATTCGGGGGGGTCACTATCTCTAAGAGCTGTGGGGTGCTTAAGTCTATTGTTCGGACTCTCGCGGGTTTAGAGGCTGACTTACGACAGCTGGAACGCAGACTGCAGGCTGGTTCTGATCCCGACCTCATGTGTCAGTTTAGGGGTAAGCTTTCAGAGTACGAGGAGGAGGCTGCCAGGGAGGCTAAACACAGGGGGAAATACTGGACGGCGAGGAGATACTGCGAGGGTGAGAGGCCTGGGAAGGTACTTGCTGCACTCACGAGACATCAGAGGTATAGTTCAGATGTGTTGGAACTGGTCTTGCCGGATGGCACGCATTGTAGAGACACAAAGGAGATTCAGGAGACATTTATCCACCACTACGCCCACTTGTACTCTACTCAGCAATCGGGAGATGTGCGATATGGGGGATTCCTTGATGATTTGGCGCTCTGCTGGCTATCAGACGATCACAGGGCGTTCCTGGGTAGGCCCCTTGAGGAGGAGGAGATTAGAGGCGCCATCATGTCTCTGAACAACGGGAAAGCTACGGGGCTGGACGGCCTTCCCGCCGAATTTTATAAATGTTATGTAGATATTATGGCTCCAGTTCTCCGTGAGGTCTTTGAGGAGTCCCTTGATGTGGGGAAATTGCCGGGGTCTATGAGGGAAGTTGCTATCACCTCGTTACTCAAACCGGGTAATGACCCCCTGGACGTGGGATCCTATCGGCCTCTTTCATTGCTTAACTGTGATGTCAAGATTCTGGCGAAAGTGTTGGCGGCGCGGCTTTCGGAGCTCATGCCTGTTATTGTCTTGCCTGATCAATCCGGGTTCGTGCCTGGTCGGGCGACGTCTCATAATCTTCGAACACTTTTTTCCCTAATCCCGACTATAGCTCCGGAGCTCCCGGTAGCCGCCGTTTTCTTGGACGCTACGAAGGCGTTTGATTCCGTGGAGTGGGGTTACCTGATCGATGTCTTATGCAGAATGGGGTTTCCTCGGATCTTTATCTCGTGGGTCAAATTGCTGTACACTGACCCGGTGGCGAGGGTGGTCGTGAACGGTGTGCTCTCCCCCCGGTTTCCTATCACAAGGGGAACCAGGCAAGGATGTCCCCTCTCTCCCCTCCTGTTTGCCATTGCCATAGAGCCTCTTGCCTGTCGGATTCGCCAACTGCACCAACAGAGTGCGTTTAATTGTTTTCAGCGCCCAGTGGGAATTTCTCTGTATGCGGATAATGTCACGCTTTATGTGAAAGATCCGCAGGCGAATCTTAACGTACTTTTGCGAGAGCTTGTCGCCTTTGGCGGTGTCTCTGGGATACATATCAATTGGCAGAAATCCCAATTCTTCCCGCTCACTGCAGCAGTTCATCGCTTTCCGTTGGACTACCCTCTGGAGTGGTGTGATTCGGTGCTGCGATATCTTGGTGTTGTGGTCTCTCTGAGCAAAGAGGAGACCATTAGGCTTAACTATGGCGTATCACTAAACTGGCGGATAACATCACGAGATGGATGTCTTTGCCGCTGTCCATGGCGGGCAGGGCGTCACTGATAAAAATGGTGATCTTACCCCGTTTTTTGTATCTTTTTCAGAATATTCCATATCACCCTGGAGCGTATTTTTTTAAACGTCTCCGCTCGGAGCTGATTCGTCTGTTCTGGGGGGGTAAACAGCCGAGAGTGGCGTGGGCTACCTTAACGTTGCCCTATGTCGATGGAGGATTTGATGTTCCTGACTTTGAACTTTATTATTTGAGCGCTCAAACACACTATGCATACCACTGGATGTGTCCCACACCGTTTATGCCACAGATTGCGGCTGAACAATGGGTCGCCCATCCTCTCCCATTGGAAGGCATGGTACTGGGCAATGTGGGCGATGTGGATACACACCAGACGACGGTGACGTGCACAGTGGCTGCTTGGAAACGGGTGGCGAAGCTACTGGGTCTTTCGTTCCTCTACTCACCTGCACTGCCCCTAGCATATCATCCTGCTCTGTCCCTATTGCAGGAAACAGGGTTCCAGCGCCTGTGCAGGCGTCTTGGGACGCTTACGTGGGGGAGCCTTTTTCGCGAGGGCACCTTTCGTACCCGTGAACAGTTTTTTGGCGGTGTGCTTTGTTCCCCCTTGGAGATGTTTTATTATGTCCGCCTGCGACAAGGCCTGTGGACCTTACTGCCTGAGTTCCCTAAGGAGCCGGACGTGACCTTACCGCTCCACGTTCTGTTAGTCTCCGATGGGCGTCATTTGGTTTCTAAGCTGTATGGCGCCATTAGACGGCAACGAGTTACGCCGGCTAGTTGGGTACGGGAACAATGGAACGCTGAGCTTGGGATTACCATCTCTGACGAACAATGGGCGTACTGTTGTGGCGTGACTGCCAATATCTCCTCTAGTTGCCGTTTGAAAATCATACACTACAAGTTCATACAAAGGTTTTACTACACCCCAGCTAGGAAACTTAGATTTCGGTTGTCGGAGGACGATAGATGTGCCCGTTGCCGGGCAGCAGGTGCCGATTTCCTGCACCTGGCATGGGAGTGTGCGGCCATCTCTGAGTACTGGGTGCAGGTCCATGCTGCTCTACAGACTATGACCGAGGATGGGGTATTGTTCGACCCGTGGTCCTCCTCTTGGGGTACACTAAGGAGGTGCCAGCACTCCACCGTAGATTTGTGGACGTGGCCTTATTGTTGGCCAAACGACGAGTGGCTTGCTGTTGAGGACGGGACAGAGTGCCACAGTTCAAGGACTGGTTGGGTGATATCATTTACTGTCAGGACCAGTACAACGTATATGCGGAAATGATGCCTGTGCGCTGTAGGCCTAGGGATTTTTGGAGCCCGTTGCAGGTGTACCTCCTTACTAGGGCGGTGCAGGACTCTGAATCTGGAAGTGAGGATCGGGTTGGGGTTGGTTAGTGATACGATGTTTGTTGGACCACGCTAGCACTTACCGGACACCATATTCCGCTGTGGGTGGTGATGTTTCTTTACTCTATTGCTATGCTGATTGTGTAAGTCACACTGTGCTGTACCTGTGGGCGGTATGGTGGGCCAATGACTGCTTTCTTGTGGTGGTGGGGGGGGGTCCCTCATCTGACCAGATGTTGAATGGTGGTTTGGCGTCCACTGGGTTGCTGTTTTTCTTCCTTCATTACCGAGTATGAGCTACGGGTCTGTACCCCTTCACTCTCCAACTGTACTGTGCGGATGCGTTGCACGCAGTTCGATTGCAGATGTTATGTGTTTTTCCATTGATGTCTACACTGTACTATGCCTTGACATGAAGCCTGGATCTTTCAAGTCTATTGCTGCATTGCACTATCTCTGACTATTTGTATGGTTTGTGAATGTACAACTGCTATCTCTTGCTTGTCTTCAAATAAAGGTTTTAAAAAAAAAAAAAAAAAAAACAGATTGTGCACCAACTGAGAGTAAGAAGCACTGGTGGTTCAACGACCAGGCACACTTATCTGGAAGGTTCCCTAGTGCCTAGAAGACACATAGTGTGCACCAACGGAGGGTGAAAGAACTGGTGTTTTGTAGACCAGGCACCATATTTAGAAGGTTCCCTAGCGCCTAGAAGACGCAAAGCGTGCACCGACGGAGGGTGAAAGAACTGGTGCCTATTAGACCAGGTACACATATCTGGAAGGTTCCCTCGTGCGTTGAAGACACATAGTGTGCACCGACGGAGGGTGAAAGAACTGGTGTTTTGTAGACCAGGCACACATATCTGGAAGGTTCCCTAGTGCCTAGAAGATGCAAAGCGTGCACCGATGGAGAGTGAAAGCACTGGTGCCTATTAGACCAGGTACACATATCTGGAAGGTTCCCTAGCGCCTAGAAGACGCAAAGCGTGCACCGATGGAGAGCGAAAGCACTGGTGCCTTTTAGACCAGGCACACATATCTGGAAGGTTCCCTAGTGCCTAGAAGACACATAGTGTGCACCGACGGAGGGTGAAAGAACTGGTGTTTTGTAGACCAGGCACCATATCTAGAAGGTTCCCTAGCGCCGAGAAGATACAGAGCGTGCACCGATGGAGAGCGAAAGCACTGGTGCTTCATAGACCAGGCACACATATCTGGAAGGTTACCTCATGCGTTGAAGACACATAGTTTGCACCAACAGAGGGTGAAAGAACTGGTGTTTTGTAGACCAGGCACCATATCTAGAAGGTTCCCTAGCGCCTAGAAGACGCAAAGCGTGCACCGACGGAGGGTGAAAGAACTGGTGCATATTAGACCAGGCACACATATCTGGAAGGTTCCCTATGTGTTGAAGACACATAGTGTGCACCAACGGAGGGTGAAAGAACTGGTGTTTTGTAGACCAGGCACCACATCTGGAAGGTTCTCTAGTGCCTAGAAGACGCAAAGCGTGCACCGATGGAGAGCGAAAGCACTGGTGCCTGTTAGACACCCAGCAGCAGCACGCCCCTGGTAGATTCAAGTCAGGAAAACAAGAACATTTAACATGAGGTCACAGCCTCTTTTTATACACAAAATCCCTTTGTCTCTAGGGTGCAGGGTGTGGGAAAAAACAGACGCAGCTGGTTCTGGAGCACTTTGTTTTGCTCAGCCCCTCTCCCCATTCACAGGCTAGGGTCATCATTCGCACCACAGGAGGCGGAGCTAGCATTATGTAGGGAAAGCCCAGCCCTATTCAGGTCCCAGGTGCAGACCCTCCCTGCCATCAACATGCAGATCTCCCCATTCACCACCGGGGCAGACCCATCCTGACTCTTTGAGCCAGGCACACCAGCCAGCTCCAGCCAATCACAAGCCAGACAGTTAATTAAAATTTACTGCACAGGCAGACCAATTTCTAGAAGTGGCACTTCCACACTAGACACATTGAAGCCACACACATCATCACGCAGCATTCAATCTAACGAGTTCGCACATACCAAACTCAACCTTGCACTCCCCAGGCATCAGGAATTACCATGGACACACATAATCCCCATGTATTCCTATGGGAGGGCAGGCCACTCACACACGCACTCAGAGAGCGCACGCACTTTACATTGCGCCACAGTGCTAAAGTGCGCAAAGACCAGAAATCACTATAATGATGTAACATTAAAAGGCAAAAAGTTCAGGGGTGAACCTGCCAGAAGGGCCAAGTGTACCTCGACTGAGAATGAAAAGCACTGGTGGTTTATAGACCAGGAAGGTTCCCTAGCACCTAGAAGACACAGAGCGTGCACCGACTGAGAGTGAAAAGCACTGGTGCTTCATAGACCAAGCATCTGCGGGCACACATATAAGGAAGGTTCTCTAGCGCCTAGCAGACACAGAGCGTGCAACGACAGCACTGGTGCTTCATAGACCAGGCGCACATATCTGTTTGTTTTTCAAGTGCCTAGAAGTCACAGAGTATGCACCGACAGAGGGTGAAAGCACTGGTGCTTTATAGACCAGGAAGATTCCCTAGTGCCTAGAAGACACAGATTGTGCACCGAGGGCGCTAGAGGGCGCACTGCAGCATGGCCGCACTGTCTTGAGGCTCCTGCAGCCCGGAGCTCTCATCCGTCTAATTATCCTTTTACTCATCACCATTCCCTGCCCTGACCCTGGATCTTGCATTGGCTGGCCACTGACCACACTCGGTCCAACTCCTGGGCTGATCGGAGGTTTCTAGCCGGAGTTACGGGTCCCGGGAGTTTCACCGCTGGACGCCCTGGACGGAAGGCGATCTGCGGCCCGGCGTCTCAGCCTACTCTGGTCCGCTGCTGCATGCGTGGGGTGGAGGCCCGATCCCCTCCCCCCTCAGAGACTCTCCGCTGCTTCCCGCCTGGACGCGGCCGGCGGCTGTGCGTGTGATTCGTGACCGGCGGAGCTGTGGATGCAATTTCGCTGCAGGTATCGCCTTTGACTAGGGCGGAGGGGCTGCGCCGGGGGTGCCGGTCTGCCCCCTCACTCAAGCGGCTGCCATTACTCGGGAGGGAGTGGCGGGGCGTCCGCGCCTGCTCGTGCCCCCACCCGAGGTGCTTCCTTGACCGCCCGGACACTGGCAGGTACGGATGATGGTGAACTGTGGTGGGGGAGGCGACTACTGGAAGTGATTGCTGGCCACGCAGCAGGGAAATCGCCTTTTGCACCGCTTGGCGCCATTTTGAATACGGCGGTTCTTACATGGCGGAGCTTACAGTGCTGGTTGCAGCGGCGAGGTGCTTCAGTGACTCTCATGACGCCAGGCCTATTTGAATAGCTGGTTTATGGCTGCCTCCTACTGCACATCACATCCCACACAACACCGGGTCTGTGCTGCCCTGATCACTGGGGGACGGTGTCGATGCAGGTGCCTGTGCACTATTCCTGTCGCACTTAGTGCACGGCGTTACCATCTCTGCTCTATGGTGTGCTGTGCAGGGCCGCTGAGGTGCTTTTTTCGTCTGTTATCATAGTGGCTCCCCTCTGTCTCCTCGGAAGTGGTTGCAGGCTGTGTCTGGTGGTTGGAGCTGTCGGCGCTGCATGCATATGTGGACCATACACCCCAATTTTGGACCTTGAGGTGCTCTGTGCTCTTTTGAGTGTACAACACTGACTGATAACTGTTGATCTGTACCTGGGGGTTCCCTCGCCTTTCCCTACACGTTGCGGTGAGAACTACTGTGAACTGTGTGTGTTTAATCATGGGTAAACCGGACAATAAGTAGCCAAAGCTCTCATTTGACACTGCAGCTTCTAGGAGGGGCGCTCGCTTGGTGCAGGAGGCGGGAAGCTCGCGATCCCCCCCCCACCGGCCGCTGATGCTAGCCTGCAACCCAGCACCCCGGATTTCCAACAGATGATGCAGGAAATGCGGCAAGGCTTCGCCACCATTGTGGATAAAGTGGACAAATTATCCTCGCGCATGGGCGCAGTGGTGCAAAAACTTGATGTCCATGAGGAACGCCTGACTACGGCGGAGCAGCGCATCTCGGACCATGACGACACTGCGGCCACCCATACCACTCAGTTGGCAAGGATGGACAATATCCTAAGAGTCATCGCCGCTAAGAATGAGGAGTTGGAGGCGAGAAGTCGGCGCAATAACATACGCGTGGTAGGCGTGCCGGAGACGACAAATGTGGGGAAGATGGAGACGTATGTGGAAAGACTACTGGCTGGTGCAATTGGAGCGGAATCATTCTCCACGCAATTTATTGTGGAGCGTGCACACCGATCCCTTGGGCCGCGGCCGGCCACAGGCGCGGCACCGCGTCCTATCATTGCGCGCCTCCTGAACTATCGGGATCGGGATGCGGCTCTACGTGCGGCTCGCACTACCCGCTCGCTCTCCTTTGAGGGGGTCAATTTCACTATATATCCGGATTTCACTCCAATGGTACAGGAGCAGAGACGCAAATTCCTGGCGGTCAAGAAAAAACTTAGAGAACTGCAAGTGGACTACGCTTTGTTGTACCCTGCGAAACTGAGGGTGACTCATCAGGCGAAGCAGACTTTCTTCACGAATCCGCAACTGGCTAAGGACTTTGTGAAGCGCCTCCGGAGGGAGCGGGCGGATGCTGGTCGGCAGGACGAGGAGAGACACGATGGCCACCGCTCGGCGGGAGAGGAGGAGGACAGCTGAATGGGTTTCTAGTGGCAGGACGGCTGTGGTACACGCTTTGCACTGTCACTTGTGGTGATGCCATTGATGGCTGGGAGTTTCTTCTTTTTTTCCCCCGGGCTTGTACTGTTGAGGGCAGATGTGTGGATCACCGGTCTGATTCGTGAGTCTGCTATTTGAGGTTGGCATGGGAGCGATGGTTGATGGTAATACGTTGCTCCGGGCAACCACTCCCGCACTGCTCCTGAGTCGGTCCTTCGTCCTCCGGTTGGAGGGTCGACTTAGCGTGCGGGGGTGGTACTGTGCACCTCTGGTATGCACCCCACCGGGAATACCCCACCATTATTAAGTTTCTTTGTACGACTGATCTTCTGGATGGATGGTTGGATGAATGTTGTGAGGGGGGGGGTGGAAGTGGGTCCTGACAGTTCGGGGTTGGTCAGGTGGGCAGGGGGAGGGGGGACTGCGCTAGCAGTTTATCTTTCACTGGTTGATTGTGCTGGACGCACGTTGTTCTTGGGATGTGTCGCGTGCCTGTTGCACGGTTGTTCTTTGTATTGGGGAGAGGGGGGGTTGGTTCTGTGGAGGGAAGACACGAGGATGTATGTGGTGTGCAGTATGCGGAGGGGATGGTACGTGCAGCGGGGTCGCTCCACTGTCTTGACTCGGGGACCCTGACTGCTGCAGCGTTGCATCGTGCACTTTTGAGAGAATGGGATGG
The DNA here is from genome assembly GCF_964261635.1 of Lissotriton helveticus. Taxonomy (NCBI): domain Eukaryota; kingdom Metazoa; phylum Chordata; class Amphibia; order Caudata; family Salamandridae; genus Lissotriton; species Lissotriton helveticus. Next base: position 1,707,574,590 of record NC_136069.1, on the reverse strand, counting down.
TGCACTGCTTGCGTATGCCCTGTTGCACCTTGATCACGGGTGATGTCGATTGATGCTGTGGATAAGATATCGATCTTGTCTTGGAATGTGCGTGGGCTTAATGATGCCAGGAAATGTCGGAATGTACTACACTATTTAGATAGACATGCAATACAAATAGCTTTCCTGCAGGAAACGCATCTGCGGCGGGAGCCTGCTCCTACGTTTGGAGGGAGGTGGGCTGCAGTGAGGAAATTTGCATCGTACTCCCCGTATGCTCGTGGGGCTGTTATACTTATCAAGAAGTCGCTCTCCTTTCAAGAGTTGGGGTCACATGTGGACCCTGAAGGGAGGTATGTGTTATTGTGGGGGAGGCTTGGGCAGGTCACTGTGCTCTTTGTGAATTGTTATGCACCTAACATTGATACACCTGCTTTTTTTCTTACACTTTGGGGTCATGTTCTTGCTATGGAAGCCTCACATATTGTATGGGGGGGATTTCAATTTAGCGGTTCAGGCTCTGGAGGACAGATCGGAGGGGAGTCCTCAGTACAATACACAAGCCAGGGATGTCTTGCGGGGTATTGTGGAGGAAGCAGGCCTGATTGATAGCTGGAGGTATGCTCACCCGACGGATAGAGAGGGCACACACTTCACTGCACAGGCTCGCTCCTGGGCGAGACTGGACTATGTCTTCCTCTCCAGAGGACAGCCAGCAGGGTTGCTGGAGGTGATACACCTAGCCAGAACGTACTCTGATCATTGCCCGGTTAAAGTTGTGTTTTCGGTCCCCGGGCTGCACAGGCCGCGGCCGCCCTGGAGGCTCTTCCCCTCTGCCTTATTGGATCCCGTTTTTAAGGCGGAACTTGGCGAGGAGGTGGAAGCTTTCTTTCCAAGGAATAAAGGATCTGTAGATAGTGTGGAGGTGATATGGGAGGCATTTAAGGTTACAATTCGGGGGGTCACTATCTCTAAGAGCTGTGGGGTGCATAAGTCTATTGTTCGGACTCTCGCGGGTTTAGAGGCTGACTTACGACAGCTGGAACGCAGACTGCAGGCTGGTTCTGATCCCGACCTCATGTGTCAGTTTAGGGGTAAGCTTTCAGAGTACGAGGAGGAGGCTGCCAGGGAGGCTAAACACAGGGGGAAATACTGGACGGCGAGGAGATACTGCGAGGGTGAGAGGCCTGGGAAGGTACTTGCTGCACTCACGAGACATCAGAGGTATAGTTCAGATGTGTTGGAACTGGTCTTGCCGGATGGCTCGCATTGTAGAGACACAAAGGAGATTCAGGAGACATTTATCCACCACTACGCCCACTTGTACTCTACTCAGCAATCGGGAGATGTGCGATATGGGGGATTCCTTGATGATTTGGCGCTCTGCTGGCTATCAGACGATCACAGGGCGTTCCTGGGTAGGCCCCTTGAGGAGGAGGAGATTAGAGGCGCCATCATGTCTCTGAACAACGGGAAAGCTACGGGGCTGGACGGCCTTCCCGCCGAATTTTATAAATGTTATGTAGATATTATGGCTCCAGTTCTCCGTGAGGTCTTTGAGGAGTCCCTTGATGTGGGGAAATTGCCGGGGTCTATGAGGGAAGTTGCTATCACCTCGTTACTCAAACCGGGTAAGGACCCCCTGGACGTGGGATCCTATCGGCCTCTTTCATTCCTTAACTGTGATGTCAAGATTCTGGTGAAAGTGTTGGCGGCGCGGCTTTCGGAGCTCATGCCTGTTATTGTCTTGCCTGATCAATCCGGGTTCGTGCCTGGTCGGGCGACGTCTCATAATCTTCGAACACTTTTTTCCCTAATCCCGACTATAGCTCCGGAGCTCCCGGTAGCCGCCGTTTTCTTGGACGCTACGAAGGCGTTTGATTCCGTGGAGTGGGGTTACCTGATCGATGTCTTATGCAGAATGGGGTTTCCTCGGATCTTTATCTCGTGGGTCAAATTGCTGTACACTGACCCGGTGGCGAGGGTGGTCGTGAACGGTGTGCTCTCCCCCCGGTTTCCTATCACAAGGGGAACCAGGCAAGGATGTCCCCTCTCTCCCCTCCTGTTTGCCATTGCCATAGAGCCTCTTGCCTGTCGGATTCGCCAACTGCACCAACAGAGTGCGTTTAATTGTTTTCAGCGCCCAGTGGGAATTTCTCTGTATGCGGATGATGTCACGCTTTATGTGAAAGATCCGCAGGCGAATCTTAACGCACTTTTGCGAGAGCTTGTCGCCTTTGGAGGTGTCTCTGGGATACATATCAATTGGCAGAAATCCCAATTCTTCCCGCTCACTGCAGCAGTTCATCGCTTTCCGTTGGACTACCCTCTGGAGTGGTGTGATTCGGAGCTGCGATATCTTGGTGTTGTGGTCTCTCTGAGCAAAGAGGAGACCATTAGGCTTAACTATGGCGTATCACTAAACTGGCGGATAACATCACGAGATGGATGTCTTTGCCGCTGTCCATGGCGGGCAGGGCGTCACTGATAAAAATGGTGATCTTACCCCGTTTTTTGTATCTTTTTCAGAATATTCCATATCACCCTGGAGCGTATTTTTTTAAACGTCTCCGCTCGGAGCTGATTCGTCTGTTCTGGGGGGGTAAACAGCCGAGAGTGGCGTGGGCTACCTTAACGTTGCCCTATGTCGATGGAGGATTTGATGTTCCTGACTTTGAACTTTATTATTTGAGCGCTCAAACACACTATGCATACCACTGGATGTGTCCCACACCGTTTATGCCACAGATTGCGGCTGAACAATGGGTCGCCCATCCTCTCCCATTGGAAGGCATGGTACTGGGCAATGTGGGCGATGTGGATACACACCAGACGACGGTGACGTGCACAGTGGCTGCTTGGAAACGGGTGGCGAAGCTACTGGGTCTTTCGTTCCTCTACTCACCTGCACTGCCCCTAGCATATCATCCTGCTCTGTCCCTATTGCAGGAAACAGGGTTCCAGCGCCTGTGCAGGCGTCTTGGGACGCTTACGTGAGGGAGCCTTTTTCGCGAGGGCACCTTTCGTACCCGTGAACAGTTTTTTGGCGGTGTGCTTTGTTCCCCCTTGGAGATGTTTTATTATGTCCGCCTGCGACAAGGCCTGTGGACCTTACTGCCTGAGTTCCCTAAGGAGCCGGACGTGACCTTACCGCTCCACGTTCTGTTAGTCTCCGATGGGCGTCATTTGGTTTCTAAGCTGTATGGCGCCATTAGACGGCAACGAGTTACGCCAGCTAGTCGGGTACGGGAACAATGGAACGCTGAGCTTGGGATTACCATCTCTGACGAACAATGGGCGTACTGTTGTGGCGTGACTGCCAATATCTCCTCTAGTTGCCATTTGAAAATCATACACTACAAGTTCATACAAAGGTTTTACTACACCCCAGCCAGGAAACTTAGATTTCGGTTGTCGGAGGACGATAGATGTGCCCGTTGCCGGGCAGCAGGTGCCGATTTCCTGCACCTGGCATGGGAGTGTGCGGCCATCTCTGAGTACTGGGTGCAGGTCCATGCTGCTCTACAGACTATGACCGAGGATGGGGTATTGTTCGACCCGTGGTCCTCCTCTTGGGGTACACTAAGGAGGTGCCAGCACTCCACCGTAGATTTGTGGACGTGGCCTTATTGTTGGCCAAACGACGAGTGGCTTGCTGTTGGGGACGGGGCAGAGTGCCACAGTTCAAGGACTGGTTGGGTGATATCATTTACTGTCAGGACCAGTACAACGTATATGCGGAAATGATGCCCGTGCGCTGTAGGCCTAGGGATTTTTGGAGCCCGTTGCAGGTGTACCTCCTTACTAGGGCGGTGCAGGACTCTGAATCTGGAAGTGAGGATCGGGTTGGGGTTGGTTAGTGATACGATGTTTGTTGGACCACGCTAGCACTTACCGGACACCATATTCCGCTGTGGGTGGTGATGTTTCTTTACTCTATTGCTATGCTGATTGTGTAAGTCACACTGTGCTTTACCTGTGGGCGGTATGGTGGGCCAATGACTGCTTTCTTGTGGTGGTGGGGGGGGTCCCTCATCTGACCAGATGTTGAATGGTGGTTTGGCGTCCACTGGGTTGCTGTTTTTCTTCCTTCATTACCGAGTATGAGCTACGGGTCTGTACCCCTGCACTCTCCAACTGTACTGTGCGGATGCGTTGCACGCAGTTCGATTGCAGATGTTATGTGTTTTTCCATTGATGTCTACACTGTACTATGCCTTGACATGAAGCCTGGATCTTTCAAGTCTATTGCTGCATTGCACTATCTCTGACTATTTGTATGGTTTGTGAATGTACAACTGCTATCTCTTGCTTGTCTTCAAATAAAGGTTTTAAAAAAAAAAAAAAAAAAAAACAGATTGTGCACCAACTGAGAGTAAGAAGCACTGGTGGTTCAACGACCAGGCACACTTATCTGGAAGGTTCCCTAGTGCCTAGAAGACACATAGTGTGCACCGACGGAGGGTGAAAGAACTGGTGTTTTGTAGACCAGGCACCATATTTAGAAGGTTCCCTAGCGCCTAGAAGACGCAAAGCGTGCACCGACGGAGGGTGAAAGAACTGGTGCCTATTAGACCAGGTACACATATCTGGAAGGTTCCCTCGTGCGTTGAAGACACATAGTGTGCACCGACGGAGGGTGAAAGAACTGGTGTTTTGTAGACCAGGCACACATATCTGGAAGGTTCCCTAGTGCCTAGAAGATGCAAAGCGTGCACCGATGGAGAGTGAAAGCACTGGTGCCTATTAGACCAGGTACACATATCTGGAAGGTTCCCTAGCGCCTAGAAGACGCAAAGCGTGCACCGATGGAGAGCGAAAGCACTGGTGCCTTTTAGACCAGGCACACATATCTGGAAGGTTCCCTAGTGCCTAGAAGACACATAGTGTGCACCGACGGAGGGTGAAAGAACTGGTGTTTTGTAGACCAGGCACCATATCTAGAAGGTTCCCTAGCGCCTAGAAGATACAGAGCGTGCACCGATGGAGAGCGAAAGCACTGGTGCTTCATAGACCAGGCACACATATCTGGAAGGTTACCTCATGCGTTGAAGACACATAGTTTGCACCAACAGAGGGTGAAAGAACTGGTGTTTTGTAGACCAGGCACCATATCTAGAAGGTTCCCTAGCGCCTAGAAGACGCAAAGCGTGCACCGACGGAGGGTGAAAGAACTGGTGCATATTAGACCAGGCACACATATCTGGAAGGTTCCTTCATGCGTTGAAGACACATAGTGTGCACCAACGGAGGGTGAAAGAACTGGTGTTTTGTAGACCAGGCACCACATCTGGAAGGTTCTCTAGTGCCTAGAAGACGCAAAGCGTGCACCGATGGAGAGCGAAAGCACTGGTGCCTGTTAGACCCCCAGCAGCAGCACGCCCCTGGTAGATTCAAGTCAGGAAAACAAGAACATTTAACATGAGGTCACAGCCTCTTTTTATACACAAAATCCCTTTGTCTCTAGGGTGCAGGGTGTGGGAAAAAACAGACGCAGCTGGTTCTGGAGCACTTTGTTTTGCTCAGCCCCTCTCCCCATTCACAGGCTAGGGTCATCATTCGCACCACAGGAGGCGGAGCTAGCATTATGTAGGGAAAGCCCAGCCCTATTCAGGTCCCAGGTGCAGCCCCTCCCTGCCATCAACATGCAGATCTCCCCATTCACCACCGGGGCAGACCCATCCTGACTCTTTGAGCCAGGCACACCAGCCAGCTCCAGCCAATCACAAGCCAGACAGTTAATTAAAATTTACTGCACAGGCAGACCAATTTCTAGAAGTGGCACTTCCACACTAGACACATTGAAGCCACACACATCATCACGCAGCATTCAATCTAACGAGTTCGCACATACCAAACTCAACCTTGCACTCCCCAGGCATCAGGAATTACCATGGACACACATAATCCCCATGCATTCCTATGGGAGGGCAGGCCACTCACACACGCACTCAGAGAGCGCACGCACTTTACATTGCGCCACAGTGCTAAAGTGCGCAAAGACCAGAAATCACTATAATGATGTAACATTAAAAGGCAAAAAGTTCAGGGGTGAACCTGCCAGAAGGGCCAAGTGTACCTCGACTGAGAATGAAAAGCACTGGTGGTTTATAGACCAGGAAGGTTCCCTAGCACCTAGAAGACACAGAGCGTGCACCAACTGAGAGTGAAAAGCACTGGTGCTTCATAGACCAAGCATCTGCAGGCACACATATAAGGAAGGTTCTCTAGCGCCTAGCAGACACAGAGCGTGCAACAACAGCACTGGTGCTTCATAGACCAGGCGCACATATCTGTTTGTTTTTCAAGTGCCTAGAAGTCACAGAGTATGCACCGACAGAGGGTGAAAGCACTGGTGCTTCATAGACCAGGAAGATTCCCTAGTGCCTAGAAGACACAGATTGTGCACCGAGGGCGCTAGAGGGCGCACTGCAGCATGGCCGCACTGTTGTGAGGCTCCTGCAGCCCGGAGCTCTCATCCGTCTAATTATCCTTTTACTCATCACCATTCCCTGCCCTGACCCTGGATCTTGCATTGGCTGGCCACTGACCACACTCGGTCCAACTCCTGGGCTGATCGGAGGTTTCTAGCCGGAGTTACGGGTCCCGGGAGTTTCACCGCTGGACGCCCTGGACGGAAGGCGATCTGCGGCCCGGCGTCTCAGCCTACTCTGGTCCGCTGCTGCATGCGTGGGGTGGAGGCCTGATCCCCTCCCCCCTCAGAGACTCTCCGCTGCTTCCCGCCTGGACGCGGCCGGCGGCTGTGCGTGTGATTCGTGACCGGCGGAGCTGTGGATGCAATTTCGCTGCAGGTATCGCCTTTGACTAGGGCGGAGGGGCTGCGCCGGGGGTGCCGGTCTGCCCCCTCACTCAAGCGGCTGCCATTACTCGGGAGGGAGTGGCGGGGCGTCCGCGCCTGCTCGTGCCCCCACCCGAGGTGCTTCCTTGACCGCCCGGACACTGGCAGGTACGGATGGTGGTGAACTGTGGTGGGGGAGGCGACTACTGGAAGTGATTGCTGGCCACGCAGCAGGGAAATCGCCTTTTGCACCGCTTGGCGCCATTTTCAATACGGCGGTTCTTACATGGCGGAGCTTACAGTGCTGGTTGCAGCGGCGAGGTGCTTCAGTGACTCTCATGTCGCCAGGCCTATTTGAATAGCTGGTTTATGGCTGCCTCCTACTGCACATCACATCCCACACAACACCGGGTCTGTGCTGCCCTGATCACTGGGGGACGGTGTCGATGCAGGTGCCTGTGCACTATTCCTGTCGCACTTAGTGCACAGCGTTACCATCTCTGCTCTATGGTGTGCTGTGCAGGGCCGCTGAGGTGCTTTTTTCGTCTGTTATCATAGTGGCTCCCCTCTGTCTCCTCGGAAGTGGTTGCAGGCTGTGTCTGGTGGTGGGAGCTGTCGGCGCTGCATGCATATGTGGACCATACACCCCAATTTTGGACCTTGAGGTGTTCTGTGCTCTTTTGAGTGTACAACACTGACTGATAACTGTTGATCTGTACCTGGGGGTTCCCTCGCCTTTCCCTACACGTTGCGGTGAGAACTACTGTGAACTGTGTGTGTTTAATCATGGGTAAACCGGACAATAAGCAGCCAAAGCTCTCATTTGACACTGCAGCTTCTAGGAGGGGCGCTCGCTTGGTGCAGGAGGCGGGAAGCTCACGATCCCCCCCCCACCGGCCGCTGATGCTAGCCTGCAACCCAGCACCCCGGATTTCCAACAGATGATGCAGGAAATGCGGCAAGGCTTCGCCACCATTGTGGATAAAGTGGACAAATTATCCTCGCGCATGGGCGCAGTGGTGCAAAAACTTGATGTCCATGAGGAACGCCTGACTACGGCGGAGCAGCGCATCTCGGACCATGATGACACTGCGGCCACCCATACCACTCAGTTGGCAAGGATGGACAATATCCTAAGAGTCATCGCCGCTAAGAATGAGGAGTTGGAGGCGAGAAGTCGGTGCAATAACAGACGCGTGGTAGGCGTGCCGGAGACGACAAATGTGGGGAAGATGGAGACGTATGTGGAAAGACTACTGGCTGGTGCAATTGGAGCGGAAGCATTCTCCACGCAATTTATTGTGGAGCGTGCACACCGATCCCTTGGGCCGCGGCTGGCCACAGGCGCGGCACCGCGTCCTATCATTGCGCGCCTCCTGAACTATCGGGATCGGGATGCGGCTCTACGTGCGGCTCGCACTACCCGCTCGCTCTCCTTTGAGGGGGTCAATTTCACTATATATCCGGATTTCACTCCAATGGTACAGGAGCAGAGACGCAAATTCCTGGCGGTCAAGAAAAAACTTAGAGAACTGCAAGTGGACTACGCTTTGTTGTACCCTGCGAAACTGAGGGTGACTCATCAGGCGAAGCAGACTTTCTTCACGAATCCGCAACTGGCTAAGGACTTTGTGAAGCGCCTCCGGAGGGAGCGGGCGGATGCTGGTCGGCAGGACGAGGAGAGACAGGATGGCCACCGCTCGGCGGGAGAGGAGGAGGACAGCTGAATGGGTTTCTAGTGGCAGGACGGCTGTGGTACACGCTTTGCACTGTCACTTGTGGTGATGCCATTGATGGCTGGGAGTTTCTTCTTTTTTTCCCCCGGGCTTGTACTGTTGAGGGCAGATGTGTGGATCACCGGTCTGATTCGTGAGTCTGCTATTTGAGGTTGGCATGGGAGCGATGGTTGATGGTAATACGTTGCTCCGGGCAACCACTCCCGCACTGCTCCTGAGTCGGTCCTTCGTCCTCCGGTTGGAGGGTTGACTTAGCGTGCGGGGGTGGTACTGTGCACCTCTGGTATGCACCCCACCGGGAATACCCCACCATTATTAAGTTTCTTTGTACGACTGATCTTCTGGATGGATGGTTGGATGAATGTTGTGAGGGGGGGGGTGGAAGTGGGTCCTGACAGTTCGGGGTTGGTCAGGTGGGCAGGGGGAGGGGGGACTGCGCTAGCAGTTTATCTTTCACTGGTTGATTGTGCTGGACGCACGTTGTTCTTGGGATGTGTCGCGTGCCTGTTGCACGGTTGTTCTTTGTATTGGGGAGAGGGGGGGTTGGTTCTGTGGAGGGAAGACACGAGGATGTATGTGGTGTGCGGTATGCGGAGGGGATGGTACATGCAGCGGGGTCGCTCCACTGTCTTGACTCGGGGACCCTGACTGCTGCAGCGTTGCATCGTGCACTTTTGAGAGAATGGGATGGTGCACTGCTTGCGTATGCCCTGTTGCACCTTGATCACGGGTGATGTCGATTGATGCTGTGGATAAGATATCGATCTTGTCTTGGAATGTGCGTGGGCTTAATGATGCCAGGAAATGTCGGAATGTACTACACTATTTAGATAGACATGCAATACAAATAGCTTTCCTGCAGGAAACGCATCTGCGGCGGGAGCCTGCTCCTACGATTGGAGGGAGGTGGGCTGCAGTGAGGAAATTTGCATCGTACTCCCCGTATGCTCGTGGGGCTGTTATACTTATCAAGAAGTCGCTCTCCTTTCAAGAGTTGGGGTCACATGTGGACCCTGAAGGGAGGTATGTGTTATTGTGGGGGAGGCTTGGGCAGGTCACTGTGCTCTTTGTGAATTGTTATGCACCTAACATTGATACACCTGCTTTTTTTCTTACACTTTGGGGTCATGTTCTTGCTATGGAAGCCTCACATATTGTATGTGGGGGATTTCAATTTAGCGGTTCAGGCTCTGGAGGACAGATCGGAGGGGAGTCCTCAGTACAATACACAAGCCAGGGATGTCTTGCGGGGTATTGTGGAGGAAGCAGGCCTGATTGATAGCTGGAGGTATGCTCACCCGACGGATAGAGAGGGCACACACTTCACTGCACAGGCTCGCTCCTGGGCGAGACTGGACTATGTCTTCCTCTCCAGAGGACAGCCAGCAGGGTTGCTGGAGGTGATACACCTAGCCAGAACGTACTCTGATCATTGCCCGGTTAAAGTTGTGTTTTCGGTCCCCGGGCTGAACAGGCCGCGGCCGCCCTGGAGGCTCTTCCCCTCTGCCTTATTGGATCCCGTTTTTAAGGCGGAACTTGGCGAGGAGGTGGAAGCTTTCTTTCCAAGGAATAAAGGATCTGTAGATAGTGTGGAGGTGATATGGGAGGCATTTAAGGTTACAATTCGGGGGGTCACTATCTCTAAGAGCTGTGGGGTGCATAAGTCTATTGTTCGGACTCTCGCGGGTTTAGAGGCTGACTTACGACAGCTGGAACGCAGACTGCAGGCTGGTTCTGATCCCGACCTCATGTGTCAGTTTAGGGGTAAGCTTTCAGAGTACGAGGAGGAGGCTGCCAGGGAGGCTAAACACAGGGGGAAATACTGGACGGCGAGGAGATACTGCGAGGGTGAGAGGCCTGGGAAGGTACTTGCTGCACTCACGAGACATCAGAGGTATAGTTCAGATGTGTTGGAACTGGTCTTGCCGGATGGCTCGCATTGTAGAGACACAAAGGAGATTCAGGAGACATTTATCCACCACTACGCCCACTTGTACTCTACTCAGCAATCGGGAGATGTGCGATATGGGGGATTCCTTGATGATTTGGCGCTCTGCTGGCTATCAGACGATCACAGGGCGTTCCTGGGTAGGCCCCTTGAGGAGGAGGAGATTAGAGGCGCCATCATGTCTCTGAACAACGGGAAAGCTACGGGGCTGGACGGCCTTCCCGCCGAATTTTATAAATGTTATGTAGATATTATGGCTCCAGTTCTCCGTGAGGTCTTTGAGGAGTCCCTTGATGTGGGGAACTGCCGGGGTCTATGAGGAAAGTTGCTATCACCTCGTTACTCAAACCGGGTAAGGACCCCCTGGACGTGGGATCCTATCGGCCTCTTTCATTGCTTAACTGTGATGTCAAGATTCTGGTGAAAGTGTTGGCGGCGCGGCTTTCGGAGCTCATGCCTGTTATTGTCTTGCCTGATCAATCCGGGTTCGTGCCTGGTCGGGCGACGTCTCATAATCTTCGAACACTTTTTTCCCTAATCCCGACTATAGCTCCGGAGCTCCCGGTAGCCGCCGTTTTCTTGGACGCTACGAAGGCGTTTGATTCCGTGGAGTGGGGTTACCTGATCGATGTCTTATGCAGAATGGGGTTTCCTCGGATCTTTATCTCGTGGGTCAAATTGCTGTACACTGACCCGGTGGCGAGGGTGGTCGTGAACGGTGTGCTCTCCCCCCGGTTTCCTATCACAAGGGGAACCAGGCAAGGATGTCCCCTCTCTCCCCTCCTGTTTGCCATTGCCATAGAGCCTCTTGCCTGTCGGATTCGCCAACTGCACCAACAGAGTGCGTTTAATTGTTTTCAGCGCCCAGTGGGAATTTCTCTGTATGCGGATGATGTCACGCTTTATGTGAAAGATCCGCAGGCGAATCTTAACGCACTTTTGCGAGAGCTTGTCGCCTTTGGAGGTGTCTCTGGGATACATATCAATTGGCAGAAATCCCAATTCTTCCCGCTCACTGCAGCAGTTCATCGCTTTCCGTTGGACTATCCTCTGGAGTGGTGTGATTCGGAGCTGCGATATCTTGGTGTTGTGGTCTCTCTGAGCAAAGAGGAGACCATTAGGCTTAACTATGGCGTATCACTAAACTGGCGGATAACATCACGAGATGGATGTCTTTGCCGCTGTCCATGGCGGGCAGGGCGTCACTGATAAAAATGGTGATCTTACCCCGTTTTTTGTATCTTTTTCAGAATATTCCATATCACCCTGGAGCGTATTTTTTTAAACGTCTCCGCTCGGAGCTGATTCGTCTGTTCTGGGGGGGTAAACAGCCGAGAGTGGCGTGGGCTACCTTAACGTTGCCCTATGTCGATGGAGGATTTGATGTTCCTGACTTTGAACTTTATTATTTGAGCGCTCAAACACACTATGCATACCACTGGATGTGTCCCACACCGTTTATGCCACAGATTGCGGCTGAACAATGGGTCGCCCATCCTCTCCCATTGGAAGGCATGGTACTGGGCAATGTGGGCGATGTGGATACACACCAGACGACGGTGACGTGCACAGTGGCTGCTTGGAAACGGGTGGCGAAGCTACTGGGTCTTTCGTTCCTCTACTCACCTGCACTGCCCCTAGCATATCATCCTGCTCTGTCCCTATTGCAGGAAACAGGGTTCCAGCGCCTGTGCAGGCGTCTTGGGACGCTTACGTGAGGGAGCCTTTTTCGCGAGGGCACCTTTCGTACCCGTGAACAGTTTTTTGGCGGTGTGCTTTGTTCCCCCTTGGAGATGTTTTATTATGTCCGCCTGCGACAAGGCCTGTGGACCTTACTGCCTGAGTTCCCTAAGGAGCCGGACGTGACCTTACCGCTCCACGTTCTGTTAGTCTCCGATGGGCGTCATTTGGTTTCTAAGCTGTATGGCGCCATTAGACGGCAACGAGTTACGCCAGCTAGTCGGGTACGGGAACAATGGAACGCTGAGCTTGGGATTACCATCTCTGACGAACAATGGGCGTACTGTTGTGGCGTGACTGCCAATATCTCCTCTAGTTGCCATTTGAAAATCATACACTACAAGTTCATACAAAGGTTTTACTACACCCCAGCCAGGAAACTTAGATTTCGGTTGTCGGAGGACGATAGATGTGCCCGTTGCCGGGCAGCAGGTGCCGATTTCCTGCACCTGGCATGGGAGTGTGCGGCCATCTCTGAGTACTGGGTGCAGGTCCATGCTGCTCTACAGACTATGACCGAGGATGGGGTATTGTTCGACCCGTGGTCCTCCTCTTGGGGTACACTAAGGAGGTGCCAGCACTCCACCGTAGATTTGTGGACGTGGCCTTATTGTTGGCCAAACGACGAGTGGCTTTCTGTTGGGGACGGGGCAGAGTGCCACAGTTCAAGGACTGGTTGGGTGATATCATTTACTGTCAGGACCAGTACAACGTATATGCGGAAATGATGCCCGTGCGCTGTAGGCCTAGGGATTTTTGGAGCCCGTTGCAGGTGTACCTCCTTACTAGGGCGGTGCAGGACTCTGAATCTGGAAGTGAGGATCGGGTTGGGGTTGGTTAGTGATACGATGTTTGTTGGACCACGCTAGCACTTACCGGACACCATATTCCGCTGTGGGTGGTGATGTTTCTTTACTCTATTGCTATGCTGATTGTGTAAGTCACACTGTGCTTTACCTGTGGGCGGTATGGTGGGCCAATGACTGCTTTCTTGTGGTGGTGGGGGGGGTCCCTCATCTGACCAGATGTTGAATGGTGGTTTGGCGTCCACTGGGTTGCTGTTTTTCTTCCTTCATTACCGAGTATGAGCTACGGGTCTGTACCCCTGCACTCTCCAACTGTACTGTGCGGATGCGTTGCACGCAGTTCGATTGCAGATGTTATGTGTTTTTCCATTGATGTCTACACTGTACTATGCCTTGACATGAAGCCTGGATCTTTCAAGTCTATTGCTGCATTGCACTATCTCTGACTATTTGTATGGTTTGTGAATGTACAACTGCTATCTCTTGCTTGTCTTCAAATAAAGGTTTTAAAAAAAAAAAAAAAAAAAACAGATTGTGCACCAACTGAGAGTAAGAAGCACTGGTGGTTCAACGACCAGGCACACTTATCTGGAAGGTTCCCTAGTGCCTAGAAGACACATAGTGTGCACCGACGGAGGGTGAAAGAACTGGTGTTTTGTAGACCAGGCACCATATTTAGAAGGTTCCCTAGCGCCTAGAAGACGCAAAGCGTGCACCGACGGAGGGTGAAAGAACTGGTGCCTATTAGACCAGGTACACATATCTGGAAGGTTCCCTCGTGCGTTGAAGACACATAGTGTGCACCGACGGAGGGTGAAAGAACTGGTGTTTTGTAGACCAGGCACACATATCTGGAAGGTTCCCTAGTGCCTAGAAGATGCAAAGCGTGCACCGATGGAGAGTGAAAGCACTGGTGCCTATTAGACCAGGTACACATATCTGGAAGGTTCCCTAGCGCCTAGAAGACGCAAAGCGTGCACTGATGGAGAGCGAAAGCACTGGTGCCTTTTAGAAGAGGCACACATATCTGGAAGGTTCCCTAGTGCCTAGAAGACACATAGTGTGCACCGACGGAGGGTGAAAGAACTGGTGTTTTGTAGACCAGGCACCATATCTAGAAGGTTCCCTAGCGCCTAGAAGATACAGAGCGTGCACCGATGGAGAGCGAAAGCACTGGTGCTTCATAGACCAGGCACACATATCTGGAAGGTTACCTCATGCGTTGAAGACACATAGTTTGCACCAACAGAGGGTGAAAGAACTGGTGTTTTGTAGACCAGGCACCATATCTAGAAGGTTCCCTAGCGCCTAGAAGACGCAAAGCGTGCACCGACGGAGGGTGAAAGAACTGGTGCATATTAGACCAGGCACACATATCTGGAAGGTTCCCTCATGCGTTGAAGACACATAGTGTGCACCAACGGAGGGTGAAAGAACTGGTGTTTTGTAGACCAGGCACCACATCTGGAAGGTTCTCTAGTGCCTAGAAGACGCAAAGCGTGCACCGATGGAGAGCGAAAGCACTGGTGCCTGTTAGACCCCCAGCAGCAGCACGCCCCTGGTAGATTCAAGTCAGGAAAACAAGAACATTTAACATGAGGTCACAGCCTCTTTTTATACACAAAATCCCTTTGTCTCTAGGGTGCAGGGTGTGGGAAAAAACAGACGCAGCTGGTTCTGGAGCACTTTGTTTTGCTCAGCCCCTCTCCCCATTCACAGGCTAGGGTCATCATTCGCACCACAGGAGGCGGAGCTAGCATTATGTAGGGAAAGCCCAGCCCTATTCAGGTCCCAGGTGCAGCCCCTCCCTGCCATCAACATGCAGATCTCCCCATTCACCACCGGGGCAGACCCATCCTGACTCTTTGAGCCAGGCACACCAGCCAGCTCCAGCCAATCACAAGCCAGACAGTTAATTAAAATTTACTGCACAGGCAGACCAATTTCTAGAAGTGGCACTTCCACACTAGACACATTGAAGCCACACACATCATCACGCAGCATTCAATCTAACGAGTTCGCACATACCAAACTCAACCTTGCACTCCCCAGGCATCAGGAATTACCATGGACACACATAATCCCCATGCATTCCTATGGGAGGGCAGGCCACTCACACACGCACTCAGAGAGCGCACGCACTTTACATTGCGCCACAGTGCTAAAGTGCGCAAAGACCAGAAATCACTATAATGATGTAACATTAAAAGGCAAAAAGTTCAGGGGTGAACCTGCCAGAAGGGCCAAGTGTACCTCGACTGAGAATGAAAAGCACTGGTGGTTTATAGACCAGGAAGGTTCCCTAGCACCTAGAAGACACAGAGCGTGCACCGACTGAGAGTGAAAAGCACTGGTGCTTCATAGACCAAGCATCTGCAGGCACACATATAAGGAAGGTTCTCTAGCGCCTAGCAGACACAGAGCGTGCAACAACAGCACTGGTGCTTCATAGACCAGGCGCACATATCTGTTTGTTTTTCAAGTGCCTAGAAGTCACAGAGTATGCACCGACAGAGGGTGAAAGCACTGGTGCTTCATAGACCAGGAAGATTCCCTAGTGCCTAGAAGACACAGATTGTGCACCGAGGGCGCTAGAGGGCGCACTGCAGCATGGCCGCACTGTTGTGAGGCTCCTGCAGCCCGGAGCTCTCATCCGTCTAATTATCCTTTTACTCATCACCATTCCCTGCCCTGACCCTGGATCTTGCATTGGCTGGCCACTGACCACACTCGGTCCAACTCCTGGGCTGATTGGAGGTTTCTAGCCGGAGTTACGGGTCCCGGGAGTTTCACCGCTGGACGCCCTGGACGGAAGGCGATCTGCGGCCCGGCGTCTCAGACTACTCTGGTCCGCTGCTGCATGCGTGGGGTGGAGGCCTGATCCCCTCCCCCCTCAGAGACTCTCCGCTGCTTCCCGCCTGGACGCGGCCGGCGGCTGTGCGTGTGATTCGTGACCGGCGGAGCTGTGGATGCAATTTCGCTGCAGGTATCGCCTTTGACTAGGGCGGAGGGGCTGCGCCGGGGGTGCCAGTCTGCCCCCTCACTCAAGCGGCTGCCATTACTCGTGAGGGAGTGGCGGGGCGTCCGCGCCTGCTCGTGCCCCCACCCGAGGTGCTTCCTTGACCGCCCGGACACTGGCAGGTACGGATGGTGGTGAACTGTGGTGGGGGAGGCGACTACTGGAAGTGATTGCTGGCCACGCAGCAGGGAAATCGCCTTTTGCACCGCTTGGCGCCATTTTCAATACGGCGGTTCTTACATGGCGGAGCTTACAGTGCTGGTTGCAGCGGCGAGGTGCTTCAGTGACTCTCATGTCGCCAGGCCTATTTGAATAGCTGGTTTATGGCTGCCTCCTACTGCACATCACATCCCACACAACACCGGGTCTGTGCTGCCCTGATCACTGGGGGACGGTGTTGATGCAGGTGCCTGTGCACTATTCCTGTCGCACTTAGTGCACAGCGTTACCATCTCTGCTCTATGGTGTGCTGTGCAGGGCCGCTGAGGTGCTTTTTTCGTCTGTTATCATAGTGGCTCCCCTCTGTCTCCTCGGAAGTGGTTGCAGGCTGTGTCTGGTGGTGGGAGCTGTCGGCGCTGCATGCATATGTGGACCATACACCCCAATTTTGGACCTTGAGGTGCTCTGTGCTCTTTTGAGTGTACAACACTGACTGATAACTGTTGATCTGTACCTGGGGGTTCCCTCGCCTTTCCCTACACGTTGCGGTGAGAACTACTGTGAACTGTGTGTGTTTAATCATGGGTAAACCGGACAATAAGCAGCCAAAGCTCTCATTTGACACTGCAGCTTCTAGGAGGGGCGCTCGCTTGGTGCAGGAGGCGGGAAGCTCGCGATCCCCCCCCCACCGGCCGCTGATGCTAGCCTGCAACCCAGCACCCCGGATTTCCAACAGATGATGCAGGAAATGCGGCAAGGCTTCGCCACCATTGTGGATAAAGTGGACAAATTATCCTCGCGCATGGGCGCAGTGGTGCAAAAACTTGATGTCCATGAGGAACGCCTGACTACGGCGGAGCAGCGCATCTCGGGCCATGACGACACTGCGGCCACCCATACCACTCAGTTGGCAAGGATGGACAATATCCTAAGAGTCATCGCCGCTAAGAATGAGGAGTTGGAGGCGAGAAGTCGGCGCAATAACATAAGCGTGGTAGGCGTGCCGGAGACGACAAATGTGGGGAAGATGGAGACGTATGTGGAAAGACTACTGGCTGGTGCAATTGGAGCGGAAGCATTCTCCACGCAATTTATTGTGGAGCGTGCACACCGATCCCTTGGGCCGCGGCTGGCCACAGGCGCGGCACCGCGTCCTATCATTGCGCGCCTCCTGAACTATCGGGATCGGGATGCGGCTCTACGTGCGGCTCGCACTACCCGCTCGCTCTCCTTTGAGGGGGTCAATTTCACTATATATCCGGATTTCACTCCAATGGTACAGGAGCAGAGACGCAAATTCCTGGCGGTCAAGAAAAAACTTAGAGAACTGCAAGTGGACTACGCTTTGTTGTACCCTGCGAAACTGAGGGTGACTCATCAGGCGAAGCAGACTTTCTTCACGAATCCGCAACTGGCTGAGGACTTTGTGAAGCGCCTCCGGAGGGAGCGGGCGGATGCTGGTCGGCAGGACGAGGAGAGACAGGATGGCCACCGCTCGGCGGGAGAGGAGGAGGACAGCTAAATGGGTTTCTAGTGGCAGGACGGCTGTGGTACACGCTTTGCACTGTCACTTGTGGTGATGCCATTGATGGCTGGGAGTTTCTTCTTTTTTTCCCCCGGGCTTGTACTGTTGAGGGCAGATGTGTGGATCACCGGTCTGATTCGTGAGTCTGCTATTTGAGGTTGGCATGGGAGCGATGGTTGATGGTAATACGTTGCTCCGGGCAACCACTCCCGCACTGCTCCTGAGTCGGTCCTTCGCCCTCCGGTTGGAGAGTCGACTTAGCGTGCGGGGGTGGTACTGTGCACCTCTGGTATGCACCCCACCGGGAATACCCCACCATTATTGAGTTTCTTTGTACGACTGATCTTCTGGATGGATGGTTGGATGAATGTTGTGAGGGGGGGGGGTGGAAGTGGGTCCTGACAGTTCGGGGTTGGTCAGGTGGGCGGGGGGAGGGGGGACTGCGCTAGCAGTTTATCTTTCACTGGTTGATTGTGCTGGACGCACGTTGTTCTTGGGATGTGTCGCGTGCCTGTTGCACGGTTGTTCTTTGTATTGGGGAGAGGGGGGGTTGGTTCTGTGGAGGGAAGACAGCGAGGATGTATGTGGTGTGCGGTATGCGGAGGGGATGGTACGTGCAGCGGGGTCGCTCCACTGTCTTGACTCGGGGACCCTGACTGCTGCAGCGTTGCATCGTGCACTTTTGAGAGAATGGGATGGTGCACTGCTTGCGTATGCCCTGTTGCACCTTGATCACGGGTGATGTCGACTGATGCTGTGGATAAGATATCGATCTTGTCTTGGAATGTGCGTGGGCTTAATGAAGCCAGGAAATATCGGAATGTACTACACTATTTAGATAGACATGCAATACAAATAGCTTTCCTGCAGGAAACGCATCTGCGGCGGGAGCCTGCTCCTACGTTTGGAGGGAGGTGGGCTGCAGTGAGGAAATTTGCATCGTACTCCTCGTATGCTCGTGGGGCTGTTATACTTATCAAGAAGTCGCTCTCCTTTCAAGAGTTGGGGTCACATGTGGACCCTGAAGGGAGGTATGTGTTATTGTGGGGGAGGCTTGGGCAGGTCACTGTGCTCTTTGTGAATTGTTATGCACCTAACATTGATACACCTGCTTTTTTTCTTACACTTTGGGGTCATGTTCTTGCTATGGAAGCCTCACATATTGTATGGGGGGGATTTCAATTTAGCGGTTCAGGCTCTGGAGGACAGATCGGAGGGGAGTCCTCAGTACAATACACAAGCCAGGGATGTCTTGCGGGGTATTGTGGAGGAAGCAGGCCTGATTGATAGCTGGAGGTATGCTCAACCGACGGATAGAGAGGGCACACACTTCACTGCACAGGCTCGCTCCTGGGCGAGACTGGACTATGTCTTCCTCTCCAGAGGACAGCCAGCAGGGTTGCGGGAGGTGATACACCTAGCCAGAACGTACTCTGATCATTGCCCGGTTAAAGTTATGTATTTGGTCCCCGGGCTGCACAGGCCGCGGCCGCCCTGGAGGCTCTTCCCCTCTGCCTTATTGGATCCCGTTTTTAAGGCGGAACTTGGCGAGGAGGTGGAAGCTTTCTTTCCAAGGAATAAAGGATCTGTAGATAGTGTGGAGGTGATATGGGAGGCATTTAAGGTTACGATTCGGGGGGTCACTATCTCTAAGAGCTGTGGGGTGCTTAAGTCTATTGTTCGGACTCTCGCGGGTTTAGAGGCTGACTTACGACAGCTGGAACGCAGACTGCAGGCTGGTTCTGATCCCGACCTCATGTGTCAGTTTAGGGGTAAGCTTTCAGAGTACGAGGAGGAGGCTGCCAGGGAGGCTAAACACAGGGGGAAATACTGGACGGCGAGGAGATACTGCGAGGGTGAGAGGCCTGGGAAGGTACTTGCTGCACTCACGAGACATCAGAGGTATAGTTCAGATGTGTTGGAACTGGTCTTGCCGGATGGCACGCATTGTAGAGACACAAAGGAGATTCAGGAGACATTTATCCACCACTACGCCCACTTGTACTCTACTCAGCAATCGGGAGATGTGCGATATGGGGGATTCCTTGATGATTTGGCGCTCTGCTGGCTATCAGACGATCACAGGGCGTTCCTGGGTAGGCCCCTTGAGGAGGAGGAGATTAGAGGCGCCATCATGTCTCTGAACAACGGGAAAGCTACGGGGCTGGACGGCCTTCCCGCCAAATTTTATAAATGTTATGTAGATATTATGGCTCCAGTTCTCCGTGAGGTCTTTGAGGAGTCCCTTGATGTGGGGAAATTGCCGGGGTCTATGAGGGAAGTTGCTATCACCTCGTTACTCAAACTGGGTAAGGACCCCCTGGACGTGGGATCCTATCGGCCTCTTTCATTGCTTAACTGTGATGTCAAGATTCTGGCGAAAGTGTTGGCGGCGCGGCTTTCGGAGCTCATGCCTGTTATTGTCTTGCCTGATCAATCCGGATTCGTGCCTGGTCGGGCGACGTCTCATAATCTTCAAACACTTTTTTCCCTAATCCCGACTATAGCTCCGGAGCTCCCGGTAGCCGCCGTTTTCTTGGACGCTACGAAGGCGTTTGATTCCGTGGAGTGGGGTTACCTGATCGATGTCTTATGCAAAATGGGGTTTCCTCGGATCTTTATCTCGTGGGTCAAATTGCTGTACACTGACCCGGTGGCGAGGGTGGTCGTGAACGGTGTGCTCTCCCCCCGGTTTCCTATCACAAGGGGAACCAGGCAAGGATGTCCCCTCTCTCCCCTCCTGTTTGCCATTGCCATAGAACCTCTTGCCTGTCGGATTCGCCAACTGCACCAACAGAGTGCGTTTAATTGTTTTCAGCGCCCAGTGGGAATTTCTCTGTATGCGGATGATGTCACGCTTTATGTGAAAGATCCGCAGGCGAATCTTAACGCACTTTTGCGAGAGCTTGTCGCCTTTGGAGGTGTCTCTGGGATACATATTAATTGGCAGAAATCCCAATTCTTCCCGCTCACTGCAGCAGTTCATCGCTTTCCGTTGGACTACCCTCTGGAGTCGTGTGATTCGGAGCTGCGATATCTTGGTGTTGTGGTCTCTCTGAGCAAAGAGGAGACCATTAGGCTTAACTATGGTGTATCACTAAACTGGCGGATAACATCACGAGATGGATGTCTTTGCCGCTGTCCATGGCGGGCAGGGCGTCACTGATAAAAATGGTGATCTTACCCCGTTTTTTGTATCTTTTTCAGAATATTCCATATCACCCTGGAGCGTATTTTTTTAAACGTCTCCGCTCGGAGCTGATTCGTCTGTTCTGGGGGGGTAAACAGCCGAGAGTGGCATAGGCTACCTTAACGTTGCCCTATGTCGATGGAGGATTTGATGTTCCTGACTTTGAACTTTATTATTTGAGCGCTCAAACACACTATGCATACCACTGGATGTGTCCCACACCGTTTATGCCACAGATTGCGGCTGAACAATGGGTCACCCATCCTCTCCCATTGGAAGGCATGGTACTGGGCAATGTGGGCGATGTGGATACACACCAGACGACGGTGACGTGCACAGTGGCTGCTTGGAAACGGGTGGCGAAGCTACTGGGTCTTTCGTTCCTCTACTCACCTGCACTGCCCCTAGCATATCATCCTGCTCTGTCCCTATTGCAGGAAACAGGGTTCCAGCGCCTGTGCAGGCGTCTTGGGACGCTTACGTGGGGGAGCCTTTTTCGCGAGGGCACCTTTCGTACCCGTGAACAGTTTTTTGGCGGTGTGCTTTGTTCCCCCTTGGAGATGTTTTATTATGTCCGCCTGCGACAAGGCCTGTGGACCTTACTGCCTGAGTTCCCTAAGGAGCCGGACGTGACCTTACCGCTCCACGTTCTGTTAGTCTCCGATGGGCGTCATTTGGTTTCTAAGCTGTATGGCGCCATTAGACGGCAACGAGTTACGCCGGCTAGTCGGGTACGGGAACAATGGAACGCTGAGCTTGGGATTACCATCTCTGACGAACAATGGGCGTACTGTTGTGGCGTGACTGCCAATATCTCCTCTAGTTGCCATTTGAAAATCATACACTACAAGTTCATACAAAGGTTTTACTACACCCCAGCCAGGAAACTTAGATTTCGGTTGTCGGAGGACGATAGATGTGCCCGTTGCCGGGCAGCAGGTGCCGATTTCCTGCACCTGGCATGGGAGTGTGCGGCCATCTCGGAGTACTGGGTGCAGGTCCATGCTGCTCTACAGACTATGACCGAGGATGGGGTATTGTTCGACCCGTTGTCCTCCTCTTGGGGTACACTAAGGAGGTGCCAGCACTCCACCGTAGATTTGTGGACGTGGCCTTATTGTTGGCCAAACGACGAGTGGCTTACTGTTGGGGACGGGGCAGAGTGCCACAGTTCAAGGACTGGTTGGGTGATATCATTTACTGTCAGGACCAGTACAACGTATATGCGGAAATGATGCCCGTGCGCTGTAGGCCTAGGGATTTTTGGAGCCCGTTGCAGGTGTACCTCCTTACTAGGGCGGTGCAGGACTCTGAATCTGGAAGTGAGGATCGGGTTGGGGTTGGTTAGTGATACGATGTTTGTTGGACCACGCTAGCACTTACCGGACACCATATTCCGCTGTGGGTGGTGATGTTTCTTTACTCTATTGCTATGCTGATTGTGTAAGTCACACTGTGCTGTACCTGTGGGCGGTATGGTGGGCCAATGACTGCTTTCTTGTGGTGGTGGGGGGGGTCCCTCATCTGACCAGATGTTGAATGGTGGTTTGGCGTCCACTGGGTTGCTGTTTTTCTTCCTTCATTACCGAGTATGAGCTACGGGTCTGTACCCCTGCACTCTCCAACTGTACTGTGCGGATGCGTTGCACGCAGTTCGATTGCAGATGTTATGTGTTTTTCCATTGATGTCTACACTGTACTATGCCTTGACATGAAGCCTGGATCTTTCAAGTCTATTGCTGCATTGCACTATCTCTGACTATTTGTATGGTTTGTGAATGTACAACTGCTATCTCTTGCTTGTCTTCAAATAAACGTTTTTAAAAAAATAAAAAAAAAAAAAAGAAAAGATTGTGCACCAACTGAGAGTAAGAAGCACTGGTGGTTCAACGACCAGGCACACTTATCTGGAAGGTTCCCTAGTGCCTAGAAGACACATAGTGTGCACCGACGGAGGGTGAAAGAACTGGTGTTTTGTAGACCAGGCACCATATTTAGAAGGTTCCCTAGCGCCTAGAAGACGCAAAGCGTGCACCGACGGAGGGTGAAAGAACTGGTGCCTATTAGACCAGGTACACATATCTGGAAGGTTCCCTCGTGCGTTGAAGACACATAGTGTGCACCGACGGAGGGTGAAAGAACTGGTGTTTTGTAGACCAGGCACACATATCTGGAAGGTTCCCTAGTGCCTAGAAGATGCAAAGCGTGCACCGATGGAGAGTGAAAGCACTGGTGCCTATTAGACCAGGTACACATATCTGGAAGGTTCCCTAGCGCCTAGAAGACGCAAAGCGTGCACCGATGGAGAGCGAAAGCACTGGTGCCTTTTAGACCAGGCACACATATCTGGAAGGTTCCCTAGTGCCTAGAAGACACATAGTGTGCACCGACGGAGGGTGAAAGAACTGGTGTTTTGTAGACCAGGCACCATATCTAGAAGGTTCCCTAGCGCCTAGAAGATACAGAGCGTGCACCGATGGAGAGCGAAAGCACTGGTGCTTCATAGACCAGGCACACATATCTGGAAGGTTACCTCATGCGTTGAAGACACATAGTTTGCACCAACGGAGGGTGAAAGAACTGGTGTTTTGTAGACCAGGCACCATATCTAGAAGGTTCCCTAGCGCCTAGAAGACGCAAAGCGTGAACCGACAGAGGGTGAAAGAACTGGTGCATATTAGACCAGGCACACATATCTGGAAGGTTCCCTCATGCGTTGAAGACACATAGTGTGCACCAATGGAGGGTGAAAGAACTGGTGTTTTGTAGACCAGGCACCACATCTGGAAGGTTCTCTAGTGCCTAGAAGACGCAAAGCGTGCACCGATGGAGAGCGAAAGCACTGGTGCCTGTTAGACCCCCAGCAGCAGCACGCCCCTGGTAGATTCAAGTCAGGAAAACAAGAACATTTAACATGAGGTCACAGCCTCTTTTTATACACAAAATCCCTTTGTCTCTAGGGTGCAGGGTGTGGGAAAAAACAGACGCAGCTGGTTCTGGAGCACTTTGTTTTGCTCAGCCCCTCTCCCCATTCACAGGCTAGGGTCATCATTCGCACCACAGGAGGCGGAGCTAGCATTATGTAGGGAAAGCCCAGCCCTATTCAGGTCCCAGGTGCAGCCCCTCCCTGCCATCAACATGCAGATCTCCCCATTCACCACCGGGGCAGACCCATCCTGACTCTTTGAGCCAGGCACACCAGCCAGCTCCAGCCAATCACAAGCCAGACAGTTAATTAAAATTTACTGCACAGGCAGACCAATTTCTAGAAGTGGCACTTCCACACTAGACACATTGAAGCCACACACATCATCACGCAGCATTCAATCTAACGAGTTCGCACATACCAAACTCAACCTTGCACTCCCCAGGCATCAGGAATTACCATGGACACACATAATCCCCATGCATTCCTATGGGAGGGCAGGCCACTCACACACGCACTCAGAGAGCGCACGCACTTTACATTGCGCCACAGTGCTAAAGTGCGCAAAGACCAGAAATCACTATAATGATGTAACATTAAAAGGCAAAAAGTTCAGGGGTGAACCTGCCAGAAGGGCCAAGTGTACCTCGACTGAGAATGAAAAGCACTGGTGGTTTATAGACCAGGAAGGTTCCCTAGCACCTAGAAGACACAGAGCGTGCACCGACTGAGAGTGAAAAGCACTGGTGCTTCATAGACCAAGCATCTGCAGGCACACATATAAGGAAGGTTCTCTAGCGCCTAGCAGACACAGAGCGTGCAACAACAGCACTGGTGCTTCATAGACCAGGCGCACATATCTGTTTGTTTTTCAAGTGCCTAGAAGTCACAGAGTATGCACCGACAGAGGGTGAAAGCACTGGTGCTTCATAGACCAGGAAGATTCCCTAGTGCCTAGAAGACACAGATTGTGCACCGAGGGCGCTAGAGGGCGCACTGCAGCATGGCCGCACTGTCGTGAGGCTCCTGCAGCCCGGAGCTCTCATCCGTCTAATTATCCTTTTACTCATCACCATTCCCTGCCCTGACCCTGGATCTTGCATTGGCTGGCCACTGACCACACTCGGTCCAACTCCTGGGCTGATCGGAGGTTTCTAGCCGGAGTTACGGGTCCCGGGAGTTTCACCGCTGGACGCCCTGGACGGAAGGCGATCTGCGGCCCGGCGTCTCAGCCTACTCTGGTCCGCTGCTGCATGCGTGGGGTGGAGGCCCGATTCCCTCCCCCCTCAGAGACTCTCCGCTGCTTCCCGCCTGGACGCGGCCGGCGGCTGTGCGTGTGATTCGTGACCGGCGGAGCTGTGGATGCAATTTCGCTGCAGGTATCGCCTTTGACTACGGCGGAGAGGCTGCGCCGGGGGTGCCGGTCTGCCCCCTCACTCAAGCGGCTGCCATTACTCGGGAGGGAGTGGCGGGGCGTCCGCGCCTGCTCGTGCCCCCACCCGAGGTGCTTCCTTGACCGCCCGGACACTGGCAGGTACGGATGGTGGTGAACTGTGGTGGGGGAGGCGACTACTGGAAGTGATTGCTGGCCACGCAGCAGGGAAATCGCCTTTTGCACCGCTTGGCGCCATTTTCAATACGGCGGTTCTTACATGGCGGAGCTTACAGTGCTGGTTGCAGCGGCGAGGTGCTTCAGTGACTCTCATGACGCCAGGCCTATTTGAATAGCTGGTTTATGGCTGCCTCCTACTGCACATCACATCCCCCACAACACCGGGTCTGTGCTGCCCTGATCACTGGGGGACGGTGTCGATGCAGGTGCCTGTGCACTATTCCTGTCGCACTTAGTGCACAGCGTTACCATCTCTGCTCTATGGTGTGCTGTGCAGGGCCGCTGAGGTGCTTTTTTCGTCTGTTATCATAGTGGCTCCCCTCTGTCTCCTCGGAAGTGGTTGCAGGCTGTGTCTGGTGGTGGGAGCTGTCGGCGCTGCATGCATATGTGGACCATACACCCCAATTTTGGACCTTGAGGTGCTCTGTGCTCTTTTGAGTGTACAACACTGACTGATAACTGTTGATCTGTACCTGGGGGTTCCCTCGCCTTTCCCTACACGTTGCGGTGAGAACTACTGTGAACTGTGTGTGTTTAATCATGGGTAAACCGGACAATAAGCAGCCAAAGCTCTCATTTGACACTGCAGCTTCTAGGAGGGGCGCTCGCTTGGTGCAGGAGGCGGGAAGCTCGCGATCCCCCCCCCACCGGCCGCTGATGCTAGCCTGCAACCCAGCACCCCGGATTTCCAACGGATGATGCAGGAAATGCGGCAAGGCTTCGCCACCATTGTGGATAAAGTGGACAAATTATCCTCGCGCATGGGCGCAGTGGTGCAAAAACTTGATGTCCATGAGGAACGCCTGACTACGGCGGAGCAGCGCATCTCGGACCATGACGACACTGCGGCCACCCATACCACTCAGTTGGCAAGGATGGACAATATCCTAAGAGTCATCGCCGCTAAGAATGAGGAGTTGGAGGCGAGAAGTCGGCGCAATAACATACGCGTGGTAGGCGTGCCGGAGACGACAAATGTGGGGAAGATGGAGACATATGTGGAAAGACTACTGGCTGGTGCAATTGGAGCGGAAGCATTCTCCACGCAATTTATTGTGGAGCGTGCACACCGATCCCTTGGGCCGCAGCCGGCCACAGGCGCGGCACCGCGTCCTATCATTGCGCGCCTCCTGAACTATCGGGATCGGGATGCGGCTCTACGTGCGGCTCGCACTACCCGCTCGCTCTCCTTTGAGGGGGTCAATTTCACTATATATCCGGATTTCACTCCAATGGTACAGGAGCAGAGACGCAAATTCCTGGCGGTCAAGAAAAAACTTAGAGAACTGCAAGTGGACTACGCTTTGTTGTACCCTGCGAAACTGAGGGTGACTCATCAGGCGAAGCAGACTTTCTTCACGAATCCGCAACTGGCTGAGGACTTTGTGAAGCGCCTCCGGAGGGAGCGGGCGGATGCTGGTCGGCAGGACGAGGAGAGACAGGATAGCCACCGCTCGGCGGGAGAGGAGGAGGACAGCTGAATGGGTTTCTAGTGGCAGGACGGCTGTGGTACACGCTTTGCACTGTCAATTGTGGTGATGCCATTGATGGCTGGGAGTTTCTTCTTTTTTTCCCCCGGGCTTGTACTGT
Organism: Lissotriton helveticus; assembly: GCF_964261635.1. NCBI lineage: Eukaryota > Metazoa > Chordata > Amphibia > Caudata > Salamandridae > Lissotriton > Lissotriton helveticus. The sequence goes on along the minus strand of NC_136069.1, from coordinate 1,707,547,561 downwards.
TGAGGGCAGATGTGTGGATCACCGGTCTGATTCGTGAGTCTGCTATTTGAGGTTGGCATGGGAGCGATGGTTGATGGTAATACGTTGCTCCGGGCAACCACTCCCGCACTGCTCCTGAGTCGGTCCTTCGCCCTCCGGTTGGAGGGTCGACTTAGCGTGCGGGGGTGGTACTGTGCACCTCTGGTATGCACCCCACCGGGAATACCCCACCATTATTGAGTTTCTTTGTACGACTGATCTTCTGGATGGATGGTTGGATGAATGTTGTGAGGGGGGGGGGTGGAAGTGGGTCTGACAGTTCGGGGTTGGTCAGGTGGGCGGGGGGAGGGGGGACTGCGCTAGCAGTTTATCTTTCACTGGTTGATTGTGCTGGACGCACGTTGTTCTTGGGATGTGTCGCGTGCCTGTTGCACGGTTGTTCTTTGTATTGGGGAGAGGGGGGGTTGGTTCTGTGGAGGGAAGACAGCGAGGATGTATGTGGTGTGCGGTATGCGGAGGGGATGGTACGTGCAGCGGGGTCGCTCCACTGTCTTGACTCGGGGACCCTGACTGCTGCAGCGTTGCATCGTGCACTTTTGAGAGAATGGGATGGTGCACTGCTTGCGTATGCCCTGTTGCACCTTGATCACGGGTGATGTCGATTGATGCTGTGGATAAGATATCGATCTTGTCTTGGAATGTGCGTGGGCTTAATGATGCCAGGAAATGTCGGAATGTACTACACTATTTAGATAGACATGCAATACAAATAGCTTTATTGCAGGAAACGCATCTGCGGCGGGAGCCTGCTCCTACGTTTGGAGGGAGGTGGGCTGCAGTGAGGAAATTTGCATCGTACTCCTCGTATGCTCGTGGGGCTGTTATACTTATCAAGAAGTCGCTCTCCTTTCAAGAGTTGGGGTCACATGTGGACCCTGAAGGGAGGTATGTGTTATTGTGGGGGAGGCTTGGGCAGGTCACTGTGCTCTTTGTGAATTGTTATGCACCTAACATTGATACACCTGCTTTTTTTCTTACACTTTGGGGTCATGTTCTTGCTATGGAAGCCTCACATATTGTATGGGGGGGGATTTCAATTTAGCGGTTCAGGCTCTGGAGGACAGATCGGAGGGGAGTCCTCAGTACAATACACAAGCCAGGGATGTCTTGCGGGGTATTGTGGAGGAAGCAGGCCTGATTGATAGCTGGAGGTATGCTCACCCGACGGATAGAGAGGGCACACACTTCACTGCACAGGCTCGCTCCTGGGCGAGACTGGACTATGTCTTCCTCTCCAGAGGACAGCCAGCAGGGTTGCGGGAGGTGATACACCTAGCCAGAACGTACTCTGATCATTGCCCGGTTAAAGTTGTGTTTTCGGTCCCCGGGCTGCACAGGCCGCGGCCGCCCTGGAGGCTCTTCCCCTCTGCCTTATTGGATCCCGTTTTTAAGGCGGAACTTGGCGAGGAGGTGGAAGCTTTCTTTCCAAGGAATAAAGGATCTGTAGATAGTGTGGAGGTGATATGGGAGGCATTTAAGGTTACGATTCGGGGGGTCACTATCTCTAAGAGCTGTGGGGTGCTTAAGTCTATTGTTCGGACTCTCGCGGGTTTAGAGGCTGACTTACGACAGCTGGAACGCAGACTGCAGGCTGGTTCTGATCCCGACCTCATGTGTCAGTTTAGGGGTAAGCTTTCAGAGTACGAGGAGGAGGCTGCCAGGGAGGCTAAACACAGGGGGAAATACTGGACGGCGAGGAGATACTGCGAGGGTGAGAGGCCTGGGAAGGTACTTGCTGCACTCACGAGACATCAGAGGTATAGTTCAGATGTGTTGGAACTGGTCTTGCCGGATGGCTCGCATTGTAGAGACACAAAGGAGATTCAGGAGACATTTATCCACCACTACGCCCACTTGTACTCTACTCAGCAATCGGGAGATGTGCGATATGGGGGATTCCTTGATGATTTGGCGCTCTGCTGGCTATCAGACGATCACAGGGCGTTCCTGGGTAGGCCCCTTGAGGAGGAGGAGATTAGAGGCGCCATCATGTCTCTGAACAACGGGAAAGCTACGGGGCTGGACGGCCTTCCCGCCGAATTTTATAAATGTTATGTAGATATTATGGCTCCAGTTCTCTGTGAGGTCTTTGAGGAGTCCCTTGATGTGGGGAACTGCCGGGGTCTATGAGGAAAGTTGCTATCACCTCGTTACTCAAACCGGGTAATGACCCCCTGGACGTGGGATCCTATCGGCCTCTTTCATTCCTTAACTGTGATGTCAAGATTCTGGCGAAAGTGTTGGCGGCGCGGCTTTCGGAGCTCATGCCTGTTATTGTCTTGCCTGATCAATCCGGATTCGTGCCTGGTCGGGCGACATCTCATAATCTTCGAACACTTTTTTCCCTAATCCCGACTATAGCTCCGGAGCTCCCGGTAGCCGCCGTTTTCTTGGACGCTACGAAGGCGTTTGATTCCGTGGAGTGGGGTTACCTGATCGATGTCTTATGCAAAATGGGGTTTCCTCGGATCTTTATCTCGTGGGTCAAATTGCTGTACACTGACCCGGTGGCGAGGGTGGTCGTGAACGGTGTGCTCTCCCCCCGGTTTCCTATCACAAGGGGAACCAGGCAAGGATGTCCCCTCTCTCCCCTCCTGTTTTCCATTGCCATAGAGCCTCTTGCCTGTCGGATTCGCCAACTGCACCAACAGAGTGCGTTTAATTGTTTTCAGCGCCCAGTGGGAATTTCTCTGTATGCGGATGATGTCACGCTTTATGTGAAAGATCCGCAGGCGAATCTTAACGCACTTTTGCGAGAGCTTGTCGCCTTTGGAGGTGTCTCTGGGATACATATCAATTGGCAGAAATCCCAATTCTTCCCGCTCACTGCAGCAGTTCATCGCTTTCCGTTGGACTACCCTCTGGAGTGGTGTGATTCGGAGCTGCGATATCTTGGTGTTGTGGTCTCTCTGAGCAAAGAGGAGACCATTAGGCTTAACTATGGCGTATCACTAAACTGACGGATAACATCACGAGATGGATGTCTTTGCCGCTGTCCATGGCGGGCAGGGCGTCACTGATAAAAATGGTGATCTTACCCCGTTTTTTGTATCTTTTTCAGAATATTCCATATCACCCTGGAGCGTATTTTTTTAAACGTCTCCGCTCGGAGCTGATTCGTCTGTTCTGGGGGGGTAAACAGCCGAGAGTGGCGTGGGCTACCTTAACGTTGCCCTATGTCGATGGAGGATTTGATGTTCCTGACTTTGAACTTTATTATTTGAGCGCTCAAACACACTATGCATACCACTGGATGTGTCCCACACCGTTTATGCCACAGATTGCGGCTGAACAATGGGTCGCCCATCCTCTCCCATTGGAAGGCATGGTACTGGGCAATGTGGGCGATGTGGATACACACCAGACGACGGTGACGTGCACAGTGGCTGCTTGGAAACGGGTGGCGAAGCTACTGGGTCTTTCGTTCCTCTACTCACCTGCACTGCCCCTAGCATATCATCCTGCTCTGTCCCTATTGCAGGAAACAGGGTTCCAGCGCCTGTGCAGGCGTCTTGGGACGCTTACGTGGGGGAGCCTTTTTCGCGAGGGCACCTTTCGTACCCGTGAACAGTTTTTTGGCGGTGTGCTTTGTTCCCCCTTGGAGATGTTTTATTATGTCCGCCTGCGACAAGGCCTGTGGACCTTACTGCCTGAGTTCCCTAAGGAGCCGGACGTGACCTTACTGCTCCACGTTCTGTTAGTCTCCGATGGGCGTCATTTGGTTTCTAAGCTGTATGGCGCCATTAGACGGCAACGAGTTACGCCGGCTAGTCGGGTACGGGAACAATGGAACGCTGAGCTTGGGATTACCATCTCTGACGAACAATGGGCGTACTGTTGTGGCGTGACTGCCAATATCTCCTCTAGTTGCCATTTGAAAATCATACACTACAAGTTCATACAAAGGTTTTACTACACCCCAGCCAGGAAACTTAGATTTCGGTTGTCGGAGGACGATAGATGTGCCCGTTGCCGGGCAGCAGGTGCCGATTTCCTGCACCTGGCATGGGAGTGTGCGGCCATCTCTGAGTACTGGGTGCAGGTCCATGCTGCTCTACAGACTATGACCGAGGATGGGGTATTGTTCGACCCGTGGTCCTCCTCTTGGGGTACACTAAGGAGGTGCCAGCACTCCACCGTAGATTTGTGGACGTGGCCTTATTGTTGGCCAAACGACGAGTGGCTTGCTGTTGGGGACGGGGCAGAGTGCCACAGTTCAAGGACTGGTTGGGTGATATCATTTACTGTCAGGACCAGTACAACGTATATGCGGAAATGATGCCCGTGCGCTGTAGGCCTAGGGATTTTTGGAGCCCGTTGCAGGTGTACCTCCTTACTAGGGCGGTGCAGGACTCTGAATCTGGAAGTGAGGATCGGGTTGGGGTTGGTTAGTGATACGATGTTTGTTGGACCACGCTAGCACTTACCGGACACCATATTCCGCTGTGGGTGGTGATGTTTCTTTACTCTATTGCTATGCTGATTGTGTAAGTCACACTGTGCTTTACCTGTGGGCGGTATGGTGGGCCAATGACTGCTTTCTTGTGGTGGTGGGGGGGGTCCCTCATCTGACCAGATGTTGAATGGTGGTTTGGCGTCCACTGGGTTGCTGTTTTTCTTCCTTCATTACCGAGTATGAGCTACGGGTCTGTACCCCTGCACTCTCCAACTGTACTGTGCGGATGCGTTGCACGCAGTTCGATTGCAGATGTTATGTGTTTTTCCATTGATGTCTACACTGTACTATGCCTTGACATGAAGCCTGGATCTTTCAAGTCTATTGCTGCATTGCACTATCTCTGACTATTTGTATGGTTTGTGAATGTACAACTGCTATCTCTTGCTTGTCTTCAAATAAAGGTTTTTAAAAAAAACAAAAAAAAACAGATTGTGCACCAACTGAGAGTAAGAAGCACTGGTGGTTCAACGACCAGGCACACTTATCTGGAAGGTTCCCTAGTGCCTAGAAGACACATAGTGTGCACCGACGGAGGGTGAAAGAACTGGTGTTTTGTAGACCAGGCACCATATTTAGAAGGTTCCCTAGCGCCTAGAAGACGCAAAGCGTGCACCGACGGAGGGTGAAAGAACTGGTGCCTATTAGACCAGGTACACATATCTGGAAGGTTCCCTCGTGCGTTAAAGACACATAGTGTGCACCGACGGAGGGTGAAAGAACTGGTGTTTTGTAGACCAGGCACACATATCTGGAAGGTTCCCTAGCGCCTAGAAGACGCAAAGCGTGCACCGACGGAGAGTGAAAGCACTGGTGCCTATTAGACCAGGCACACATATCTGGAAGGTTCCCTAGCGCCTAGAAGACGCAAAGCGTGCACCGACAGAGGGTGAAAGAACTTGTGCCTATTAGACCAGGCACACATATCTGGAAGGTTCCCTAGTGCCTAGAAGACACATAGTGTGCACCGACGGAGGGTGAAAGAACTGGTGTTTTGTAGACCAGGCACCATATCTAGAAGGTTCCCTAGCGCCTAGAAGATACAGAGCGTGCACCGATGGAGAGCGAAAGCACTGGTGCTTCATAGACCAGGCACACATATCTGGAAGGTTACCTCATGCGTTGAAGACACATAGTGTGCACCGACGGAGGGTGAAAGAACTGGTGTTTTGTAGACCAGGCACCATATCTAGAAGGTTCCCTAGCGCCTAGAAGACGCAAAGCGTGCACCGACGGAGGGTGAAAGAACTGGTGCATATTAGACCAGGCACACATATCTGGAAGGTTCCCTAGCGCCTAGAAGACACAAAGCGTGCACCGACAGAGGGTGAAAGAACTTGTGCCTATTAGACCAGGCACACATATCTGGAAGGTTCCCTAGTGCCTAGAAGACACATAGTGTGCACCGACGGAGGGTGGAAGAATTGGTGTTTTGTAGACCAGGCACCATATTTAGAAGGTTCCCTAGCGCCTAGAAGACGCAAAGCGTGCACCGACGGAGGGTGAAAGAACTGGTGCATATTAGACCAGGCACACATATCTGGAAGGTTCCCTAGCGCCTAGAAGACACAAAGCGTGCATCGACTACGAGTGAAAAGAACTGGTGCTTATTAGACCAGGCACCATATCTAGAAGGTTCCCTAGCGCCTAGAAGACACATAGTGTGCACCGACGGAGGGTGGAAGAACTGGTGCTTATTAGACCAGGCACCATATCTGGAAGGTTCCCTAGTGCCTAGAATACGCAAAGCGTGCACCGACGGAGGGTGAAAGAACTGGTGCCTATTAGACCAGGCACACATATCTGGAAGGTTCCCTCGTGCGTTGAAGACACATAGTGTGCACCAATGGAGGGTGAAAGAACTGGTGTTTTGTAGACCAGGCACACATATCTGGAAGGTTCCCTAGTGCCTAGAGTACGCAAAGTGTGCACCGACGTTGGGGGAAAGAACTGGTGCCTATTAGACCAGGCACACATATCTGGAAGGTTCCCTCGTGCGTTGAAGACACATAGTGTGCACCAATGGAGGGTGAAAGAACTGGTGTTTTGTAGACCAGGCACACATATCTGGAAGGTTCCCTAGTGCCTAGAGTACGCAAAGTGTGCACCGACGTTGGGGGAAAGAACTGGTGCCTATTAGACCAGGCACACATATCTGGAAGGTTCCCTAGTGCCTAGAAGACGCAAAGCGTGCACCGATGGAGGGTGAAAGAACTGGTGCCTATTAGACCAGGCACCATATCTAGAAGGTTCCCTAGTGCCTAGAAGACACATAGTGTGCACCGACGGAGGGTGAAAGAATTGGTGCCTATTAGACCAGGCACCATATCTAGAAGGTTCCCTAGCGCCTAAAAGACACAAAGCGTGCACCGACTACGAGTGAAAAGAACTGGTGCTTCATAGACTAGACATGCGTGGTCACACATATCTGGAAGGTTTCAAAGCGCGTAGAAGACACAGAGCGTGCACCGACGGAGGGTGAAAGCACTGGCGCTTCATAGACCAGGAAGGCTCCCTAGCGCCTAGAAGTCACAGATCTGGCGGTCTCACCCCAGGGCTCCCTGTGCTCCTGTAGATCCTTAACAAAAGATTCCACGGATCCATAGGTTGTGTGACGTCAGGTGCAGAGGGGGCCGAGGTCGCGCTCTCTGGATACAGGATGTAAAGAGAAAGCTCTCCTGTCAAACCGGTATTACAGCTTCTTATTACAGGATCCGGCGCCCGAGCCCCGCCCTGCAGGTGCTCTAAGGACAGGTGAACCTGGCAGCAGGGAGCAGTGTGACGTCAGTCAGCAGTGTGCACCTATACCAGGTACAGGGGCGGGCCTGGCTTTCCGACGAGAGGGCCTTAGGGATGCCAGCTTGGGGGCGGGGGGGTGAGGGGGTGTGTGTAATAATCTGAAAGTAAACAAGCACCTGGAAGGCCTTCAGATGAAAGACGTGGCGCCTCTCTCAGCAGCGTACAAAGAGCTGGCGAACAGACGGCTGTAACTCGCTGGGTTGAGCACCTGCTGCCGACACAGCGCTGCCCTCTGCGTCCAGGCTTCAGTGAGCTATCTCAGGAGGTTGAGCACCTGCTGCAGACACAGCGCTGCCCTCTGCGTCCAGGCTTCAGTGAGCTATCTCAGGTGGTTGAGCACCTGCTGCAGACACAGCGCCACCCTCTGCGTCCAGGCTTCAGTGAGCTATCTCAGGAGGTTGAGCACCTGCTGCCGACACAGCGCCACCCTCTGCGTCCAGGCTTCAGTGAGCTATCTCAGGAGGTTGAGCACCTGCTGCAGACACAGCGCTGCCCTCTGCGTCCAGGCTTCAGTGAGCTATCTCAGGAGGTTGAGCACCTGCTGCAGACACAGCGCTGCCCTCTGCGTCCAGGCTTCAGTGAGCTATCTCAGGTGGTTGAGCACCTGCTGCAGACACAGCGCCACCCTCTGCGTCCAGGCTTCAGTGAGCTATCTCAGGAGGTTGAGCACCTGCTGCAGACACAGCGCCACCCTCTACGTCCAGGCTTTAGTGAGCTATCTCAGGAGGGTGAGCGCCTGCTGCAGACACAGCGCCACCCTCTGCGTCCAGGCTTCAGTGAGCTATCTCAGGAGGTTGAGCACCTGCTGCAGACACAGCGCCACCCTCTGCGTCCAGGCTTTAGTGAGCTATCTCAGGAGGGTGAGCGCCTGCTGCAGACACAGCGCCGCCCTCTGCGTCCAGGCTTCAGTGAGCTATCTCAGGAGGTTGAGCATCGGCTGCAGACACAGCGCCACCCTCTGCTTGCAGGCTTCAGTGAGCTATCTCAGGAGGTTGAGCACCTGCTGCACACACAGCGCCACCCTCTGCGTCCAGGCTTTAGTGAGCTATCTCAGGAGGGTGAGCGCCTGCTGCAGATACAGCGCCACCCTCTGCGTCCATGCTTCAGTGAGCTATCTCAGGAGGTTGAGCATGGCTGCAGAAACAGCGCCACCCTCTGCGTCCAGGCTTCAGTGACCTCTCTCAGGAGGTTGAGCACCTGCTGCAGACACAGCGCCACCCCCTGCTTGCAGGCTTCAGTGAGCTATCTCAGGAGGTTGAGCACCTGCTGCAGACACAGCGCAACCCTCTGCTTGCAGGCTTCAGTGAGCTATCTCAGGAGGTTGAGCACCTGCTGCAGACACAGCGCTGCCCTCTGCGTCCAGGCTTCAGTGAGCTATCTCAGGTGGTTGAGCACCTGCTGCAGACACAGCGCCACCCTCTGCTTGCAGGCTTCAGTGAGCTATCTCAGGAGGTTGAGCACCTGCTGCAGACACAGTGCCACCCTCTGCGTCCAGGCCTCTGTGAGCTATCTCAGGAGGGTGAGCGCCTGCTGCAGACACAGCACCACCCTCTGCTTCCAGTCTTCAGTGAGCTATCTCAGGAGGTTGAGCACCTGCAGACACAGCGCCACCCTCTGCTTCCAGGCTTCAGTGAGCTATCTCAGGAGGTTGAGCGCCTGCTGCAGACACAGCGCCACCCTCTGCTTGCAGGCCTCTGTGAGCTATCTCAGGAGGGTGAGCGCCTGCTGCAGACACAGCGCCGCCCTCTGCGTCAAGGCTTCAGTGAGCTATCTCAGGAGGTTGAGCATGGGTTGCAGACACAGCTCCACCCTCTGCGTCCAGGCTTCAGTGAGCTATCTCAGGAGGTTGAGCATGTGTTGCAGACACAGCGCCACCCTCTGCGTCCAGGCTTCTGTGAGCTATCTCAGGAGGTTGAGCATGTGTTGCAGACACAGCGCCACCCTCTACTTCCAGGCTTCAGTGAGCTATCTCAATGGGTTGAGCGCCTGCTGCAGACACAGCACCACCCTCTGCTTCCAGGCTTCAGTGAGCCATCCCAGGAGGTTGTGCATGGCTGCAGACACAACGCCACCCTCTGCTTGCAGGCTTCAGTGAGCTATCTCAGGAGGTTGAGCGCGTACTGCAGACACAGCTCCACCCTCTACGTCCAGGCTTCAGTGAGCTATCTCAGGTGGTTGAGCATGTGCTGCAGACACAGCGCCACCCTCTGCTTCCAGGCTTCAGTGAGCTATCTCAGGAGGTTGAGCAAGTGCTGCAGACACAGAGCCACCCTCTGCTTGCAGGCTTCAGTGAGCTATCTCAGGAGGTTGAGCGCGTGCTGCAGACACAGCGCCACCCTCTGCGTCCAGGCTTCAGTGAGCTATCTCAGGAGGTTGAGCGCGTGCTGCAGACACAGCGCCACCCTCTGCGTCCAGGCTTCAGTGAGCTATCTCAGGAGGTTGAGCGCGTGCTGCAGACACAGCGCCACCCTCTGCTTGCAGGCTTCAGTGAGCTATCTCAGGAGGATGAGCACCAGCTGCAGACACAGCGCCACCCTCTGCTTCCAGGCTTCAGTGAGCTCTCTCAGGAGGTTGAGCACCTGCTGCACACACAGCGCCACCCTCTGCTTCCAGGCTTCAGTGAGCTATCTCAGGAGGTTGAGCACCTGCAGACACAGCGCTGCCCTCTGTGTCCAGGCTTCAGTGAGCTATCTCAGGAGGTTGAGCATGGCTGCAGACACAGCGCCACCCTCTGCCTCCATGCTTCAGTGAGCTATCTCAGGAGGTTGAGCACCTGCAGACACAGCGCCGCCCTCTGCGTCCAGGCTTCAGTGACCTATCTCAGGAGGTTGAGCATGAGCTGCAGTAGGTTTTGAGAAACCCAAAAGCTGCGAGTTTCATCTCCATTCAGATAGCTCGGTGGGCTGATATGGAGTGAGTTTGTGGCATGTTTGCTAAGGTCACACAGCGCAGGGCAGCAATCACGGTAGCGGTGCTGTGTTACATGAGCTGGGGAGAGCTGAAAAGCACCATGCTTACTAGGATATGGCGCACTTCAACTCTCTACTTGTGCTGGCACAGAAGAGGCTGCCAAGCGCCATCTTAGGCATCTTGGTGCTGTGGTGCAAGGGGGCCTGCGTTCCAGGCAGGACTGGTTCTCTGCAGGAAGGGACACCTCCCTCCACAAAAAGAATCCTCTGAGGCGCTTTCCTCTTTCTCTGTGTGCTGCAGCATCCATCACCTATGGAAGGAGGAAGCAAGGAGCAAAACAAATATATATTTGTCCCGGTTATGCCTCTTTCGGGTGACGTACCATTGGACACAATTCCAGGATTAATGTTTCCAGTAAATCCGGAATGCGTCAGAATCCATGGGTGTGTGCGCAGGAACCCCCGGGCCTCGTCCGTGGCACGCCTGCACAACGCTGGCAGCCGCGATGCGTTACACTTCTTTTCAAAGTCAAACAGGGCGGCGCCGATCGCCTTTGAGGTGATTCGTAGATATTACTTAACCCTTTGCCGCGCCGTGCGAGATGCAAGGACAACACAGAGGCTTAGGAAGGTTTTTTTTGTGTGTGTTCATGTGTGTGTGTACACACGCACATACATGTCACTATGTGTTTGTGTGTTGTACAGGCGTGTTTCCTTAACATTATCTTTATATGAGTCTGGGCGTTTAGTGTAGCGAGAGTCGCCCCGTAGAGTAGGGGAGGGCTTTAGGGAACATAATAATGCCATCATGCTAAGGTGCAACAAATGCGACAGTTATGCGTGTGCTGCTGTTTAACTCCTTCCATGCTCATGACGAGCTGAGCTAGTCATGACCACACCCGTTTTCGTTGCTGTCCAGCACAGCAGGGAAAACTCTTAAGCAGTGATGTGGTTAAAACCAGATGACACGAAGCAGAACCGAGCCAGGATGTCGGTACGTGTCACCAGGCGACGGCTACCTATACGGTGGAGTTTGTTGTTGAATTACAGATCTTTTTCTACATCGCACGTATGTTCCCTCTAATGCATTACAGATCACACACAGGCTCTGGCCTGGGCTCCTATTCATGACTACAGGTCGCCACGTCAGAGGGCCCTGGCACAGGAGGTCAGCCCTGGAAGTCCCAGCTGAAGGCTCAGGGGGTCTGGAGTGACAGCAGCAGTATTGCACCACATCAGACACTGGCTGGTGCCCCTGAAGCTTAAAAGGACAGAGAACGAAAGAACGCAACACAATAGTATTACACAAAGCAAAATAACAATACAACACAAACATACCAGGCCATAGTAAAAAATACAGTCAAAATAGACCACAATACAACAACCACTTAAAATACAACAGTAAAAAACTGCAATAACACAGCACAAAACCCTACAGAAAAAACCACCACTAAACATTATCATCACAACAAAATGCTATGCAACAAATGTACTACTCTGGTGCTAAAAGATGTGTGCAGAAACCTTTGCCAAAGTGTAATACTACATTTAGTGGTTAACCTGTCTTTTTATAGCATTCGAAGACTATTTTGTGCCAATTTTAGTATTCAGTAGTATTCTCTTTGGGAAGGCTAGTGCATGAAGTCTACTGATCACTCCCGTGGTAAAGAGGGAGCCCCGCGGCGGCCGCAGTGTGACCGGACGAAGAGAGAGTCCAGGGAGTTAACAGATGGGGAGGTGGGTGTGAGTCGAGGCACTCTATCGGTTGCTCAGTAGCCTTTCAAATTTAAGAATGCAAAACGTGCTATGGTAATAACTCTCGCATGCATCGGAGGAGTTCCGGAAAAGCAGGCATTCTGCATCTCACCGCTAGATAATATGAAGGTGAGCAGCCTGAGGCAATGCAGCTGCTGCAGCCTGCGCTGCTCCTCCCATTCGGATTAGTGAGAAGGGGGGCCGTGGAGACCACCGCTTGAAACTTCCTCCTCACTGGGGCATTCAATGAATACCTTTCAGAGGAGCTATAATGTTCGTTCAAGCACCGACAGCAAGATCATGCGAGATGAATATTAAACCGAAGTATGTATGTCAACTACGTGTGCTGTTGACACCAGTCCAACGGCGCGTGCACGTCATTCTTTCCGTGCACGTTGCCCACCGTCATTTTGCAATCATAGACCTGCAGCATGATACGGGTTTCTAAATATATGAAGTTCCGCTCCCTGACTCCCTTCAACACTGCTAAAACACTTATCAGATCACTAGTTCTCGGCACACTGCACTCCTGCACCATATACTAGAGGGCCTCCCATTGCTCTTCCTCCACTCTGAACCAGGTCCTAAACTTTGTCATCAGAACTCTGTGCATCTCACTATGCATGCACTCCGACATCATCTGATACTCGGCGCCACAGTAACTCGAAGACACGAGACTAGCTGTGCATTCCCTGTGCCTGCAAGGAGCACTCACACTCACAGTAGATTTCCATGTTAACACAAAAAGGTTGGAGTCCTTCATACCAAACTTACTGGCGTTCTTGAAAATACAGAGCCCTGTACAAACTATTCTGACTGGGAAAGCGCTCACTGCTCGGTCTTCTCGTCGCTGTAATGCCTGTGGGTGGCCGCAGCTCTTGTAAGACTCTTTCCATCCTCGGGAAATACCTGAAAGGTGAGATGTGCGGAAACGTGGTCTGCATGGGGTTGTAAATGCTTTCAAGTTACTTTTCACAGGGGTTCAAATGTCATTAACTGTTTCAGCCTCTATCGATGCTTTTAAGGACAGCTTGGATGAGTTTTTCCAGAGGTTTGGCTCAGTAAGTAAGAGCAATTGAAAACGCATGCATAGTAAGAGCAGAAAAAAGAGCCAGACGTTAGTGTACATATGGTTCATGCATGAGTTTCAGCGCATGTGTGCAAAAGGATTTGACACCAGTGTTGTACAAATGGAGTGTGCAAGATGTACTATTGATGAGTGCACAGTCCTGCCAGGTATCACGCATCAGGTGTGACACTCACGCATTTCAGTGCGGTGTTCCGCATCACTGGACTGAAATACATTGTCACGCATTTTGCCACTAGTCAGGACTGCCTCTGCTGCAGCCTCGGAGAGACATGCTTCTGCCTTGCAGCCTGGGCTGATAAATAGTTAATCCTGATCTGCTCTCAGCTGGAGTGGCTGAGAGCACTACAAAAACAATGTAACAAATCTGACTGCTCACTCTGCTGTGTCGACTCATCGCGCCTATCTCCAGGCTGCAAGGTGCTGCGGCGCAGCTTTAATCATGACACACTCACTCACACTACTGCCAATTACGTAAACGGGGGTGGGGGATGCCCTCTTAGTCGATTTTAACGGCTGTCAGTCAGTGGCACTGCATACCATGGGGGCCCCGGGATATATCTGGATGTGTGCAGTAGCATAACGTCCGGAGGAAGAGGATTCAAAGTGGCTGAGGCAGAAGCGCGGGGGACTCTATCTAAGTCAGTCCTAGTCGTCCTCTCTTCTCAATGGCTGCGCAAGAGGCTGCATCGGTGATCGGCGTGGGCGGCGCAAACTGCTGTCAGAGCGGGGGGATGACTTTAGTGAGTCACAGCACAGCAGCCTGCAGCAGTGTCTGGGGAAGAAAGAAGACTGGTGCTGCAGAGTGCATCAAAAGGGGGTGGTGATGGATGGAGCATCTGAACCAATCAAACACTCACACCCAGTCAACAGATCTGGGTTTAATCCATCACCGTTCTTTAGCCCACTCTGCCACCCTAGTTCAGACATGGCCATATGCAAATCAGTCTGACCCTGTGCCTCATGGGAACAGTCCAGCCCGAACTGCCAAGCCATGCCTTCCCTGGACCAGAATCAAGCTTCCGAGGACCGGTTTCTGGCATTTCAGCCGTCTTCAGCCCGGCTTGCTTGAATCCAGTGGCAAAGTGAGCAAGGGACTCACGTCTGAGCATACCCTGCCACCTTATAGCGAACAAAGTGGTACAAAAGGGGGTGGTGATGGACGGAGTATCTGAACCAATCAAACACTCACACCCAGTCAAAAGATCTGGGTTTAATCCATCACCGTTCTTTAGCCCACTCTGCCACCCCAGTTCAGACATGGCCATATGTAAATCAGTCTGACCCTGTGCCTCATGGGAACAGTTCAGCCCGAACTGCCAAGCCATGCCTTCCCTGGACCGAAAACAAGCTTCCGAGGACCGGTTTCTGGCATTTCAGCTGTCTTCAGCCAGGGTAGCTTGAATCCAATGGCAAAGTGAGCAAGGGACTCATGTCTGAGCATTCCCTGCCAACTCATGGCGAACAAAGTGGTACAAAAGGGGGTGGGGATGGACGGAGCATCTGAACCAATCAAACACTCACACCCAGTCAATAGATCTGGGTTTAATCCATCACCGTTCTTTAGCCCACTCCCATGAGGCACAGGGTCAAGGCTGATTTGCATATGGCCATGTCTGAACTGGGGTGGTTTGGAGTGCAAAAAACAATGGATTTAGGCCCAGATCTCTGTACTGGGGTGAATGTATGACATTGTTCTGCATTCTGTCCATCAACTGTTGTTTTGTGCATCATGCAGTGCTGCAAGCAGCTGGTCGGGTCCCTGTGCGCAGCCAGGCCGCCGGACGGGAAGAGACTCTGAACTAAGTTCAGTAAGTCTTTTTATTAATACTAGTACATGAGTCATCATCCTCAGTGAGCCTCCCGAGTCGTCCTTTATCTGCACACAACATTCACGGCGCAACAGTTTTCTCAGAGCGGGGCGGCTGATGTAACATGATTTAGCTATGCTGGCGTGAAGGTTCACTTGACACTGTTTTACATTTTAAGTGTTTAACATTGCTATGCCTCTTTAGTTTGTACCACTCTTGTTGTGAACACGGATACGTGGAAGGGTTAATCCTCTATCTGTCACTGCGACCAGTCAAGAAACTCTTCCAGCTTGTTCTTCGAATCTTCGCGGAAATGTTTTCATTGGAGAGTTGCAAATTATTCAAAGTATTTTTTCTCCAAAGTGGTTGCAAATGCTGTTTTTGTGGGTGTTGCTAGGCTTAATGATGCCTATTAAAGATGAATGAAAAAGACATCTGGCCTAATTTAGTGGTGGGCAGTCAAGGAGAATCCGCACGAACAAGCATAATTCTCACATCCAGTGGTGAACTAGTTCTATTTACTGTTAACCTGGGGGTGGACGCCATACCAGAATCAAGGTCCACCGCTGCCATGACCGGTTGCACACCTTTGTTTGTACACCTGCAGCCACGTTTCTTCACTTATATCCTAATCATGAGTTTGAGCATGAGGCCTTATCACAAGCATGTGTACTCACACCAGGTTCGGCTATGCATCGGTTCTTATGTGATTGATCTATTTTAAGAGTTTACATTTAACCCAGAATGTCTCCCAGTGAGTGCATGATCTGCAGGTGTGTACTTGTTAGACCTGGTGTCGTACTTTGGCAGCAACTGAATTAGCATTTAGCTCAGCTACACAAACTTTCACCGTTAACTTGACCAAACGTGCGGGGGCCATTTTGTATTTCCTGGCTTCCATTTTTTATGAACATGCGGCCTCGTGGTCAGCATGCCCTTTTGTCCTTCCTCTGTACCAATGACCATTTACTTTGCCCAGCAACAGGCTATTTTTAGCACTGGTCAAGCTCACGCACATTTAGGGTAATGAGCGGTCACTTCTTAGGAATGTTCTCCAAACTGACCAGTGGTACTAAACTCCTCCCACATGTTGGCTGTGTCCCAAAAATGTCCTTATATGTACCTAAACTGTGTAAAGAGTATACCGCCTACCCTTTTATTACTGTTAAACTTGTATAAAAGAGGTCGCGCACCGATGTTCGGTGTGATACTTCTTGCATTGCCGAAGGGTGCTGTAGGAATGTACCACCACCCCATGGGGTCTTAATAAACTTGTTCTTTGCATTTTCCAGTTTCCGTGCCAACTTCTATTCTATGGTGTTCGAGAGTTTTTGCAGAGTATGTAGACCTGACGAAACCCAATACCACAAATTGGCGACCATGAAGGGACTCATCGGCGACTCGGATGCCCGAAGGAGAGGTCGCGACGAAGGCTTGGAAACTCGCCATGGACGCGTACACTGCCACTGAGTGACCCGAGTCTTGGCATCCACGGTGTTTCTTCCTTTCCTTCTGACTCGACCTTCCAGGTGGCGCGGGTCCTCGACTGAGATCCTGATCGGTTGGGTTGTCGTGCAGTGCCCGTTTGGCCGATTCGATTATGGAACTTGGCAGTTGGAACATGGACGTTTGAGAATATTTGGTAAGCTTGTGATTGTTAAGGTAGTCTACTGACACTTACTGTGGCTTTTTGAATTTGTTTGAGTTAGCTAACATTTGGACCTATGATTTGAGTTATATGTGGAGTGCACCTAACATAGACAGGCATGTAGAGATATTTCTCTGACTTTGTATTTGTTTGAACGGCACATCGTGTGTAAAACATATTTAAGTGCCAATTTTATGTAATATCGCGTTTTTCGTGATATTTTGACATGCCTGTTCTAAGCACACTCCGAGGAATGTGCTGTCTTGGAAATGGTACCAGTTATCGATTAAATGAACCTCAGCCGGCTCCCCCAGAGGGGACACCTAATCGTGAAATGTACATAAAATTTGGCCTTCCTCCCATTATGTATAGTACATTATGGCACAAATATACAAAAACTGATCGTGAATTGCAATGGCCACTACATGGGTCGTTTGATCTACGAAAGGTTCAGTATGTGGAGCAGTGCCTGTTTCAGCGCAGGTCTAGACAGGATATGTTTGATTGTGTGCGTATGTGGGAGAAAGCGGTGCGTGAACGAATGAAGCGTGAACAAGCCTTGGCGGACAAAGAGCAGCGAAAGGCTGCTCGTGATAAAGCTTTACAGTTGCAGGAAAAAGAATTGCAGGAACAGAAAGAGAGAGAGAGACTCTACAGCGTAATTTGCAGGTTAATGGGCAGTTTCCTATTCGACATCCTCTTTATCCTGTCCTTACTAACGAATCAGATGATTTTTCATTATTAGACCGTTGCCCGCCTCCGTATGTTCCGCCTACGGTGCCGGATGAGGACTCAGACGAGGAGGATCAGAATAATCAGCGTACCAGGGTAACTGCTGAGCGGACCACGGAATTGTGCTCGCTTGCTCGTAAACTTAATACAAATTCCAAAACTGTTTCAGAGGTTGATGGTCTTATGAGTACGTGGTCTGAAAAGGAGCGATTGTATTTTCTAGATCATTTTGCAGATGAAGTTGTCGAATGGTTTAGGCGGCATTCACCTGAGTTGGAACCTAAAGTTATATCAGTTGGTCGTGAGAATTTCCGTAAAGGTATTTTTGTTCTTGCAGATGCGGATGAGTTTTTCCAGCGTTTGGTTAAGCTACGGGATGAGGCGACACGGCTACGAGCGGAGAAAAAGGCATTGGGTCCGCCAGCATCTGGATCGACGGAAGTATCCAATGAGTGCCCTATCTTTGGAACAGATAAGAACGCTGCAGTTAATGTCATGCCTATGCGAGAAGCTGCGCCTTTGTATGTCCCTCCTAAAGGGCAAGGCACAGATGATGATAAGATGTCTAAAGATGCGAAGGGATATTTTGTGTATAATTGGGTTTATACGCCATGGAATAGAACGGACGTTATGGCACTCAAGAATGCTTTGCCTGACCCCTCTTAAAAATCCAGCAGCTTTCTATGAAGGTGTGGAAGGTGCTATTTCTTTGTGTGTTATGACATTAGTCGATATTGATCTTTTCTTTGGGTTGATACTGCCTCTTGATATGTGGAGGGCGATTCGTAAGTTTGATGATCGTGCGATTCTAGGTACAGATTGGAAGGAGTTAGTCCGAGCTGATTTAGATAGTGAACCTGCGTGTAAGCCATGTCAATTGATTTTAGATCTCCCGGTGGCTATCTTGAATAAATTAAAAACGCTTGTTCCTCCTAAGAAAATTGACTGGACGATGTTGGATTCTTGCAAACAGAAGCCGGATGAATCGGTCTCTGATTTCTTTTCATGTTTCGAGGAAGCATTTCATGATTATAGTGGGCAATCATTAACAGAGGATACGGCAGGCATTTGTTCGTTGATAAGTACGTGGCTAATCTCCTACCGGAGATTGCAAAACGTTTAAAAACTAGTGAAAGTTCATGGACCACAGCAACCCCTGATTCTTTATTAACTATGGCTCAGTATTATGAACGGCAGGAATTAGAGGCTTAAGAAAGTAGTGATAAGAAAGTGAAGGATTTGAAGACGAAGGTGATGTTGGCTCAGGTTTATGCGACACAGTCGAGAGGGAACGATAGGGGTAGACGAGGATCGTATGGCACGTCTTCTACTTGTACTGATATTTCTGAGGATCAGTGTGCATACTGTAAACAGTTTGGACATTGGGCTTCGGATTGTCCGCTGCTTCGAGAACAGCGTAATCAGCGTGGTCGAGGAAGTGGAAGGTCACGGAATAGTTACTCAGGACCGAGAGGTGGAGCGAATGATCGTGGTAGGTTTGAGGCGAGGGGTCGTGGTCAGGCTGATCATAATACTTTTGATCGACTGAATCAGTATCAGATAGCTGAAGGAGAGTTTATTGAGTCTCAAGATAATAATTATGCATAGGATTGCGTAGGATGGGGTGTGGAATCGGTTGAAGTACCAGTCGATCAAAGGGGTCCATATATATCAGCACATGTTTTGGGTTCTACTGATCAGTTTCTGGTTGATACAAGAGCTACTCGTCGCGCTCTGTCCAAAAACACTTGGTTCCAAGGGCTCCCCTGTCTGGCGAAACGATTACATCGATAGGGTTCGATGGAACACCTTCTTTTAGCCCATTGTCTCAACCCCTTACATTTCATATTGATAAATTCACTGCCCCATGCCCGTTTTTGTTATCCCCGAACACACTAGATAATATTGTGGGACTTGACATGTTGAAACATTTTCGAGCAACCATACGTTGTGCCCCTGAAGGGGTGCGGGTCATTTTGAATGAGAACTACCCAGAGGTTGAGAGATCGTGCCTCATGCAGGAGGCCGATGCGTTAGCTTCTCTTCCAAGCACTTTATGGGCCACTTCTGATACCGATGTGGGTCAAATGATTATTCCTCCTGTACGTATTACTGTAAAGGAGGGAGTGTCTTTGCCTCGTGTACCACAGTACAAGATCTCGAGAGAAGGCGAAATGGCCTTGGCACACATTGTGAATGACTTGATTATGGCAGGGGTGGTGGAGGAAGTTCCCAATAATGTTTGTAACAGTCCGATTCTTCCGATCCTAAAGAAAGACACAGACACTAAGATCTATCGTTTCATTATTGATTTGAGGGAAATTAATAAGATAGTTGTACCCCAGTATCCGGTGGTGTCTGACATTACCACCTTACTCACTTTGATTCCACCCACAGCCACTACCTTCACGGTAATCGTCTTGAAAAATGCTTTCTTTTCGATTCCCATTCATCCTGACAGTCAATATTTGTTCGGCTTTACATTAAATAACAAATCATATAGATTTTGTCGAGTTCCTCAAGGTTAAACAGAAAGCCCTAGCATTTACAGCCAGGCTTTGAAAAGACAGCTTGATTCTTTCGACTTACAGTCTGGGGTAGCTCTCATTCAATATGTTGATAATATTTTACTAGCAGCAGACACGCAAGAACAATGTGAGGAGAGTACTCTCTCCCTACTTTCTTTCCTTGCCAAAAATAATCACAAGGTCTCGAGGAAGAAGTTGCAATATTGTAGACCAAAGGTGACCTACCTCGATCATCTTTTGTCTAAGGAGGGGCGTGCATTGACATCAGACCGAATTCAAGCAATTTTAGATACGCCAGTCCCTTGCACTCAGAAAGATGTCCGTGCCTTCGTAGGTTTGACGTCTTTTTGTAGGCAATGGATACTAGGATTTTCGCACATTGTAAAACCTTTATTAGCGTTGTTGTCCAAAACTACACCAATTCCCCTTGAATGGACAGATGAATGTCAGAATGCTTTTGAACAATTGAGACAAGCTCTTTGTTCTGCACCAGTGTTAGGTACACCAGATTATACAAAGATCTTTACATTAAATGTACATGAGAAGGATGGGTGTTCATTGTCAGTCTTAGTGCAGACACACGGAGACAAACAGAGACCTTGCGCGTATTTTTCAGCAGTACTGGATCCCGTGGCTCGAGGACTGCCTGGAGGTTTTCGAGCAGTTGCAGCAACAGCAGTGGCCATACGACAGAGTGAGGGAATAGTTTTGTCACACAAATTGTTGGTGTTAGTTCCCCATGCGGTAGATGCTTTATGAACCAACCGAAAACACAGCATTTAACTAGCGCCCGTTTAACAGGATACGAGCTAACACTGTTGGCGCCACATATTACACTGAAGAGGTGCGCCACTTTGAACCCTGCTACTTTATTGCCATATCCTGTTGCTGAGACCCTGAAGGAAGAACATCATGATTGTGTTTTTCTGACTGAAGAACAAACAAAGGGTCGTATCGATTTACAGGATACGCCACTTCCAGATGTAGATGGGGAACTGTGGGTTGATGGATCGTGTTTAAAGCTGCTAGATGGTACGACTTCCGCAGCCTATGCGATCACGACACTTAAGACAGTGGTAGAAACAGCACGAATACCGCAAAAATCGGCCCAAGCAGCTGAATTGATAGCCTTAACGAAAGCATGTGAGTTAAGTGCTGGTTTATGTGTGAACATTTATACTGATAGCCGTTACGCTTTTGGGGTAGTGCACGATTTTGTCCTACTCTGGAAGGAAGGAGGGTTTTTGACCTCACATGGAGTACACATCATGCATGGAGAGTTGGTACGTGATCTCCTGAATGCATTATTACGTCCAAAGAAAGTAGCGATAATCAAATGTAGTGCACATAAGAAGGTGACAGACAAAATAGGACAAGGAAACGCTTTTGCAGATCGCATAGCGAGAGAGACTGCCATGTTACAAAATGTCTCTCCTATGTATGTGGTGAGATCACAAGCTGAGCGATGGCATGATGCTAGAGAGGAAATATTAGACATACAAAAATCAGCATCTGAAGCAGAACTTGCAACCTGGGCAACAGAGGGAGTGTTGGATGATGAGGGTTGTTGGCGTAGCAAAGATATGGAGAGATGGAAATTGTCTGCTGCTTATTTGCAAGCAATGGTTCAAATGACACATGGGCTGGCACATGTTGGAGCTCTTGCAATTACTAAATTGCTTACGAGAGTTTGGGAGCATCCTGAGATTGCCAGCACGGCCAAAAGAGTAGTGCAGACCTGTCTGATATGCTTACAATACAATCCTGCTAAAGGGACTTATACTCCTAAAGGAGGGTTTGTTCCACCTACTGCACCATTCGAAGTACTGCAAATGGATTACATCCAGCTTGAGCGCTGTAATAATCTCAAATATGTCCTTGTGGTGGTGTGTGCCTTCAGCAAATGGATTGAGGCTTACCCCACGAAGGATAATACAGCATTGACAACAGCTAAGGTGTTACTCAAAGAGTACTTCCTGCGCTATGGTGTTTGTACATTTTTGTGGAATGACAATGGTCCTCATTTTGTTGGGAAATTAGTGGAGCATGTCCTGAAAGGATTAGGAATTAAACAGAGGTTCCACGCTGTATTCCACCCGCAGTCAGCAGGTCTAGTAGAAAGGTATAATGCGACTCTGAAGCTGAAGCTAGCAAAGATCGTGGCATCCACGTCTTTGAATTGGCCGGACGCTTTGCCTTTGGCATTACTGTCTATTAGATCAGTGCCACATTCCCAATCTGGCCTCACACCCTATGAAGTGGTGTTTGGAAGGCCCATGAATATCTGGGGAGTTCCCAAGCCTCGTTTGATACATGATGTGCCTTGTATGATGATGAAAGATTATTTGGCACGATTAACAAATGATTTACTTTCTATTCATCAACAGGTTCGAGAAGCGCTCCCCGACAATTCCATTGGAGAAGCTCATGATCTCCGTCCTGGGGATCATGTAATGGTCTGCGCGTTCGAGAGAAACAGCAGTTTGGAGCTGAGGTGGCGTGGCCCTGAACAGGTATTGCTGGCAACTCGGACGGCTGTGCGAGTCACGAATAAGAAGCGGTGGATACATTCAACTCATTGCCGTTGTGTCTCTCCGGATCTGGTGAATCCTGCGGTGCTGTCTGATTATCGAGACATATTGGATGCAGAGAAGAGCCCAGCTGTTATGCCTCACGAGTCGGAGGGAGCCTTCCCGGACCACGCTGTTTTTGGTGGAGCGAAGTATAACCTACGGCCAAGAAAATAGAGTTTTTTTTTCATTTTTTGAGACTGTTTGAGTTACCGTTCTGAGGTTTGCGAAAACGGAAGCCGAGAATATCAAGGGGGGGGATCAGTTCTGGCTAGTGTAGCGACACCCGTATTGAATCTCGGAGAAGAAACCAGCGGGTACCTCGGATCTCAGCACTCAATTTTTATTTTTTAGTTTGTTTTTTTGAAACATTTGTTCTTTGCACTATGGCACCTACTACAATGAGAAATAGAAGAATTTTGGGTGCAGTTATTTTTGTTACGATTATAGTGGTAATAGCAGTAATAGCATGGACTGTAGAACGATTGCTTCCGGCACGAGAATATTTACTGCCTACCACTCCAATTCCATCTGAACATTTCCATTTTACTCTACCTTATCATGAAGAGAGACATAGACAGACTTACTTGAATAACAGCTTCATTCAAAATCTGCATCGTACTCACAACATGACGAACATTTCGAACTGTTGGGAATGTGGAATGTTGCCTGGACATCAAAAGAAAGGAGGAACTCCACTTATTCCTCTTCCATTCTCACATAATGGTTCCTGTAATGCTTGGTACACTCTTCTTTTTACCCTACGATGGCCAACAAAGGGTGGACTACTTTTTCAACTAAATAAAGTGTGCTACAATGATAGAGATGGTTACCCACAAGCAGAAGGAACTAAATTTGAGTGGGAATAATATCGACCAGACAATGTATCTACACCCCGTGTTTTCACTAATCAAAGATTTGTAAATATGTCCAGTCTACATGTGATTACGGTTATTGATACTAAGGCTGACCTTTGTGTGAGGAATAAAGGAACAATTCCGGTGGGGAAAAGTGAATGTAATGTTACTCTCACATTTGACACACCAAGTGGTATTGCTTTTGTAGCCTCACGAAACACCTACTTTATTTGTGGAAATAAAGGATATCATCGTCTCCCTATTGGGTGGTTAGGAACTTGCTATATATCTTTTGTACTACCCCCTGTATTTATTGCCCCGCCTATGTACCATAATGATTTTGTACTATATCATGATTTTATATTAAATAGGGTTAAGAGAACATTGGAGATTGAAAATGTGGACCAAACAGACACCTCCTTACAACAATATGTAGATTTTAATTTAGGCTTGTTTTCTTTTGTTGGTGCTGCCTTAAACAGCAGGAAAATAAGACGGCTAACACATGTTGTGGAAGCTGTTGCTAATGAAACTGCTTCTGCTTTAGGGAACTTAACAGAGGAACTCCAAATTACTAGAATTGTAACGCTTCAGAACCGAATGGTTCTTGATGTAGTATTGGCTGATCGTGGGGGTGCATGCCGCATTATCGGAAGTAGTTGTTGTGTTTACGTCCCAGACAATTCACCTTCTGTGTATGATGCTATTTCTAAATTACACAAAATTGCTGCTGAAATTCACCCCGAAAATGGTACATGGACATTTTCTAATTGGTTCTGGACTTTGCTTAGTACCTGGGGATGGAAATTACTGACTATCCTTTGTATGATTATCGGAATAACCCTTTTCTTTTGTTTGTGTATTCAATGTGGCCCTACCCTATGCTCTGTATATATTTCGGCCTGTATCCCATCCAAACGAGCTATTGCCAAGAATGAGCAAATGATTAACGCAGAAATGATGAAAATCATGATGATTAATATTGATGACGAGTATCCTGATTACTTCCATTATGAGGTAGCTTTAGCTAAATGCTAAAAGGGCAGTCTGTCGTAATTTGGCAGCAACTGAATTAGCATTTAGCTCAGCTACATGAACTTTCACCGTTAACTTGACCAAACGTGCGGGTGCCATTTTGTATTTCCTGGCTTCCATTTTATATGAACATGCGGCCTCGTGGTCAGCATGCCCTTTTGTCCTTCCTCTGTACCAATGACCATTTACTTTGCCCAGCAACAGGCTATTTTTAGCACTGGTCAAGCTCACGCATGCGCATTCGAACATTTAGGGTAATGAGCGGTCACTTCTTAGGAATGTTCTCCAAACTGACCAGTGGTACTAAACTCCTCCCACATGTTGGCTGTGTCCCAAACATGTCCTTATATGTACCTAAACTGTGTAAAGAGTATACCGCCTACCCTTTTATTACTGTTAAACTTGTATAAAAGAGGTCGCGCACCGATGTTCGGTGTGATACTTCTTGCATTGCCGAAGGGTGCTGTAGGAATGTACCACCACCCCATGGGGTCTTAATAAACTTGTTCTTTGCATTTTCCAGTTTCCGTCCCAACTTCTATTCTATGGTGTTCGAGAGTTTTTGCAGAGTATGTAGACCTGACGAAACCCAAAACCATTGGCATGGGTCTCCCTTCCATTTTTGCTGTTGCCTCATTTCTTTTTCTTGTGTTAGATGCTTTGGGCACTGTGCCACTGCTGTCCAGTGCCACCGTGTGAGTGCTCCCTACTGTAAAATGTATGTATTGATTAGTGGTTCCATGACTGGAAATTTGGTTTACTTGTCAGACCCTAGTACAGTGCACTGAGTGTGCCCAGGGTGTGTAAATCCAAATGCCGCTAGTGGGCTTGCAGCACTGGTTGTGCCACCCACAGAAGCGACCTTGTAAAATGTGTCTAAGGTCTGCCATTGCAGAGCCTGCATGCAGTCTCATACTGTGATGATGACTGGGCAAGTGCACCCACTTGCCAGTCCCTAAACCCTCCCTTTTCTTCATATTAGTCACCCCTATGGTAGGCCCACGTGCAGGGTGCATTGTAAGTATAAGGTAGGACAAGCCCTGATGTGCACGGCATGTCCTGATAGTGAATTACAGCCATCTTTGTTTTTCACTATTGCAAGGCTACCTGTTCTCCATAGGCTAGAATGGGCTGCTGGATTGTTACATGTGTATAAGCCTCGCAGACCAAGAGAACATGGTAGAAATTCGAGTTTAGTATACCTGGGGCTGCCCAGTGGTGAATAGGGAGATCTTCATCCAAGATGGGAGGGAGGAGTTGCACCTGGGACCTGAATAGGGCTGGGCCTTCCCTCTACAATGCCGGCTCCACCCACTGTGGTGCGTCTGATGTCTCTGCCCTGCACACTGAAAGAAGAGAAGGAAGACTGTCAACAAAGTGCTCCTGGACTGTACTTGCCTTCCACAATGTTGGCTCTACCTCCTGTAGGGCGTCTGATGTGCCTGCCCTGTGCTGCGAAAGGGAAGGAGAAGTCTGGTAAACAGAGTGCTTCAGAAC
Source organism: Lissotriton helveticus (assembly GCF_964261635.1). Lineage (NCBI taxonomy): Eukaryota > Metazoa > Chordata > Amphibia > Caudata > Salamandridae > Lissotriton > Lissotriton helveticus. The sequence goes on along the minus strand of NC_136069.1, from coordinate 1,707,521,838 downwards.
TGGTTCGAACTGGGCACGGGCCCCTTGCCCCTCAGTAAACAAAGGATTTTTGGGTATAAGTATTGGGAGCCTGAGCCGATGAAATTAGATCACTCCTGGAACTGACAAGACGAAACCTCTGCTGAGGAGAAGGAACCTGAATAAACTGAGGAGAGACTATTCCCAAGTGCTGCTTGAGGGATTGGCCTGCAGTGGTAGCCTGAACTGCCTATAGAGGAGGAAAGACTTTGTGGACTTTACCTTTATTTTCAAATTGTGCAAAAAGATCTCAAAGGGCTTGGAAGAGAGATTGCCCCCTGACCGAAGTCCCAGGCCCAGTGGTTGTGACCGACTCTCTCGAACGGCCCGGTGTCTTGTTGGCAACGCACTGAGCAACGTCAGCCTTGAACAACGCAAGCTCTGCGCTCACCAACGCCGTCAACGAGCCGTAGCCTGCACCGCGACTGGAAGGACACCGCAATGAGCAACGCCTCGCTTCACCGAATCGAACTGGTCTGACCGACGCGGTCACTGCTGCTGACTTCAAGTCCTGTGACCGCACCGGAGTTGGGCACTGCCTTACACCCTTTGCGACGCACCGCCCGACTCGCATCGCTGTCTGGACTGATCGACGCCAGCTCCCGAACTCTGGCTCAAAAACGACACCGTAAAGCTAGAAGCACCGCAACGAGCAACGTCCGCCCCGAACAACGCAAGCTCTGAGCTCACCGACGCTGTCAATGAGCCGTAGCCTACACTCCAACGGAAGGGACACTGTGACCTGCAACGCTTTCTTTTTGTACACCGCGATGATCACCGGAACTGGCTCGCACATCCGTGCCGACCGCCCCAAGGAAAAGGTACTGTGTTTGAGTCTGTCGACATTTGAGTGGGCCCGGACGGCCGTGGTCCACTGGATTGTTAGACTCCGTTCTTTCAGCATGCTGTAGCCGGACGAGGCTACGGACTTGCACAGAACTAAAATGTACACCTTTTTAACCAGAACTCTTGAAGGTTAATAGTACTGTGGATTCTTTTTGTCGTTTATTGGTCTTGTGGTAACTCTATATAAAGTATATGTATTTTTGATATAAAACCTTGTGTGGTGTCCATTTGTAGTGTTGTCACTGGGTTAGTGTATGGGGTCACAACTGCTTAACTTACATCGCCTCTGAAATAAGCCTTGACTGCTCACGCCACGCAACCTAGAGGGTGAGCAGGGGTTATTTTGAGAGGGTAATTCCCTTGCCCTGACTAGAGGAGAGGGACCCTGCTTGTCACAAGTACCTACCTGTGCCAACCACAGATCCCTGATTCTAACAGTACTCACACCGGGTTCAGCTATGCATCGGTTCTTATGTGATTGATCTATCTTAAGAGCTTACATTTAACTCAGAATGTCTCCCGGTTAGTGCATGAGCTGCAGGCAGCACAGCTCCGAGCCTGAAAGAGGCAGACAGTGCTCACTGTTTCCGAGATGTGCTGTTTACAACTTGTACGCTTGCTCATATAAATCCGGAGTTTACACAGTACCCACCCATAAGACAGGCACAGACCGTGCCCTGCTTGTGATGCAGCCCGTGGCCTCTGCGGTGTTTAGCGCCCATGCTTGTCACAGTTATAATCGGTTGCTGCACACTTTCCAAAGGTGTTCCTGCCTGAGTTCATGGTCATAGGTTTTTACATGTCGTCAGTCAGACACAACTTTATTCCATGAGCACGTCGCGCCTCCACTCAAGAACATGAGTGATACGGCACAGGCGACTCCCCGCGTAGATAGCCCATCTGAACGCTGCGGGTTGGATCCAGCAAACCAATTGAGTGAGAAATGTATGTTATTAATTTTGACAGATATCATATGAGTCCCTCACAAGTAACAGGTCCACAATTATCTCCTATCTTTATTAGGAACCAAGCATCCCACTGCAGCCCTTGACTCTCTCAGGGCAGCGAATCAGAGCAGTCCCAGGCCTACTCAGCGGAGGTGGTGTGGGCTGGAATCACCATTCGCTGGCAGGCAACAACAACACTCAATAAACCATTCTCATTAAAAACGAAAAGTACATTTATTACACATGCTACTAAATACGAAAGATTACTAAAATATACATCAGATAGATGCAAATACCATTGTAGGCATCCTTATATGACGTTCCACCCCTAGTGGGTCTTGAACCCCCTATCATCCCCCCCATACGAGATGCAACACCACAATATCAGGTGGAGTCATTGTAAACAAGGCAGGCCTACTGGTTTCATCAAAGGGGCCATACAGTGCTATGTGAGACAAGCCCACTGGCTGTGTCAAGGGGTCACTACTTTAATAAAACAGTCATTTCATATCAGGCTTCACCAATAAAAACAATGTAAATACTATCCATTATTAAAAACATTTATTATTAGTATAGATTTACAATTTTCATGATCACAAATTGTCAATATATTTTGTTTTTAAATAAAGCATTTAAATAAAATTAAAAGACAATGTCCTCAGGCCACATTATGTAGCCATGGTTCCAACCAGTAGGGGTCGCTATACTCATGAGCCGTTTTACAGATGTTCAGGCTTCACAAATCTTTGAAACAAGCACACACCTCTCCAGGGTTCATACATTCAAAGTCCCGTGCAACGTAGGCAGATTTTCATACACCACTCCTGACGAATTGCTGCTGAACCTTACACAGCCCCCGTAAAGAATTGTGTTAGGAGTTGACACTGGGCATGGCTAGTACTCAAATTGTGCACTGAGCATGGCAAGTGTTGTGAATGCAATGAGTAGTATTTTGTATAAAAACATGATATCACAATATATGCTGCGGGCCCGATTAACAGAACTAACTTAAGACAAAATCCTAAACTTACTACCATTTTGGTATGCACAGAAGACACTTACTCTTTTCGGTATTCACAGAAGGCACTTACTCATTTCGGTATTCACAGAAGGCACTTACTCATTTCGGTATTCACAGAAGTTAAGAGTCCTAACTTTAGGGCTCCTAAATGCCTTCTGTGAATATCGAAAGTCTTAACGTTAGGATTTTTCTCAGTTTAGGAGTCCTAAATCTTTACGACTCCTAAACTGAGAAATATCCTAAGTTCAAGACTAGGGGCCTCATTTTTGAGCCCTTGCGTCACTTTTACGCCGCCGGTGCGTCACTTTTTGTGACGCACCAGTGGCGTGAACAATGCGCCTTGTTGCGCCATATTTAAAAAGTGACGCATCTAGGTAGATGCGTCACTTTGTAAACCCCTGCGCCACATTATACCTGCACAAGATACAATGTATGCAAAGGGGGCGTATTGATGCAAGAAAGGGTCGTAGAAGTGACGCAGTGAAATCTATGAGATTTCACTGCGTCACTTCTAGGACACCGTTGCGTCAAAATCTTGCGCCTGCCTCACAGCAGGCGTAAGACTGACACAAGCCCTTTCACATGGGGCTTGCCCCATGTGAAAGGAAGCATTGCTGGAGTTGCGTCACTTTTGTGACACACTCCAGCAATGCGTGACTTTTGCGCTTACAGATACGTCAGAAATACTGACGTATCTGTAACTCCTTGCGACATGATGCGTCATACATTAAATATGACGCATCAGGTATGTCGCAAGGGGTGCGCACTGAGAAGTGACGCATCGCTGCTTTCACGCAGCGATGCGTCATTTCTCATAAATGAGGTCCTAGCTGTTCTAGGCCATTGATCATAGCAGGAGTGCGAGCTGGCCCCTGCACTGGGAGTTACAGAACTCTCATGCTGCTTGCAGGGGGACAGTTTGCTGCAATGTGCAGAATTACGGACAAAAAGCATCAGTGAAAGAAATCCTTATGGACAACGACCCGAATAACGGGTTGTCTATGAAATTTGCGGACAGTTGGTCACCCTACTTCAGCTCCACTTCTAGCTGACATCACTGTCAGATCCCTTCCCACAAAAACATAAAAATCGAGAACATTTGTTTTTGGGTGCAGATGCCCGGGCATTCTCCTTTGTTCAGTGGGTGTGGCCATCCCAGTCGCTTGCAGGTTGACAAGCTAATTATCAGATTTTTCTCACACCCCTTTCCTCTCCCAGAAACTAGGTCACTCGCTGATAATTACTCCTTTTATGTTGGGAGGCCAAAGTTCTGCTGAGTAGCAGAGTCATTAACTTTGCCCCTTTTTTCTGGGTAGGAGGGTCAAAGGCCAGGGAAATATGACCTACAGATGTATATATGATGAGTTGGGAACTGCATATTCCAACTCTGCATGCATGTTTTACCCTAGTTTAGCACCTTGTTGGACTGTTTAGGTTATATTCAGTGATACTGCACTTGAAGGCAGATTTCACTCATATGTTGGATACAGTGAAAGCACTACAGATCTGTCGATGAATGCTCCCTAATACTATAATGTCCACCTCAGCTTAGCACCCATGACTGCAGAGTCTCATCTGTGCTAGGCTACTTGTGTGCAAATTTGGGGCTGAGCACAGCAGTGGTCTCACATACATGGTCCACACACATGTGCACATTTATGTGCACACATGCTTATAAGTTACCAGTTAGGTGCCCAATCAGCCGAGCTGTTCCACAGTAGCCTTTTCATTAAAGGTGGACACTAGTGGTAAGCACCCTCAGTTCACATTATTGTGAATTTAACATGACTGACACTTAGGTAGTGTGTCTCACCCACAGTAAAAGTTCAAAAATGGCTGATAAAATGTGACAAATCCTGGTTACATAAATAGGCAAAATACATTTGCAACAATTTTTAAATATTTTCTTAGATCCTTGCTGTAGGAACTGGGGTCAGCAGTACCCCGGGGGTAGCCTGGCACGAGCAGGTAGGCACCCGAAATATTAGGTGTTAAGTGACTACACAGCACATGCATCCACTGAGACAATAAAATGCACGCAATGACTGACGCCACACCAGTGAGTTTGATTAAAAATCAAATAGCTTTTAACTAAGATCAAGGTTCAGGAGTGGAAAATCACAGTATCAATTACTCATCAAAGCTTTTCATCAGAGGGGAGTAAAGGGAGCAGTGCAATATCCAATTTAACACGTCGCAATAAACATTTAATTGATGGATTAGCATGGACATCCAGCATCAGGCAAGGATGAGCATATCATGTAGCAAAGGTCCACATGTCAGCAGGTAAGTAACTTGTTCAGTAGGCAAATCAATTAACGTCTCACCAAGAAAGGGTGAACAATACATAAAACTCTTTAGCGGGAATAAACTTTCCGAATAAGCATAAGTAATTAATTCATCGGCTACATCTCATTATAAGAGAACAAGCATCTCATTAGGTAAGGCGAACATCTACTGAGGTAAAACGATAACATTCATTAGGCATGCAGAAATCACAATTTCCTGGTAAACCCCTGCAGTCTTCTGGAAAATGCAGGCAGGAACATTCCCTGTGGAGATAACCAGTTCAACGGTTAAGCAAATATTCCATTAAAGAAAGGAGCCCTTCACTCCATAACTATGGGCATGTAGCTCACCTTCCGGCAAGCATGAATGCTTCTGCGAGAGCCATTTATGGCCTAAATAGGCGAGCCAGTGCCGCGGGTCTTCTGCAGACCTTACATTGGCTGCCTATCCGCAAGCGGATTGCCTTCAAAGCATTAACCTTGGCCTATAAAGCCCTCCATGCTGTGGGAGCGAAGTATCTCCAAAGGAGACTTGCCTTCTATCACCCGGCCCGATCTCTTAGATCAGAATCGCTGTTCTTGGCGACGGTTCCGCGTGTAAAAAGAGCCCGTATTGAAGGCCGCTCCTTTGGACTGCTGGCGCCACAGCTGTGGAACTCCCGGCCGCTGACACTCCGGGGAGCCACTAGCCTACTTGCTTTTAGGAAAGGTTTAAAGACCTGGTTGTTTGCCCTCTAGGTTTTTTTTTCTTTCCTTTTTCTTTTACTGGGTCTTCCATTCTGTTTTTATTATTGTGTTGTGTTATTTCATCGTAGGTCTCATTATTAAAGCGCCGGGACACTCTTTTTGAGTAGCCGTGCACTATATAAAAAATAAATATAACATAACATAACATAACATGAATAAACATTTCCTTCAATAGGCATCAACATCTCTTTAGCCCAGAATACAACCTTTCATTAGGCAAAACTAAACATTTCCTTTGCCAAGAGTAAATATTTCATTACAGCCCCTAACCAGGGGTTAACTTTTTATGAATTAAGGCCTATGAACCGTGGGCCTAGGGACCTCTAACACAGCCCAATACCAGGGTTAACATCTCCTTAATGAAGGAGGAACTTTTCGTTAGGAATCAGGCAACTTCTCCTTATGTAAGTATAACCCTCTCATGGTGGTTGGCAACCATTTCATTAGGGCTAGGAACACCATTCCCTCAGGCAGGGGTAAAACATCAGTTGGTGAAGACAGCGCGAATAAGGGCAGCGCTTCAGGGATGCACACAGCGCTCTGCCTTTGCAGCGCTTCACTGGACAGAGGGGCGCTGGGGTCAGCTGCGCGTCAGGGCCAGCCACAGGCTTGGCAGAATCAGCGCTTAGGGGCAGTCTCCACAATAGCACTTCGGGGGCAACAGCACTTCAGGCAGTCCAGCGCTAGCAGGGCGGGAATAGCAGCCAGGAGCTTCGTGGCGCTTTAAGGGTACAACAGTCAAGGGTTCAACAGTCTCCAGAAACTCAGCGCTTCTCAAGGGGCACAGTAGGGGAGCGCTGGGTAGGCAGGGAAGGTAGTTTAGCAGTTCAGATAATGCAGGACAGGCCACACGACAGTGGCAGAATAGCGCAGGGACCCAGGTCAGGACAAAGGGGCAGAAGGAGCACAGCCCAATACCTGGTGGATCCTCGGTGGTCCTGGTTAGCGCACTTAGACTTCTTCTTGGCGCTTGATGGATCTGGAGCCCTTGAGGATAGTTCCTTGTTTCTTGAAGGGGGGTTGAGTTGAGGGCTGCTGACAGGATTCCTCAGCAGGTCACTGTAGATGGTCCCTGGGTTCCCCTCCCGCCGGGCCAGATCAGTGGGCTAGTTCAGGGTACCTCACTCTACTTGGAAGGCAGCACCTAAGCCTTTTCACTCCCAGTGGTATAGGTTCCTGACTAGGCCCTACCACCTAAGTCTCCTGCGTAGGGTCCCCCAGGTCAGTGATGCCCCAACTGACTGGAAAGTTTCCCTTTTCTAGGCCCAGGTCAGGTGACCACCCTCTAAGGTGGCAAAACTAGGCTCTGCCCCTATTCTAGAAGGTGCCAGGAGCTTCCCATCTCTAACCGTGGGCAGGCAAGGCAGGCTGGAATGGCAACAATGTTTGGGGACCCAGCCAGCTCCTGGCAACTAGAATGCACCTTAACAAGACCACGCTGCAGTAGCAGGGGTCAGTGGCAGCCATGTTGAAGGTAGAGAGCACCTGCACCTAGCATTGATTTTAACATTACCCAGGGCCTTTCAACCTCACAGGGCCTATACAACTTTGTTACAATGGGGGGGACATCCTGGATTATGGGAAGCAAAAAGCAAAGAATTTCCGGGAAAAGGGGCAAGTCCAACACCTGCAACTTCTCATGGAATCAGGTCTGTGAGTTTTCCAAAAACACAAAGTTGAATAGAACTCCTTAAAACCTGTGAGAGTTACAGCTTTCCCTGCATACTCCTGGAGAATTTGAAATGGTACTTTTTGTTATTCCACATGGAAAATGTTTTTTAATGTTGAGGAAACCCTTCGCCTATACATCCAACAATTTGGGGGGAACGGTGGGAACCATCCCTACAAGTGGAAGGCATTTAGTGATTAAAATTAAATGTTGACACCCAAATGCCCGGGCACTCCCTTTCTGAAAGGAAATGTAAATGTAAATTGATACTTGTATAGCGCACTACTCACCCGCAAGGGCCTCAAGGCGCTTGTACGAATACCGCTGTGGAACCCATCCTGGCTTTCCCTGTGAGGTGTCCACTCCTGGGCACCCCCAAGGTGGAGGCCAGGCATCCTTAGCGTTGTGGGGGCCGTTGTGGAGATTAAGCAAGCTATTGCCCAGAGTTGCAGAGTGGGACTCCATTATTGGAATAGGCACCGAGGCGAGAATTATCAGGTCCGTGGAATTTTGAGCCCAAGACCCGCCGAGGCGGGGAATTGAACCCTGGTCCCGGGCTAGACCTCTGCATCTGGGTCTGCCGCTCTAAACATTGAGCCACACTTCTCCACATAAGGACCTCAAACTGGTTTTAGCCCATCGTTGCCACTTCAGTGAGGTGCAGCTTGGATCCTGTGGCATAGTAAACATGGTGTCTACGCTGAGGTGTTCCTCTCGGAATTAAGGCGTCACATTAACAGAACACAAGTTGATGTTTGGAAAGTTCACAGCCTCAGCTCCTGGCATTCCCTTGCATTCTAGCCCATCATTTGTTTGTCCTCTCTGCCACTGCAGACGGGGAGTGATGCTCTGCGTTAGGGTCCTGCAGGCAGTCCTGCACCAGGTACAGCCTGGGTACCAGGCCAGATCTGATCTGCAAGTGAATACAAGCAACAACATAGCAGTTTCAGGCTTGTTTGCCCTCCTCAGTGAGGGCACCTTGGATGCTTTGTTTGGTGCCCATTAGAACCCACTTCTTGCAATGCCCTTCAATCTTAGGGCATCACCGTAAAAGTAAAGATCTTAATTGATGTAAGGTTCCCAAAAAAGGGACTCAATGTGACCCTCAGCTCCTTCGGCCCTGCCCATTCGCCTTCAGTCGCTCTCTCTCTCTTTGCTTTGCTCGCTATCATGTTAAATCTTAACCCTCAGCACGTCATCAGTATCAACCCCCATCACTGTCCAGGCTCCAGTACTCTGCCCTGGTTCCAAACTGACCTCCTCACCATGCAACTCACAGCCCTGGGCCTGCATGTACCAGCACATGCCTGCAGGAATGGGGCTCACATGTACGGTGCTTTGTGTCAAGTGTCTAACATGGGCTCATCACAGGGCGGTGACTGCCAGCCTCATTGATTCTCTCACCGTCAACCCCCTGATCCATGCCAGACCCAATGCTCCTTCCCATGATCCATACAGACCCTCTCTGTCGTTGCCGTGCATACCCAGCCCTGGGGTATGGAGCTCACCCGCCCTCCTTCCCTGCTCCTACCGGTGAGGCCACCTTACTGCACAGACCTCCACTCCCCCCTTTACAGCAGCCACACCTCATACCCTCCACTCAAGCAGACCCACTCAAGTGATGTATGTCAGTACAACGCGATCTTTTAGATTGCTGTACTTTACAACGCGGTTTCTACAACGCAAGTCGTTACAACGACTTGCATTGGAGGGCGCGGATTGAGGATTATTATAATTTTATATCCCAACACCAGCCCACGTAACAGTAGGGAAGGTGTTGGAATATAAAATGACAATATTCCTCAACCAACAGTGCCATCTAGCGCAAGTCGTAGTAACGACTTGCGTTGTAATGGCAGCGTGGTAAAGGTAGTGCGGTGTAAACACCGCGTTGTAAACAATGTTTCCCCCACTCAAGCACACCTCTGGCTACACCCCCTTCGGTGTAGCTCCCTCTCCTGCTCTGACCCTCCAGTATCCATCTTAACCTATGGATTCTTCTCAACGTGCCCTGCTGAGTCCCTGCTCAGCCCCTAAGTCGTAAGGTATACAATCAGTGATGGATGGAATGCGTGCAGTGCGTCTAACCGCTGCCAATCACTCGGGCCGCATCCCAATCCATATTTTGCTCACCGTGCCGCCTCAATCTGGTCCCAGTCATATGCAAATCAGTCTCGACCCTGCTCCATTGGGAACAATCCAGCCAGAACTGCCCACTCAGGGTGACACACTGAAGTATACAAAAACTGTTGTGCAAAATAACGATGGACTGGGATGTGACCCTGTAAAACTACCAGTGGCAGAGATGAATTCAAGCATCCCTTCCATAACTTCTATATACTTTACTGTGATGCCCTCGGTGGGACAGGAATGCACAGACGTGAGTCTCATGGGCACTGTGTCACTGGACCCAAGCTGAGCCTGCCTGATAAGCCCATAACTAGGAAGACACTGGTCCTAGGCTGCTTGTGTTCCAGTTCAGGGAGGACCTGGCTTGGCATTTCGGGCTGGACTGTCCTTATTGGAGCAGGGTCAAGACTGATTTGCATATAGCTGGGTCTCAACCGAGGTGGCATGGTGGGCGAAATAACGATAGACTGGGATGCAGCACTGAGTGATTGCCAGTGGCTGAGATTATTTCAAGCATTCCAACCATCACTGTTTGTATCCTTTAGTATACAGTCCCAATACAGTGGCACTTGCAATGAATGTGTATGATGCCCATTTTACCCAACAGGGCCCCTCCAGCACTGTTAGCACCAGTGCCCTCCCTGCCTCAGCACCCACATGAACCCTGCCCCTCACTCAGTGCCCTATTCTTAGCCTCCCAACCCCCTGTTCCCTTGCCCGAAGGGAACCTGCCATGCTCTGCCACTCCCTCTTCTCAATGAGAGGCTGCACAATATTGCCATTGGTGGTACCACTGCAGGTGCCGCCCGGTCAGGGGTGGCTCCTCCTCATGGGCGGAGGAGCGTCGCCTCACTGCTTGCTTGCAGTGCGAGAAGAAGAAACATAAAATGGTATTTTAAATACCATGTTTCTGCTTCTCGCACTGCGAGACAGCAGAAGGCAGGGTTTAGTTGGGTGCGGGCGGGTGGGCGGTCCTGCTGAGGGCAGGGAAGGAGTGGCTTGCCCACTGTTGTGGGCGCTGACTGTTTGGTCGTCCCCAAAGCCAACCAAACCAGTCATGCACACTCTGCATTTTCTCTATGTAGGCTGCATGCAGCCTACATAGAGATAATGGCCTCCCCATAGATGCCAGTGGGGTCAGCGTCCTAGCCAATCACAATGCTGCAGCATTGTGATTGGCTTAGGGAAGGAGAGGGAGGCTGCCTGCTTCCTGTAAGGTGCAAAAAGAGGAGATGCCACAGGACGCTGGCCTGGAGGCGAAGGTAAGTTTAAATATTTTTTTAAATTAACTCCCCTCCCCGCGTGACCCCCTCCCTGTGCGACCCTCCCACCCGCAAGTCATGCTGGCCGCGACTGCACCCAGTGCCCCCAGGGCACTCAGTGGAACCACCACTTCATTCTGCCACTGGCTCTGCAGATCTTTCTTGCATTTCCCTGATAATATTAGTAGGTTTGATCTGATGTTACTCACCATAGGATTCATAATTCCAATAAGTGCAACAACAGAAGGAATTTATCAGACTTTTTATGAAGACAGTGACATTTTAAGGATTTTGGGGGACAAATGTATTTTAGGGGCCGGTTTTCGGAGGAGCTTTAAAATTTATTGATCCAGTTTCAGCTCTTTCATGCCCTCTTTGTTCAGCTCACTGAGTGCACAGGCACAGTCCTCCAAATTCGAAATGTGTTTACATCTAATCTTCTTGGACAGTGATGTGTGCTTTCAATATTGTATCAGAGAGGCAGCTCACTAATATTACTGCAAATAATCTCTGTGACCCACTGTCATTTCTCATATGTGAGGATCTGTTTTGATATAAACGAAACTTTTTAATGGATTTTGCAAGAAACAAAAACACATTTCTCTCGGAATGTCTGTAATAGACTCTCACACATTTCCCACATTAATAAATGAAAGAAAAATGCCATTTAAAACAATCTGTTTAAGAATTATTCAAGGTCACCAGGGCAAAACTCCCTCAGAGCAGAGCTGGCTCTATCAGGGGCCCCTGAGAGGCTGGGGCCCCAGGCCAGAGCCCACTTTGCCCATTCCTCAGAATGTCTCTGCCTGAGGGCCACAATATCCACCAAAGCTGTGACACTGGACATGAAAGCAGAGTGACAGACGATGACGTGTGTCCAGAATCTCTTCATTCCCATCTACTGGTAAGTGATGAATCCTGCAAGAAAGCATTGCCTCGTTAACATTGCCGGTATTACAACATGAGCTATTACAACACGAGGTATTACAACATGAGGTTTCACTACTTCAGGGTTTTGCAAGGTCACCTTTCTCTCTGTGAAAGTGTCTAAATATGTCAGTGGAAACCGCACAGCATTGCATAATTTCTGTGCAGAAATTGATGCAAAACACTGATTTTCACAGCACTTCCCCATCCCTTACCAGAAAAGGTGCAATTGTGCAGTAATTCTGCACCTGGAAATCAACACACTCTAAGGTATCAGGAGTTTCTGATACAGTTGTGTCACTTTGGGAGTTTTGTCCAGTTCTGAATGATTTATGACCTTATTTAGAGGTTGGCAGATGAGATACTCCAGGGGGATATGGTAGCGGTCATGTCCACCATATTACAAATGCATTATAGCCTGTGGTACATGTAATACATAGGATGATACAGCTGCCACATGTTGTGTCTTACAATGTATAGGTGGGTTAGGTGCACAGCTGTTTGATCATTGGTTTATTCAAATTTCATTAAACCTTATTAGGGTCGGGTGCTCCTGCAGGTAACGTGTCCGTCCTTCACGTTAATGAATTGCTGCTAAGTAAGTGCAAACGTATTTAAGAATGCATCCCTGTCATAAGGGCACTCCATGGTTCTTTAATTGAGACTCCACAATGATTTTCTTTGATGCGTTTCTTATTTTATTTTTTCATCATTTTCATTAGATATTTTATTTCATATCATGCGTAATTATACATAGTTTTGTTTCTTAATCGAATCCATCAATCTATTTGAACGCTCCGATGCATTTCGGGCGTGTTAGCCCTTTTTCAAGGAGCTCTGTGAATATCAAACAATGAGATATAGCCAATCAGCAAAGTATACTTTATAAACATAATGATAAACATAGCATCATGAACATCGTTATATGAATGTCCCTGGTGAGTTAAGTTTGTGCTCGTGAAGGTGAGTACAGTGGCTAAAAAAGGGGCCACTTAAGACGAAAAGTGAACGGTATGTGAACCGTGCGCGAGAATAAGGTTTAAAGAGCTGGCATGCGGCACTTACGTTTGCGGGCTTCAAGCGGGGGTAGGATGTGTAGGGACTGAAATATAAAGAGCACCATCTTGTGGAGAAGTGTGGCTCACTGGTTAGAGGAGGCAGACCTGGAAGCAGAGGTCAGCCCGGGACCAGGGTTCAATTCCCGGCTCGGCGGGGTCTTGAGTCCTAAAATGTCCACGGACTCGACAATTCTCGCTCCGGTGCCTACTCGATTCACGGGTTCACACTCTGCGACTCTGGGCAATAGCTTGCTTAATCTCCACAACGGCCCCTCGCGGCGGGATGCCTGGCTTTCACCTTCCGGATACTCTGCCGGGGTTATCTCACAGGGGAATACCAGGACGGGTTCCCTAAGCAAGCGCTTAGAAACCGCTTGGTGATTTGCGCTATATAAATTCCTGTACATTTACATTTACCATCCGTTAGTGGAGCCTCTCTACGCGCATAATCTAACTTTATAATAGCGGTAAGAATACCGACTTAATTGATGGTACAGGAATGTAACCGTATCTGCGTTCGTTCGATTTTGACATCACGGGTAACCTGTCGCGTGATTGGTACGCTAGTGAAATAGACGTGAAAGGTGAAAGGTGAATGGGCCCGACGCGATTGTGAGGTGACTCGAGCTCAAAAACGGACTTAAATGGAACAGCGGCTATGTTGGAGCTGTGCGTGAAGTCAACTCTTTGAATGTGTGATCAATCAAAGTAAAAATCGTTAATGGTGATAACTGTACAAAAGGATTGGCATCAGAGGATCACACTGTGATCTAAATGAAGCAACTGAGTTCGATTCTGTCATTGAGCCCAAATGGCTGCATTGATTGAAGGCGGTAAATCCAGGATAATTCTCGTTGCAATAAACATTTATTGTTGTCTTTACCCTCTTTTCGTTCTATAATTTCTAGTACCATGTATTTCAATTGTGCCACATTGTGTGATTGTTCCATGATATGAACGGCGAGGTTTGATTTTTCGTTTCTGGTCCGGATGTTAGATTTGTGCTCGTTCAATCGAACCTTTATCTTCCTTTCAGTTTTGCCAATGTAGATTTTACCACATGGGCACTTAAGTAAGTATACCAGGTTGGTTGAGTCGCATGTGGCATTGATGTTCAATTTGATGCTGTATCCCTTCATGGGATGGGTAACGGAGTTGCCTTTGATGACATTATTGCAACTGTTGCAATTCATGCATGGGCGTTTTCCTTTAGATTCTCTTTGTTTTAGTGGTTCCGTAGATAAAATCTCTCTGATGTTAGGATTGCGTGTGTACGCGAAGATGGGCGGAGATTTGGGCAGATATAGCGACGATTTATTTTTCATTTGGAAGGATACAAAAGAACATCTACTAGATATGCTGATAGATTTGAACACTAAAAACGAATCAAAGAAATGGGCGACAGATTCCTAAACAGAGGTTACCCTACAGGGTCATAAAGGAAGCAGAAGACCGAGTCACTAAAATAACTAGTGATAAAGCACTGACTAGAACATCTGGTTCCAAAGATACCAGGATGGTACTGGTATCTTAGCTTTCTACACTTAGTGCCTCATACAAAAAAATAATATTAAGACACTGGCCAATCTTAACATTGGAACAGGAATTTAAAGACTTATTCAAATCTCCGCCCATCTTCGCGTACACACGCAATCCTAACCTCAGAGAGATTTTATCAAAGGAACCACTAAAACAAAGAGAATCTAAAGGAACACGCCCATGCATGAATTGCAACAGTTGCAATAATGTCATCAAAGGCAACTCCGTTACCCATCCCATGAAGGGATACAGCATCAAATTGAACGTCAATGCCACATGCGACTCAACCAACCTGGTATACTTACTTAAGTGCCCATGTGGTAAAATCTACATGGGCAAAACTGAAAGGAAGATAAAGGTTTGATTCAACGAACACAAATCTAACATCCGGACCAGAAACGAAAAATCAAACCTCGCCGTTCATTTCATGGAACAATCACACAATGTGGCACAATTGAAATACATAGTACTAGAATAGAACGAAAAGGTGGTAAAGACAACAATAAATGTTTATTGCAATGAGAATTATCCTGGATTTACCGCCTTCAATCAATGCAGCCATTTGGGCTCAATGACAGAATCGAACTCATTTGTTTCATTTAGATCACAGTGTGATCCTCTGATGCCAATCCTTTTGTACAGTTATCACCATTAACGATTTTTACTTTGATTGATCACACATTCACAGAGTTGACTACATGCACAGCTCCAACATGGCCGCTGTTCCATTTAAGTCCGTTTTTGAGCTCGAGTCACCTCACAATCGCGTCGGGCCCATTCACCTTTCACCTTTCATGTCTATTTCACTAGCGTACCAATCACGCGACAGGTTACCCATGATGTCAAAATCGAACGAACGCAGATACGGTTACATTCCTGTACCATCAAGTAAGTCGGTATTCTTACCGCTATTATAAAGTTAGATTATGCGCGTAGAGAGGCTCCACTAACGGATGGTGCTCTTTATATTTCAGTCCCTACACATCCTACCACCGCTTGAAGCCCGCAAACGTAAGTGCCGCATGCCAGCTCTTTAAACCTTATTCTCGCGCACGGTTCACATACCGTTCACTTTTCGTCTTAAGTGGCCCCTTTTTTAGCCACTGTACTCACCTTCACGAGCACAAACCTAACTCACCAGGGACATTTATATAACGATGTTCATGATGCTATGTTTATCATTATGTTTATAAAGTATACTTTGCTGATTGGCTATATCTCAATGTTTGATATTCACAGAGCTCCTTGAAAAAGGGCTAACACGCCCGAAATGCATCGGAGCGTTCAAATAGATTGATGGATTCGATTAAGGATCAAAACTATGTATAATTACGCATGATATGAAATAAAATATCTAATGAAAATGATGAAAAAATAAAATAAGAAACGCATCAAAGAAAATCATTGTGGAGTCTCAATTAAAGAACCATGGAGTGCCCTTATGACAGGGATGCATTCATAAAAACGTTTGCACTTACTTAGCGTCATATTATGTCTAAAAAGCTCTACCTCAGGGGTGGGCATAATTCACGCAATTCCATGTAGTGCAATAACAAGAAATTATGTAATAGTCATGCAGAATTGCCCATGACGCTTGTTGTGCACATCTCATCAGAAAAATCATGCCAATTATGTTTTTTGCATTTAAAAACAGCACAAAAAGCACCCTGCGGTGCAAAAGTGCATTGCCATTTCATTTATTCCAGTCTGCTTCTGCCTAATACTGCTCTCTCCCCATGCCCATCAATCTCCATCCACTGCATCCTTGTACACCACCCACCTTTGTTCCCACTTCTCGTGTCCCTTAGATGTTTTAACAGGCGCCAGAACCTAGTCGGTTTTTCTGACACTTCTGCCGACTCCTCAGACGCATCTGACGCTGGAGAGGGCCAAAGCACCTCCAACAGGGGAGGGAACAATAGTGGGAATTTTTTAGGCAGAGGCCAACAAGACACGCCACGACGAGGTTGAGGGAAGAGAACACAACGTTGTTACAACCAACCGGGCGAAAGCCATACACGCCAAAAATTCTATCAGTGGTGAATACCCATAATACCACCATGACATCCTCCAAAATCATCCCTATCTTTAACTTATTCAAGCATAAATTGGCTGACCCTGAACTCTCACTTCTTAAGAAGGGGCTTTCATTTGTACCCACCATCCAACCCAATTTTTGGGAATTACAGACAGAATTGCTCCGGTTTTACAGACGGATCCGCCTGCAAGCCTTCTTTCAACTTAACCCCACACCAAGTAACACTGCGAATACCCCAATTCGGCCACCCTCCACATTTTCTCCTACATCCGGTATGATTCTGGCGGAGATTCTCACCTTTGAGAAAATGGTACTCAGGGATCTAGCCAATCTTGCACACACAAGACGTTTTATCCCTTACAACCTATCTATTGAAGAAAAACAGGCAATTGGATCATTAAAAACAAACAATTCCCTTATTATTAAGAGTGCAGCTAAGTGTGGTGGTAGAGTATTACAAGAAAGAGATGTCTATAAGGAAGAAATCTTACGCCAACTTGCCAATACGGAACATTATCAGAGGCTCCCTTCAAACCCCATAAAAGAACTACAGGGCATGATACCTAAAATTACCACAGATGCTTTAAATGAGGGCTTTCTTAGCAAAAAGGAATTCCATTTCTTAAATGTCAAATCTCCACGCACTCCAGTGATATACACTCTACCTAAAGTCCACAAAAAGTCCACAAAAACCCTACCAACTCCCCCGGCCGACCGATAGTGTCGGCTTGTGGATCCATTTTGGAGACCTTGGGCTCGTACGTTCATTTCTTTATCAAAGATTTCGTACCGACAACCGCATGCTATGTGAGAGATAGCATGGGTGTTGAAATTGGCCCTTTTGGCAGGTTCACCCCTAAACTTTTTGCTTTTATATGTGACTTGGTGTTGGTTGTTTTTGACTTCTGCGCCCTTTACCTCTGTTTCCCAGTGTAAAGTGCATGCGCACTCTGAGTGCGTGTGGTGATATTGGCTTGCCCTCCCATAGGAATGCATGGGGAATGTATGTGTCCATGGTAGTTCCTGATGTGTGGGGAGTGCAGGCTCGAGTTTGGTATGTGCGAACTCATGAGATTAAATGCTGCGTGATGATGCACGTGGATTTAATGTGTCTGGTGTTGAAGTGCCACTTCTAGAAGTTGGCATGTCTGTGTAATAAATGTGAATTGACTGTCTGGCTTGTGATTGGCTGGAGCTGGCCGGTGTGCCTAGCTCCAGGAGTCAGGATGGGTCTGCCCCGGTGGTGAATAGAGAGATTTACATCCAGATGGGTGGGAGGAGTGCACCTGGGACCTGAACAGGGCTGGGCTTTCCCTACACACTGCTGACTCCGCCCCCTGTGGTGCAACTGATTTTCCTAGCCAGTCCTGTGAATGGGGAGAGGGGCTGAGCACAACAGAGTGCTCTAGAACCAGCTGCGTCTGGTTTTTCCCTACCCTGCAGCCTGAGACAAAGGGATTTGGTGTATGAGAAGGGGCTGTGGCCCCATGAAAATGTTCTTTCCTGATCCTAACTTGAGGGGGGCCTGCTGCTGCTGCTGGGCGCCAGGAGGACCGCCACTGGGGACTGCCTCCCTGCCTGGAGGACCCTGTGAGCTGGCCTCTGGGCCTAGCCTTTGCCCCCCCCCCTTTGCCTTCATCCTAAAGACTTTTGCTGGACTTTGCCTGTACTTGTGACTTTGTTTCCTAAAGCGCCGGAGCAGCGCTTGATTTCTCCTCCAGGGGAGCGCTGTTGTTTTCAACTGCAGCCCGGAGCTGCAATCCCCTTTCTCAAGGGATTCCCCGGCGTGGGGATATCCCTTTGCCAATTTTTGGTGTGGTTGCCCACCCCGCAATTTGCCGATTTTGTGTATGTCCCCCCAGCGGGTGCCCACCCCGCGTTATGGCCTCCGTGCCTACTTTTATTTTAAATCGCGAGGGTGCCTACCCCTCGTCTTGCCCGTAGTAAAGGATCACCGCCAGAGCCCGGCTGAACAAGGAAGTCAGGCTGCCTCTTGCCGATGTGGGCGGGGCTTAGGAGTGACCCGGAAGTGAAGGGAGGCCCGCCGGAAAGTGAGCATACACACTAGCGGGGCTACCGGGCTCTGGGAGAGCCCCGCCTGCTGCCAGGTGTGTGCCATAGGGGAGGAGGACGGGAGCCCACCCCACCTCCACAGGACCCGGAGTCCGGGAGGCTCTCCCAAACCCCGCCGCACCGCCGCAGTGACAGGAGCCCCACAGTCAGCTGGTGAGTGCGGGCGTCACTGTATTTGGCGATTGAGCGGCCCCGGAAGGCAGCGGGCTGCTCCAACGTCTTACGTACACAGTTTCATTCAGAGCCCACATTGCTCCAACCGCGGGCACAGTTGTAGTCAGAGCCCACGAGGCTCCAATGTGTGGGGGCATTTTGTCTTAAAGCCTACGTGGCTCATAAACCTATGTGGGCATGTTGTCTTAAAGCCTACGTGGCTCCTACACCTATGGGGGCATTTTGTGTTTAGAGCCTGTGTGGCTCCCACATCGTGTGTGGCCTCATTTTTGTGTTCAGAGCCCCAGAGGAGAGCCAGGGTGCCCGCAGGTGCCCAGGCCCAGTTCCCCAGCTGCCCACCAGTTGCCTCGTTTGGGCCTGTTCTTCTGTGCATTCTTCTTTGGCTGCATGCGCAGCCCAGCCCTGACATTTTGGACAAAGAGCGTTTCAGCCCCCTGAGAAGCCAAATTGGCCTGGGGACAGTTTCATGTGTTGTGCCCTTGCTTGGGGTACAGGGTTATACCTTATGAGATTTTTGGGCAAATGTGATTACTTGCCTAATGTGATATATGCATAATATGCAATGCCTTTATGCCTATACGTCTACATTTGATTTTCATGCCTAGGAGGTTGTTTTACCTAGTATAGTTATGCTAGTGAGTTCCTGGGTCCCTGCGTGATATATGCCTAAGGTGGTTAGGATTGCATAGTGTGTACCTACCTTTTACCAGTGGTTACTGGTCGTGTTCTACACTTGTTCTTTGGTGCTACAATTATTCTATGCTCTACAAAGTGCTATTTCTACTAAGTGCTGACAGTGGCTCACGTGGCCCTTTCCTATATATATAATCCCCTGTAAATACTGCCCAGTGCCAGTTGGCACAGTGTAATTATGTGATTATGATCTAATGTGTTTATGGTAATACAAAGGCTATTCTTTTATATAACCTTGTGTGGAGTTCCTTTTTGTGGTGTAGCTAGTGTGTTACTGGTGTGTGTGTGTGTGTTGTGCAATCGCTTTACACATTGCCTCCTGGATAAGCCTGACAGCTCGTGCCAAGCTACAAAGGGGGTGAGCAGGGGTTATCTTGGCGTGTGACTCCCTTGCCCTGACTAGAGTGGTGGTTTCTGCCTGGCTTTGGCGCAAGCCTTAGCCAACCAGAAATCACCATTTCTAACAATGGGGATGATAAATCTTGTCGAATATCACCCCTACAATACTGATACTGACTCACTGTGTACCATGGATTTTGAGTCCCTATATACTAAGATTCCCCAGACTGCAGCGTTACTGGTCATTCAGAGAATAGGTGATTCCCGACCACGCCCCCATGCTGTCCCCACACTATTCATTCTCCAACTGCTTGAACTTTGTCTGACACGTATTTTTTTTGCTTTTGACAATCACTTTTATCAGCAGATCAAAGGAACCTCTATGGGCGCAATTTTTGCCCCCAACCTGGCCATTTTGTTTATGGACTTCCTTGAAACATCTTCCATTCTGACTACCTGTAATCCCTTTTTCTCTGGGATTATTCTGTGTGACAGATATATAGATGACATTTTTGTCATCTGGCGACACAACACTGACTGTCTGCACCAGTTTCTACGCTGGTTAAACAATAACTGCTCAGGCTTCACCTTTACCTTCACTGTTGACAATCTAGCCATTGCTTTCCTGGATCTCACAATTTTTCACTCCGAGGGTGAATTATTTACTCGCCTTTACAGGCTACTCAGTTATTCAAGCAACCACCCTAGGGCTCTAAGGGACTCACTTCCTTATTCATAATTTTTAAGAATAGCGTAAATTGTTCTACCAAAGAGGACTATTTTAGAGAGGCAAACATTTTTGCTACTAACCTAAAAGATCGGGGTTACCCACAAAAAATAGTCAGGAATGCATCCAAAAGAGCCTGGTACTGCTCGCGAGAAATCCTTTTAAGTCCCAATCCCAAAAAAGAGACAGACAGGATTGCATGTGTCACTACATTCTCACCAATCTCTAATAACATACGGAAAACCATCCTCCAACATTGGCCAATAATAAATGTAGGTAGCCTCAACATCGAACAACCAGTATTCGCTTTCTGTAAAAGTCTGAATCTCAAAGATCATTTAGTAAGGGCAGCCCTTCCTAACCCCAGTCCTTCAACAACACTTGATTCCCAATGGGGACTGTCTCCTGTATTTGGTCATTCCAAGTGCGGTTGTTGCAACGGGTGCGAATTCACTATGGAAGGCAGATCCTTTACTTTCAATAACATTACTGTAAATTGCCGCACCTTTTCAAACTACAAAACCTGCAACGTGATATATTTGATTCAATGTCCTTGTTTAAAACTGTACATCGGGCAGACAACACAGAAAATAAAAACAAGGATCTTGCAGCACCGGATCAGGATCAGGTGCAAGACACTGAATGCACCCTTTGTAGAACATTTCACAATGGCGTATCATAATGAAGATGATATCCGGTGGACATTTCTCAAAGTACTTAAACTCCCGCAAAGAGGCGGCAACATGACCCAGTTGTTGAACAGAGAGGAACTTAAGTCAATAATTCTCTTCGACACCATCAGGAGCGGTCTGAATAGAAATGAGGACTGGACAACGTTATTATAAATCCTTCCTAACAAAGACTTTTGACCTGTGCTAACTGAACAATTCTATATACAGTCCATACTTCTCAAAATTGTTTTCCGAATAATGTACTAAATATGTTTACTCTCCTGTATTCTGTACAGCAATCGCGAGTGACCGCTCCTCAAGTTTTGTAATGAATCCAGTATACAGCAATTGATTGTCTGTGACCTCATTTTACTATACATCATAACTGCTTCACCCTAGATTTCCCCTCTATGTCTAGTGATTAATGAACACGGTGACTAATGCACGCAACGTCACTTGCAGTATAGGAAATTTCATGTTGCAAATTGTAGTGATCATTCTCATCCCAAAATGTCATTTCATATTATGTTTTTAATATTGTTCACTCGCTGAAGACTCTTCTAAGGTCACTTTGATTCACATACGTTTTTCCATGCTTTTCTAAATTCTTCCTTGTTCCGGTAGCTATTAACAAATTATGACAATCGCGCTAATACTGGTGCAATATATATGACATTAGTTCTCAACTTGCCAATTCCAGCGTTCTCCCTTCCCATAACAATTATCCATCACACTGCCGACAACCCTCCTATACAGGAGCACGCAAATTCACGGAAGTCTTTCCTCACTCTCCAGTGCGCACTCAACCAATTTGGCTGCCAGGCCATTGTCTATTTCTATGGTGAGACACATAGAACTCCCAGTTCCTGCCATCAAGCCTTGGAACTACAGGCGTATTTCCGCTAACTATCAATAAGGTAAGCGAAGCACCGTGGGCCTCCTTGTCTGCACCCTTGTATGATGGCCTCATGTCCCTTCTCTAACTCTCCCCTCCCCTTCCCCCACAGTCCTTCAGATATTTTGCCCTTTAAATAAGCTTTGGTATTATTTCTACTTGTTCTCACATTCTTTTTAACTTGTGTCAATGTTTTGGTTAATAAGGTTTTGTTTTTTGTTTGGGTGACTTATCACACTTTGGTTCTATTTAATCTGGACCTTGTCTCTTTCTTCGCACGTTTTTCCTTATTTGGTAATGAACTTAATACATTGGTGTCTTGCATCTTGCCTTTATTATGGCAAGTAACACAACTAGTCCTCATATGACTTTCTCAGCTCTGTACACATCTCATGCCTTTATATTTTAAATTTTGGTTTTAGGTGGAGTGTATAGCCACTGGTGTTGGTCTGGTTTTGCATTTAAAGAGAATTGTATATATTATGTATTTTCTTATTTTGTTGTAGCCCTAAAGAAGTCATTTGGGTGATTGAACCCTTTGACGAAACACGTGTTGGCATTGGTCTTTTTTTGATCTATTGGCTACATTCTGTATGAACGTTGCATATATGTGCTCAGGGACAACCTTTCTTCTGTCCTTCAGAGCCCAATGCCGAATCTCGCACTAACTCCTCACCCCCGGATCTCCGAGGTAGAAGCCGAGGTAGAAGCCGACGCCCCGCTCGTCTGATTCATTCAGATCCTAGGTTGCTTCACAGAACCCCCTCTTTGAAATACCACCAGGTAACTATAACGATCAGCACAGTCGGTTTCGCTTGATCACAGAGCCTGCCCCAGGTTGACCCAGTTTTCCTCCTTAATTTCAGTGCTGACAACCCATCCTCCAACCACATTCGCTTCCGGACACAATCCTGCTGTCCTAGGAGGTTTGCCCAATTCGGAATTCACGGTTTTGACCAACTCGGCTGTTACCTTGCCTAGCACACTTAAGCACATAATTTGCACCACAATGATCGCTACCGCTTTTCACGTTACTGATACCACTGTACGTGACACCCGCATGTGATTCAGCACAAGTTTTTATTGCAACGCGCTCTCCGGTACTAGAGATCTACACACCAACGTGCGTTTTTACATAATTGATGCGAATTCCACCTGGACAATTGCACAGCTACCTGGTGCTTGAATTGTTTTCTCCACCTCTTTTTTCCTTTTTTCCTTTCTTATCTTTCTAAACACTCCTGTAAGTATAACACATGACCATAAATCTTTGTTTGAAAGCGCATTATCGCCGTTTTCTTAGTTGAATATCTTAGGTTGTGGTAATTGCATGGCCTTGCTGGCATGCTGAAAGTATATTCGTTAACATTTCCTGACAGGTTCCCCTGTTAGTCTCCCTGTTTCTTACCCCAACAGGCATTGGGGTTATTGCCAGGCATTTCATTGTTTTAGTCCTGAAGATGATCCCTGTATTTAATGAGCTTGGGATCGAAACGTCGTCGACAAACTAAATAGTGCCACTGTTTTCCAATGTGTATGAATAATGTGGTCACTGTTGTGGTTAGCTTGCTTTATTCCATGATCAGCTCAAGCTACCAAAGCTCCAGTTTTGCCTGAAATCCTTCATGTTTTGTGCTTGATGTTTGCTCGTTCCCTGTCTGTCATATCGGATGCAGGATTGTGTCCCGCTGTATTGTTGTCGCTCTTCATTTTTGCTATTTTGATTACATTGTACATTAAAAATGTCTTGTCCGGCTGGACATCGAATGTTTATAGCACCCATCAAGGTCTATAGCTTATTTTTTCCGTGTACTCTCTATCTAAGGACCATTGTTCTATAAAATAATTGATACCCTGAGTCCTGAGTTACTCATCGGGTTCTCGTGTCTGTTTAAAATAACCTTAGACTACCATGGCATTTTTATTTTGTACTTTTTTAAGCACTACATGTCTGTTTTTTTTAAACATTTTTTTGGGTACCTGTCCCAGCCATTCTTCAGTTATGGGAGAAGCAGGCACTGCTGTGCTATCACGGACCTCCTGTAGTCACAGATGCTCTGAATAACGCCGCTGCCATATTTCTTCAGAGGAGTCAGTGGCAGCACTAAGTTGTGGTGTCCTCTACTGCCCCCTAATGTTGGTGGCAGGCAGAAGGCCCAGAAAGGGCAATGTTTTGGGTGAGCGCAAGAGGCACTGGGGGAAACTCTGGCACAGAATGAGCCACTGAATGGGGTTTCATGGACCCAGTAGATTACGCACCCATGGGAAGATGGTATAAGCCAAAGGTCACACACCCCTGGGCAGATGGTATAACTCAAAGGTCACGCACCCCTAGGCAGATGGTATGACCCAAAGGTCACGCACCCCTAGGCAGATGGTATAACCTAAAGGTCACGCACCCCTATGCAGATGGTATAACCCAAAGGTCACGCTGCCCTGGGCAGATGGTATAAGCCAAAGGTCACGCACCCCTGGGCAGATGGTATAAGCCAAAGGTCACACACCCCCTGGGCAGATATAAACTGTGGACAGGACCCGCTAGACCTGCTGGGAGTTGAGGTTGCAGCACCACCCGCAAAGGAACAAATGGAATTTGAAATGTTAGTTTTATATTACTTTTCAGGAAGGATTAAATATAGCGCTTAGTTTAATTCTGGTTAATTATTTACTACTCTTTTGCAACCAGGGTGATGGGTCAGGCATGCTGATGCGAACAGTGCATCCCTGAATGCACAATCCTCGTTGCTGAGATATATATTGCTTTTATTTTTTTACAGAGTGAAGCCTTCTATAATTATTGACACCATCTATACTTATCGTAAGTAGCTATAATTAGTGCCCTATGAAACTGTAACTCGCACCCCACCTTTCACAGTGTTTGCATCCCTGATGTCATTTCAGATGTTGCAGTGATTTCATCAATAGTAGAAGAGAACTGGCATGAGTGAGGTAATATGTGCGGTAATTAGCAGCGCCTCGCAGGGACGGGATTTATAATGACTTCAAGGGCACGATTTAGAGTTACTTGTGATTATAAAGGGTGGATTTCCAGCGGCCAGACCCTGTCGCCAACCACAGTGGGCATTCTATCATCCGCAGTGCACGCCTTTTGCCATGCGCAGCCTGAGGTTGGGCACAGTGGCTGGTCCCAACCAACCACCGGCACCTAACCATTTGCTGCACATGGCCTGACAATGTGAAGTAACAATATAAAGTGTGTCATTTAAAATAAAGCATCCCTACTGACATTGTCAATGGATAGCACCAAAGTTTGAAAAGTCAGGCCCCTTGGCTTTTTGAAGGAGTCAATATATAAAAAGCAGATTTCTTGTTTTTGTCAAAAAGTCACCAACAACTATAATCAAATACATATGTTATAAATTCACATACAGCAATGTTAAGGACACTGGGGACCCCATCCCCGGGGCCAATCATATTTCTTTTGGGATGTGCATGTTGCCCCCCTTCACAAGCCTTCTAAAGGCCCAGAGGACCACATCCCTCATGGCGATTTCTGTTTTAGGGAAGGGGCAGCATTAGGACCCCTTCTTGAGCCTCTGAAGGGCCCTGGGGACCAAATTCCCAGGGCTGATTGTTTTTATGGGGAAGGGGACACGCAAGTGCCTCAAAAGGGAACAGGTACCCTTTACTCAGGGGGGCACATCTGTTTTTGTGGGGAGGAGGGCATGAGCCCCCCTCCCTGAGTCAGGTAGTAGCCCAAGGGATCCCGGAGCCTGGCGGGTTCTGTGGGACACTGCAGGTCCCTGCCTGAAAGAGCGTGGGCCGGGAGACCTGAAACTTCCTGAATGCGCTCCTGGGGGCAGGGAGCCCAGGTTTGCTGTAGGACAGGTGCAGGCAGGGTACTCCGCAGGGACCCCCTGTGTCCTCATGGGCTCCTATTTCTGTGGGTGTTGGAGCCCCCATGGTGTTTTTGAATGTGATGAAGCTCCCGAGGATGGTATCCCCAGGGTCTCATAATGGCATGGGGAGGTGGAGAGGTGTGGCTCAATGGTTAGAGCAGTACAAAAGGGGGTGGTGATGGACGGAGCATCTGAATCAATCAAACACTCAGACCCAGTCAAAAGATCTGGGTTTAATCCATCACCGTTCTTTAGCCCACTCTGCTTTGACTGGATGTGAGTGTTTGATTGATTCAGATGCTCCGTCCATCACCACCCCCTTTTGTACCGCTTTTGGCCGCCAGAAGTGTGGCAGGGTATGCTCAGACGGGAGTCCCTCGCTCACTTTGCCACTGGATTCAAGCAAGCCGGGCTGAAGACGGCTGGAATACCAGAAACCGGTCCTCGGAAGCTTATTTCCAGTCCAGGGAAGACATGGCTTGGCAGTTCGGGCTGGACTGTTCCCATGAGGCACAGCGTCAGACTGATTTGCATATAGCCATGTCTGAACTGGGGTGGCAGAGTGGGCTAAAGAACGGTGATGGATTAAACCCAGATCTTTTGACTGGGTGTGAGTGTTTGATTGATTCAGATGCTCCGTCCATCACCACCCCCTTTTGTACCGCTTTTGGCCGCCATAAGTGTGGCAGGGTATGCTCAGACGTGAGTCCCTCGCTCACTTTGCCACTTGATTCAAGCAAGGCTGAAGACGGCTGGAATGCCAGAAACCGGTCCTCGGAAGCTTGTTTCCGGGCCAGGGAAGACATGGCTTGGCAGTTCGGGCTAGACTGTTCCCATGAGGCACATGGTCAGACTGATTTGCATATAGCCATGTCTGAACTGGGGTGGCAGAGTGGGCTAAAGAACGGTGATGGATTAAACCCAGATCTTTTGACTGGGTGTGAGTGTTTGATTGATTCAGATGCTCCGTCCATCACCACCCCCTTTTGTACCGCTTTTGGCCGCCAGAAGTGAGGCAGGGTATGCTCAGACGTGAGTCCCTCGCTCACTTTGCCACTGGATTCAAGCAAGCCGGGCTGAAGACAGCTGGAATGCCAGAAACTGGTCCTCGGAAGATTCTTTCCGGTCCAGGGAAGACATGGCTTGGCAGTTCGGGCTGGACTGTTCCCATGAGGCACAGGGTCAGACTGCTTTGCATATAGCCATGTCTGAACTGGGGTGGCAGAGTGGGCTAAAGAACGGTGATGAATTAAACCCAGATCTTTTGACTGGGTGTGAGTGTTTGAATGATTCAGATGCTCCGTCCATCACCTCCCCCTTTTGTAAG
This sequence comes from Lissotriton helveticus, assembly GCF_964261635.1. Classification (NCBI taxonomy): domain Eukaryota; kingdom Metazoa; phylum Chordata; class Amphibia; order Caudata; family Salamandridae; genus Lissotriton; species Lissotriton helveticus. The sequence goes on along the minus strand of NC_136069.1, from coordinate 1,707,494,589 downwards.
GCTTTTGGCCGCCAGAAGTGTGGCAGGGTATGCTCAGACGGGAGTCCCTCGCTCACTTTGCCACTGGATTCAAGCAAGCTGGGCTGAAGACGGCTGGAATGCCAGAAATCGGTCCTCAGAAGCTCTTTTCCGGTCCAGGAAAGACATGGCTTGGCAGTTCGGGCTGGACTGTTCCCATGAGACACAGGGTCAGACTGATTTGCATATAGCCATGTCTGAACTGGGGTGGCAGAGTGGGCTAAAGAACGGTGATGGATTAAACCCAGATCGTTTGACTGGGTGTGAGTGTTTGATTGATTCAGATGCTCCGTCCATCACCACCCCCTTTTGTGCCGCTTTTGGCCGCCAGAAGTGTGGCAGGGTATGCTCAGACGTGAGTCCCTCGCTCACTTTGCCACTGGATTCAAGCAAGCCGGGCTGAAGACGGCTGGAATGCCAGAAACCGGTCCTCGGAAGCTTGTTTCCAGTCCAGGGAAGACATGGCTTGGCAGTTCGGGCTGGACTGTTCCCATGAGGCACAGGGTCAGACTGATTTGCATATAGCCATGTCTGAACTGGGGTGGCAGAGTGGGCTAAAGAACGGTGATGGATTAAACCCAGATATTTTGACTGGGTGTGAGTGTTTGATTGATTCAGATGCTCCGTCCATCACCACCCCCTTTTGTACCACTTTTGGCCGCCAGAAGTGTGGCAGGGTATGCTCAGACGTGAGTCCCTCGCTCACTTTGCCACTGGATTCAAGCAAGCCGGGCTGAAGACGTCTGGAATGCCAGAAACCGGTCCTCGGAGCTCTTTTCCGGTCCAGGGAAGACATGGCTTGGCAGTTTGGGCTGGACTGTTCCCATGAGGCACAGGGTCAGACTGATTTGCATATAGCCATGTCTGAACTGGGGTGGCAGAGTGGGCTAAAGAACGGTGATGGAATAAACCCAGATCTTTTGACTGGGTGTGAATGTTTGATTGATTCAGATGCTCCGTCCATCACCACCCCCTTTTGTACCGCAATGGTTAGAGTGGCAGACCCTGATGCAGAGATCTGGCCCGGGACCAGGGTTCAATTCCCACCTCGGTGGGTCTTAGGCTCAATTTCCTCGGACCTGATATTTCTCGCCTCGGTGCCTATTCTAATCATGGGTCGCACTCTGCAACTCTGAGCAATAGCTTGCTTAATCTCCACAACAGCCCCAACAACGCTAGCATGCCTGGCTTCAACTTGGGGGTGCCCAGGATTGGACACTTCACAGGGAAAAGCCAGGAAGGGTTCCTCAGCGGTATTCGTTCAAGCGCCGAGATGCCTCCAGGTAGTCGTGTGCTATACAAGTACCTTTACATTTACATTTACATTTACCTCATAACCCTCCCTGTTAGAAAAAAACTTGGCGCCCCAAGGTATGGGGTCCCATGGGCCTGAAAATTGCTCAGGGAAGGGGGTATGACATCCTCTCCCCTTTATTGAATGATTAAAGTAATCCCCTCGTCACTGGCAAACCCTGGGGAGGTAAAATTAAAAAGGGTGGAGCCTGCCTTTTTCTAATTGTTGAACGGGACTGCAGAAAAAAATATTGTTTTTCGCCCAGAGAGGGTTTTTATTTTCTCACTTTTTTCAGCATAGGGGACCGAGTCAGAAAAATGGCTGCAACTCCACCACATCTTTGCTCATTTATTGGCAGCCAGTCAGAACTTGTATTTAGATCTGTCAGCTCTGTGATCCTGAGTGACATGATATATACACAAACCATGGTTCTCCTTCACTGGTTGCGTTACTGATAGTGGCACCTCTGTGCTGCACGCTGGGAGCCAGCTGCAGTTGTCTTTCACCCTGCCTGTGCTTTGGTGCCACTGCACCTGTTGCACTACTAATAGCAGAGCCTCTTTGCTGGGGCAAGACTACTTTTAGATCTTCATCCACCCTGTGTGCTCTGATGCCAAGTTCCACCGAACAGGCTCCCTGCACTCTGTGTGGGCTAGACTAGACCTTTTACACCCGAGCCATTGGCATGATGGCTTCCAATCGAGGCTAGAGTCAAATTCAAGGCACTTTGTCTGACACACAAAGCCATACACAACACGGGCCCCCGTAAAACTAGAGACTAGGTGAGGTTATATGTCCCCAACAGAAGCCTTGGCTCTTGCACTCAAAGGTTACTAAAACAACTAGAATTAAAAGAGCCAGATGGGTGGGCAGATCCTTTGTACATCTGGCACCCAAGCGGTGGGATTTATTTCCACATGAACTCAGAATTCTGGTAACAAAATCAATCTTCCGCTGGGAAACCCTTAGGCATCTACGCACTTTATAAATCCTATTACATAACATAACATGATTGGCATTGGTGTGACTGTCATTAATGTGATTGGCACAGGTGTGAGTGGCATTTGTGTGATTGAAATTGGTGTAATTGGCACTGGTGTGATTGGTGTGATTGGTATTAGTGTGATTGGCATTGGTGTGATTGGTGTGATTGGCAGTGGTGTGATTGTTGTGATTGGTATTGGTGTGTTTGGCACAGGTGTTAGTGGCATTTGTCTGATTGGCATTGGTGTGATTGAAATGGTGTGATTGGCACTGGTGTGATTGGTGTGATTGGCATTTGTGTGATTGGTGCAACTGGCATTGGTGTGATTGGCATTGGTGTGATTGGCATTTGTGTGATTGGTATTGATGTGGTTCGTCTAATTGAAATTGATGTGATTGGAATTGGTGTGATTAGAATGTGTGATTGGCTGTGTGTGATTGGTATGATTGGCATTGGTGTGATTTGTGTGACTGGCATTGGTATGATTGGCATTGGTGTGATTGGCATTGGTGTGATTGGCATTGGTGTGAATATAGTGATTGGTGTTGGTATGATTAGCATTGGTGTGATTGGTGTGACTGTCTGGTGTTATTGGCACTGGTGTGATTGTTGTGATCGGCATTGGTTTGATTGGCAATGGTGTGATTGGCATTGGTGTGGTTGGTGTGATTGAAAGTGGTGTGATTGGCACTGGTGTGATTGGTATGATTGGCATTGGTGTGACTGCCTTTGGTGTGATTTGCGTTGGTCTGATTGGCACAGGTGTGAGTGACATTTGTTTGATTGGCATTGGTGTGATTGGTGTGATTGGCATTTATGTGATTGGTGTGACTGACATTGTGTGATTGGCATTGGTGTGATGGTGTGATTGGCATTGGTGTGATTTGCATTGGTGTGATTGGCATTGGTGTGATTTGCATTGGTGTGATTGGCATTGGTATGAAAATTGTGATTGGCGTTGGTATAATTGTACCTGCTGCTTTAAAGAATTGTATATTACAATCTCAGTTTCATTTATAAACGTACATGACAATGAGACCTGCTACAATAACCAGAAGATTCTTGCAGTGATCGTACCTATGCAATTCCACAGCTATTTTAACTAAATCAAAGTCGAAACATTTAGGAGGCAGCACTGGAGCAAGTCCTTCTTTGAAGCCCAGAATCCCTCCACCAAGCATAGCTCGCTAAATGCCTGAAAACCCTCATACAAGTGAGTTGGTACGAGGTGACTTCAGCTTTTGGCATGCGTATCACCCTCTTCCACAGTCTATCGATTCCCTGATGCTTGATTCTGGTCCAGAGAGGACCTGGCTTGGCAGTTCGGGCTGGACTGTTCCCATGAGAAGCAGGGTGAAGACTGATTTGCTTAAGTCTGGATCCAAACTTGAATAATGTGGTGAGCAAAAGAGATGATTGATTAAGGCCCAAATCTATGATGGGTATGTGTTTGACATTGTTCAAGATTCTGTCCATTATTTGTTCTTTTTGCATCCATTACAAAATAGCACTAAAACGTCTTTCCAGAAAGCTACAGTTAGATGCAGCTCAGGTGTGCACTGCCTGTGTTGTCGTCAAAGTTCTCCAAGTGTCTGTATCGTCATGTAGTACGCTTGCAGGAATAGCGGAGTTATTCTGTTACTGCTCTTTGTAGCGCTTGGGTCCTTCTTTGAGCAAGTGGGTCATTCCGTCAGTGCTTGATGTCACGCTTGGTTGATTTGTTGCACAAGTGGGTCATTCGTCAGTGCTCCATGTCACGCTTGGTTGATTTGTTGCACAAGTGGGTCATTCGTCAGTGCTCCATGTCACGCTCGGTTGATTTGTTGCACAAGTGGGACATTCTGTCAAGGCTCTATGTCACGCTTGGATGATTTGTTGCAGAGGTAGGTCATTCTGTCAGAGCTCGATGTCAGGTTTTATTGATTCGTTGCACATGTGAGTCATTCTGTCAGTGCTCGATGTCACGCTTGGGTCATTCATTGAGCAAGTGGGTCATTCAGTCAGTGCTCAATGTCTTGCTTGGGTCATTGAGCAAGTGGGTCATTCTGTCAGTGCTTTATGTCATGCTTGGTAGGTTTGTTGCATATGTGAGTCATTCTGTCAGTGCTCGATGTCACGCTTGGGTCATTCATTGAGCAAGTGGGTCATTCGGTCAGTGCTCGATGTTTTGCTTGGGTCTTTGAGCAGGTGGGTCATTCTGTCAGTGCTTTATGTCACGCTTGGTTGGTTTGTTGCACAAGTGGGTAATTCCGTCAGTGCTCGATGTCACGCTTGATTAATTCATTGAGCAAGTGGGTCATTCTGTCAGTGCTCTATGTCACTCTTGGTTGATTAGTTGCATAAGCGGTTTGTTCTGCCAGTGCTCAATGTCACGCTTGGTTGATTCGTTGAATAAGTGGGTCTTTCTGTCAGTGCTCGATGTCACGCTTGATTGATTAGTTGCATAAGTGGGTCGTTCTGTCAGTGCTCTATGTCACACTTGGGTCATTCATTGAGAAAGTGGGTTATTCTGTCAGTGCTTTATGCCATGCTTGGTTGATTAGTTTCACAAGTGGGTCATTCCATCAGTGCTCGATGTCACGCCTGGGTCATTCATTGAGCAAGTAGGTCATTCTGTCAGGGTTCTATGTCACGCTTGAATGATTTGTTGCACAAGGGGGTCATTCTGTCAGTGCTCTATGTCACACTTGGTTGATTCGTTATACAAGTGTGTCATTCTGTCAGTGCTCTATGTCACGTTTTGGTCATTCTTTGAGCAAGTTGGTCATTCTGTCAGTGATCTATGTGACGCTTGTTTGATTCGTTGTACAAGTGGATCATTCTGTCAGTGCTCTATGTCAAGCTTTGTTGATACATTGCACAAGTGGGTCATTCTGTCAGTGCTCTATGTCACGTTTGGGTCATTCATTGAGCAAGTGGGTCATTCTGTCAGTGCTCTATGTCACGCTTGGTTGATTAGTTGCATAAGTGGGTCGCTCTGTCAGTGCACAATGTCATGCTTGGTTGATTCGTTGCACAGGTAGGTCATTCTGTTAGTGCTCGATGTCACGCTTGATTGATTCGTTGCACATGTGGGTCATTCTGTCAGTGCTCAATGTCACACTTGGGTCATTCATTGAGCAAGTGGGTCATTCTGTCAGTGCTTTATGCCATGCTTGGTTGATTCGTTGCACAAGTGGGTCATTCCGTCAGTGCTTGATGTTACGCTTGGGTCATTCATTGAGCAAGTGGGTCAGTCTGTCAGTGTTTTATGTCACGCTTGGTTCATTCATTGAGCAAGTGGGTCATTCTGTCAGTGCTCTATGTCACACGTGGGTCATTCATTGAGCAAGTGGGTCATTTTGTCAGTGCTTTATGACATGTTTGGTTGATTCGTTGCACAAGTGGGTCATTCCTTCAGTGCTCGATGTCACGCTTGGGTCATTCATTGAGCAAGTGGGTCAGTCTGTCAGTGCTCGATGTCACACTTGGGTCATTCATTGAGCAAGTGGGTCATTCTGTCAGTGCTTTATGCCATGCTTGGTTGATTCGTTGCACAAGTGGGTCATTCCTTCAGTGCTCGATGTCACGCTTGGTTCATTCATTGAGCAAGTGGGTCAGTCTGTCAGTGCTCGATGTCACACTTGGGTCATTCATTGAGCAAGTGGGTCATTCTGTCAGTGCTTTATGACATGTTTGGTTGATTCGTTGCACAAGTGGGTCATTCCTTCAGTGCTCGATGTCACGCTTGGGTCATTCATTGAGCAAGTGGGTCATTCTGTCAGTGCTCGATGTCACTCTTGGTTGATTAGTTGCATAAGTGGGTTGTTCTGTCAGTGCTCGATGTCACGCTTGGTTGATTCGTTGCACAAGCAGGTCATTCTGTTAGTGCTCGATGTCACGCTTGATTGATTCGTTGCACATGTGGGTCATTCTGTCAGTGCTCGATGTCACACTTGGGTCATTCATTGAGAAAGTGGGTCATTCTGACAGTGCTTTATGCCATGCTTGGTTGATTACTTTCGCAAGTGGGTCATTCCATCAGTGCTCGATGTCACGCCTGGGTCATTCATTGAGCAAGTAGGTCATTCTGTCAGGGCTCTATGTCATGCTTTGTTGATTAGTTGCACAAGTGGGTGATTCTGTCAGTACTCGATGTCACGCTTGGGTCATTGAACTCTCTTCCCATCAGCCTCCATCTTATGGACACCGAATCTCAATTCAGGATCAAATTAAGTACTTGATGTCACACTTGGTTGATTCGTTGCACAAGTAGGTCATTCTGTCAGTGCTCTATGTCACTTCTGGGTCATTTATTGAGCAAGTGGGTCGTTCTGTCAGTGCTCGATGTCACGCTTGGTTCATTAATTGAGCAAGTGGGTCATTCTGTCAGTGCTCGATGTCACGCTTGGTTCATTCATTGAGCAAGTGGGTCGTTCTGTCAGTGCTCAATGTCACGCTTGGTTCATTCATTGAGCAAGTGGGTCGTTCTGTCAGTGCTCGATGTCACGCTTGGTTCATTCATAGAGCAAGTGGGTCGTTCTGTTAGTGCTCTATGTCACCCAGACTCTTTCTGGGGTTCACATCTCACAGTTGTGATGTTATCCTTGAGAGGGGGGCTGGGCACGTGGCTTCCAAGGGTTCAATCCTCCACATCAAGGCCCTTTGGGGGGGGGGGGGCAGGGCCCCCTTCAGTGCTTCCTTGAAGACAGGGTTGTTACAACATACTGAGGTAAAGTCACAGCTTTCATAGTGTGGATACATTACAGCACAACTGCTCCTTAAAAAATACATTCAAGAAAAGCAAACATCTCACAGCACAACACAGAATATAGAATAAAATATTCAGAGTTAAAATAAATAATCAGCTCCATAACACCAACCGATAATGGGGAACAAGGTGCATTCATTTCTAAAAATATATAAGGTATTCGAAAACCCTCATAAGAAGGCGTTTTTTTACCATAGTCATTCAATCCTTATAAAATAACCTTGTTTTCTTCTAGTCCTCAGTGTGTTGAACTCTCTGCAGAAACAGTATTAGTGTGAATATGCTCTCTGAGGTGTGAACAGTTTGTATATTTTTGTGAACCTTGGGGGTTTATGTGTGTGTGTGTGTGTGTGGGTGTGCGTTAAGGATTCATGTGTTTGTGGGTGGGTGCGTGTATGTGTAAGTGTGGGTGTGTGTGTGTAGGTGTGTGTTTAGGTGTGTGTGTGTGTGTAGGTGTGTGTCTGTATGTATGTGTAAGTGTGTGTGTGTAGGTGTGTGTCTGTATGTATGTGTGGGTGTGGGTGTTTGTGGGTGTGTAGGTGTGTGCATGTGTTTATGTGTGTGTGGGGGTGTAGGTGTCCATAACCTCTTTAAGGTGGTTTTGCAAAGGCATCTGGTTCATGACTGAATAAAGCAGCTTTCCTGATGTGCACATTATGTCCCCATGGACCTTGATGGGGTTAATGTGCAGTATTAGGCTGAACATCCCCTCCAAGTCATCATTGACAGTGTTTTCAGTGCAGAACCTTTCACCTACCAATCACTAGGTCTCACATGAGCTTAGAACCCACCCATTGCTTACTGTTGCTTGGATTCATTGTCACTCTCATCGCCTTCCTTCTCTTTGGTCAGCATCTGCCATGGCCAGCATGGCTCGCAGGCTGGGGTGGGGAGGGTGGTCTCGCGAGGAGGTCGCATGCAGGGGTAATTTAATAATGATAATTAAAAAAATATGTAAACTTACTTTTCCGCCTGCTGGGTCCCACCTCATCTCTGCCCCTACTCTCTTGTCTCCAGCAGGAACAGGAAGTAGGCAGCCAGGCTCCCTCCCCTAAGCCAATCACTGCGCTGCAAGCAGCATTATGATTGGTCGGGACGCCGCCCAGCCATGGGCTTATGGCGAGGCCATGTTCTCCATGCCGGCCGCATTGCAGAGGGCCGACCAAACAGTCTTTGCGGACTCAGGATGGGCACACCACTCCTCCCCTACCACGCTTGCAGAACAGCATTGACCACCAGCCCGCCCGCAACCAAACATAATATGGTGATAACTGAGAGTTATTACCCTTTTATGTTTCTGCTTCTCACTGTGAGAAAGCAGTGGGGTGACGCTCCTCCGTCCTAGAGGAGGATCCGCCCTTGCCTGATTCACTTCATGTGTTTGCCTCTTGCCTGGAGCATGACCTAAGTACCACTTCCCTGCCCCGCGTCCTCCCAGTACTGGAACTTTTGGAACAACTTTTTTCTTTTAGTTGAAAAACTCCATAATGGGTGCATGTGTTTGCAGTCCATCTCTCCTCCAACCTCCCACTTGACCCTCATCGTTGCTTGCACACGCCCCTTCATTGTTGTGTTAGTAGCTCGATCCCGAGAGTCCCTCCTGTATTGTTTTGCTTGCCCCATCTATTGGAAAATGGACCCCTGTGCAGGGTCACCCCCAAACATTTTGCCTTCCTTCTCCACTTTTTCTGACCTCTTTTATGTAGGCCTTTGGATTCTAAGCACTTTACCACTTCTAACTAGTGCTATAGTGCATGTGCTCTGACCTCTAAGCATGGTAACATTGACTCATAAACAGTTGGCATATTGAATTTACCTTTACGCCCCTTGTACAGTGCAGTACATTGTGGACAGGGTCTGTAAACAAAATGCTATGATTGGGCCTGTAGCATGGCTTGTGATAACCATGTAAGTAGCACCTTAACCATGTCTCAGGCCTGCTATTGCAGAGTCTGTGTGTGCAATTTACCATTCCCTGCTGACCTGGCAAAATAAACATTTTGCCAGGTCCAACCCTTTCTTTTTTGGACATATAAGTAACCCCTAAGGTAGGCCCTGGAAAACCCAGAGGGCAGGATTCAATGTATTTAAAAGTTAGGAGATGTACTATCAAGTTTTACATGTCATAATCTCAAAATTATTTTCACTTCTGCAAGGCCCATATCTCCAAAGGATAACATTGGGATTACCTTATGACAATTGATATGCTTGATTTCCGAATGGGAAGATAAGTTAGAGGCTGAGCACAGGTTAGGATTGTGGTTGCTGCTTGCCTAGGGTTCATACCCCAGTCAACCACCAACCCCTTTTCTGACATCGTCACTCTGACCTCCATGTTGTGTTGCTTGCCCCACCCCCCTCCTGCATTGTGTTGCTTGTATCACTTCTCCCGGCTGAATAAAAGTGCTATGATGCAACCAGTACAGGCAGTACCATGGCACTTTTTTCTCTAACATTCAGTGACACTGCTGTACAACATGGCTAAAATGTGGAGACAAAGCCAATTGGGTCTGCCAATGCTTGTTATTTTTGCACCTACAACAGAGTGCCCGTGTCTCTGTGTTTGAAATCTCAGATCCTTCGGGTAGCCCTGTGATGTGATGTGTGATGCTGACACGGCCAAGATGCCCTAACTTTAGTTAAGGTCAACCATATGATATAGATATTTTTATTTCAGAACTTCCGTATTTATTCGCGCGTAAGCTCACAGACACAGGGAAGTGAGTTGGATGGATTAGATTGCAAAGCTTTGTTTCTCCTGTATCATGGCCAGCTTGTTGAGCAATGCTGTTACCATTCTGGCCTCAGGCACTAGACACCCTAGTTAGTACGTGCATCCCTAAAACATGACTCACACCACCTCAGGACCTCGGCGACGGAAGGATGAAGCAACATGTGATGAGAACTGAGAACTAAGTCAGGCTCCCAGTTTTACTGTATTTATTTTTTCTACATTTCAGTCTGTATTCATCCATATTTATTTTTTGCAAATTTTTTCTGTATTTTCCATTTTTATTTTTTGTTTTCTGTAGAAATGCAGCTGCAATGGGTATTTTGCCACATTTATTTAACTGGTGAATGTATACTCGTATTTGAATGTCTAAAAGGTTTCAGCAGTATAGAGTGCAATAGCATTATCTGAAAACACTTGCTTTTTATTATTTTTTATTTTAAACAGGCTGACAGATAAAGAAAAAATACAAATATATATCCAGGACATTGAAAATATAAAAGAAAATAATTAAATATATACAGCATGTAAATAAGTAATGAGAAGCACTGAGAGTACAGCAGAAGATCGTATACATACAAATTCATAGAACATCAGGAAAAAGTAGCTAATACATTTCATGATGAGCCAAATAAAAATAGAACTTGACAAAATCATATCATGTCAAACAGCATGTTCCCCAATTTCTTTCAAATTTGGCCAATGAGCGGCCACCCCTTATGTTTGCTAGGGCAAGTTCCATGGAGTATATTTCCATTACTATAGCCCACCAATCCCAAACAGTAGGTGGGTCCGTGGCAATCCAAGCTCTTGCGATAATTAGTGTAGCACACGAAATTAGTATGGTTGCCAGGGAAGATTGTGGGGTTGGGGAAATATTGCAATCTAGCAGAATTAAGGAAGCGGTAAAAATGGGCAACCCAATCTTCTTAATTCTGCAAAAGTCTTGAACCCTATCCCAAAAAGTCTTAAGCTTGGGGCAGGAGAATAGCATGTGTACTAAATTAGCAGCTACTTCGGAGCATTTAGGGCATTTTGTACAATCTGTAAAATCAGGATTAGGGGACCACCTAGAGATTCTTGCAGGAGTGTAATAGAGCATACAAGTTGTTCTAAACGGCTGTAGCCTGAGACTAGAAGATCTAACTAGTTTATTAATATTAGCCAGCAAGTTCTCTATTTGTTTCATAGTAACATTTAGGCCGAGTTGGGCCCCCCATTTTTCCGTTAATTTAGACAGATCGTTTGTTTTATATTTTACTAGTAGCTTATAAGCCCCACTAATGACTGATTTGGTTTTTTTAGAATATAAACAAGTCCAAATGTCACAATCTGTAATACTTCGAATCTTTTTTTTGTTCATTAGAAAATCATGAATCTGTAAATATTTATATCTGGCATGTTCCGGTAAATCGTATGCAAATTTAAGCATATTGAAGTCAGCAAATCCCTGTGGGCCATATAAATCGGCCAGAGTATTAATTCCCTTCTCAGCCCATATGTTATTAATATTGTCAGAGAATACTCTTGGGAGACCAGGATTGCTCCATAGTAGTAACTTTGGATGGAAAAATGAAGTCTTGCAATAAGTCAATATGTTCTTCCATATCTTTATTATATCCCTGGCCGTCTTGAACCTTACCCTCTTGAAATAATTGGGGTCGTTTGCTCTAAACAAAAACATGTTTGATTCTTGCTTCAACGTAAATTGGTGAAAAAATATAGTTCCTTCCTTATGAAGTAAAGAACGTCATCGTAAAAAAAATGAGGACCAAAAATACAACTTAAAATCTGGAAAATTAAGCCCTCCCTCGTTCGTAATATTTTTCAAGTATTTCAATGATCTTCTTGCTTTTTTATAACCCCAAATAAAACTATTGAGAATGCCATCTAATTGTTGAAAAAACCGGTTGTTCAATGCTAGCGGGATCGATCGGAATACATATAAGAATTTAGGTAATACCTTCATCTTAATAAGATTAATTCTGCCGATGATATTCAGAGGCAACCTATGCCATTTCTTTAAAAGTAAAGCCGTGGATTTGATTAGCTCGTCATAATTAATGTGATTTATTTATTGTATTTTGGCCGTAATTTTGACACCAAGATAGGTAGCTACCTTGCAAATCTCCGGAATAGCCGCCGAAGAGGAGTAGTTGGCAATAACTTGCGTCTTCTGTATATTGAGCCTGTAACCAGACACTTCCCCAAATTTAGTAGCCTCTAAGTTAATTCCTTTTAAAGCCTGATTTATATCGTGTGTATAAACGGCAATATCTTCAGTGTAGGCGGTCAGTTTGAGCTCTTCTGAGCCAGAGCTGAAGGGGACAATCAGGTTTTGGGAGTTAAGAGCCATTAAAAAAGGTTCTAAAGAAAGAGCAAATAAAAGGGGTGAGAGAGGGCAGCCCTGACGCGTGCCACGCAAAATTGGAAAATCTAAGGAAGTTAAACCGTTGTAGCTTGTACAGGCAATGGGGTTGTCGTATAAAGCCTGTATGCCACTCAAAAACTTTCCCCTAAACCCTATTTTGGACAACACGTTCCAGAGATAGTTCCACCCCACTCGATCAAATGCTTTTTCTGCATCTAATAAGATCATGCCTAGTGGGGTGGATTCTATCTCTGCAACATCAAAAGCCCTAATAGCCGTGTTTACATGTAAGGTAGTGTCTCTCCCAAAAATAAAACCGTGTTGTTGTATATTGAGTAGTTGGGGCATAATAGGTGCCAATCTAAGTGCAAGAATTTTAGCAAATAATTTAGCGTCTGTATTAATCAATGAAATTGGTCGATATGACCCCCTCTCTTCCTTTGGTTTGTCCTTTTTTAGAAAAAATATTATTTTCGCCCTATTCCATGACTTAGGTGTGTTTCCATTCGTCCCTACTGACTGCATAACTTCTAATAATAATAAGTCTAATTCGGGTAAACAGGCATTATATAGCTCTAACGGGATAGTATCTTCCCCTGCTGCTTTACCCCCGGGCAAGAAGTTAATAGCCTGGTATAGCTCTATAATGGTTAAATCGTCAGAGAGAGAGCTCAAATCTAGCCTATCAGCAGACCACGGTGCATATTTATCAATATAATCCCGTATGAGATCGGAATCTGGCTGATTTTCTGGGGTATATAGAGTTTTATAAAAGCTAGCAAATTGCTCTAACACTTCCTGTGGTTTATTATATATGTTGTTATCTGACCCCGGATGTTGGAAATTAAGGAGCCTGCTCTAGATTCCGCCACTTTGTAGGCCAGAATACGGCCAATTTTATCCCCCCCCCTCGTATTGCGCTGTTTTATATTTATGAATGTTGGCACTGTATTTCTGATAAAGACTTTTCTTTGCATCATTTTTTAATGCACTAAGTTTAAGATTAATATCCATACGAGTTGGTAGGTTATGTCGAAGTGCTAGGGCCAATTGCTCTTCTTGATTAATTATTTGTGATGTTACCAAAGCTTGACTCTGCTTACGTTCAGCATTTTGTCTAAACACATAGGCCTGTGTAAAGCCCCTAATACTTGCCTTGCAGGCATCCCATAATACTTGACATGAGGCCGAGTTCTTGTTAATGCTAATGAACTCAACGAGATGGATTTTCAGCTGCGAAATATAGGATACATCTGAAATTAGATATCTGGGAAAGGAAAACATTCTAGAAGGGGTTGCACTATGTGGTATGGAGAATGATATAATTATGGCATTGTGATCAGAGGAAATACGAGGGCAGAGGGTCATAGAGCAAGTCTTTAATAGATTATCTCTGACTAAAGCCATATCTAATCTGTAGCACAGTTTGTGAGGTGCCGAGTAATAAGTATACCCAGGTCGTTTGAAGTATAGTTGTCGCCAGGCATCTTTAATGTTATGTAAACGGCAAATATCTAATATGGCTGCCCTGGTCTTATGCATCCGTTGGTGGCTGTTTGGTCTGGTTGTGTCCAATTTATAATCCATAATACAATTGAAGTCGCCCATAATTATAAGTTCCCCTGCCCAGCCCAAAAGTTTAATGTTCAGTTGATCAAAGACCCTTGGTTCATCTATATTTGATCCATACACCACGCAGAGTACAAAAATATTGTTTTCATGCTTGAACTGAGCTATTGCCCATCTACCATCCTTATCATGAGCAGTCTGCATCACTTCCGACCTAACTCGCCGGTCTTTGAGTATAGCCACCCCTCTTACAGATGCCCCGGCAGAAGAACAAACCACAATTTCATAGCCTAATTGATTAAGTAATTTCCTATCTTTCCAAATAAGATGTGTTTCAGATAGTAGACAAAAATGCGGCTTATATAATTTTAGCTCTTCGGAAACCAAAGATCTTTTACCTTTACTATTCAAACCCGCTATATTCCAGGCTAAGCATTTTATTTCATGCATTTGAAATTTAGCAAAAACATCGGTCCTAGCTCCCAAATAACAATTAATCGTTTATGGTTATGTATATTAATAAACAAAAGAGATGGCAGAAACATTATAAATTCTTGATTTCTCAAACAATTAGTACAACATCTGGTGTACTTCTCACTCAGTGCCATAATGTCCATGTCTAGTCCAACTTCAAGCAAAGCCTTGTCAGCCTGTAAATTTGTTTTTACTGTTTTTCCCTCACCCAACCCCCACCCACCATGACCTGCGAAGAAGGTCCCCACTAAGCATGGGTGGATTTTGCGGATTCGCAATCCGCGAATTTGCGGATTTGCGTATTCGCGGATTGCGAAAATACGCGAAATCCGCGAATTCTCGCGTATTTGCGTATTTTTTGGGGGTGTGTGTGTTCGCACGGGTTTCTGCAAGTTCGCGAGGGTTTTGTACAATTTCGCAAATTGCGAACTTACTTGTCGGGTCGCCAGTTTTGCGAACTTGTTGTTTCTACGTGCCCAGCCTGTTTGCTAAGCTTTCTTCATCACTGCCACCCTCTGTCACCACTGGCACTCTCTTTGGTCACCCATGCCACCCTCTGGCTCACCCATGTCACCCTCTGTGTCATCACATCCCCCTTCTAGTTCACCAGTGTACATTATTGGGGCAAAGCAAAGCACTGCCATCCTCTGTCAATACTGGCACTCCGGTTCACCCATGCCACCCTCTGGCTGGCACACCCATGCCACCCTCAGTGTCATCACAACACCCTCTGATTGACCACTGAGTGAACAAACACCTGCTAAGTGCTTTAAGTTTTGCAAACAACAACACCTGCCCTGCCCCAACTGACATTAATGAAGGCTGGCACCTGCTTGTCTGCTCCCTTTCCTTTTTGTTGCAAATGCAATGTAAATAATTTTTTTTAACAGGATGCAATGGCATACTTGTAACTATTCTGTGACTGTCAGAGCAGGGTCACACAATAGTTGCAAGTAGGCAACCGGATTCTGGAGGGCCCCTTCAGGAAGCACTACAGGTATATGGTTACAAATGATGAGCTCGAACTTTTGCACCTGCTCGTTCGTTTTGCTCGTTTTTCGGTAATTTCGCCCTATTCGCGAGGCGCGTCGTAGTGCGAACTCGCCCGTGGAAGCCGCGAACTCGTGCGAGTTACCCCAAGGTTGAGTATGGGCGCCGCCATTTTGTTTGCGTGACGTATTTCCGTTTCCGCCCGCTATGTGTAATCTCGCGCGATGAGCGCCTTGCGAATACAAGTTCGCACGAGTTCGCGAGAGAAATCGCGTGCGAACTTACTTACGCGCACGTGATCGGGCCGCCATCTTGTTTTTCATTCATTCCTATGTGTCTGGGTATGGTGTTTCTATCCTCTGTATATCTCTGCCATCCTTTGCTTGTTTTAATATTTTTTTGATCTATTTAACTTATTTTCTATCCCTCTATTTTTCTAGATCTATATTTTTGTGTTTTAGGCTACTTTTGTTTACTTTTGAACTACTTTTTTAAACTTTTATTTCCTTCTTCCCTACTCTTATTCTTTTTCATTTTGTCTCTTCTTTACTGCTAACACCTGCCCAGAACATGGTCAAGACAGCTGTCAAGCTGCCCAAGACGGGCACCGCAGCCCGTGCCCGGCTCCCGTGTGGTCGCTTGAGGGCGGAAATGGTGGTGCCCCGGGAGATCTTCAGCCCTGAGGAGGTGGGCGCACTTGTTTTTTATGTGCAGCGCCGTCTCCCCAGGACCATCGCGGCAGGCGGCAGGATCGCTGCTGGTTACACCAACAGCCAGGAGCGACGGAAGCGGTGGGGGCAGGTGTGCCGGGCCCTTTTTAAGATCACGGGGGTCCAGCGCACCTACAATCAAGTCACCCACCGCTGGACCGACATCCTGGACCGAGAGCGTGACCTGCTAGACGTGCTGGGAGTGGAGGTCCCCGGGCTTGGTGAGTAGTAGTAGCAATTTTTTCATTACTCACTACTCTGTTTTTTCTCCTGCTCTATGTGACTGTGTTATATTGCAAATGTTTGCTTTAACTTTTTTACAAAGAGCAATAATGCTGCTGGTGATTACATTGATAGGAGAGGTAAATTACTATTTCAAAATCTTCTGTGCATTTCAGGTGCACTGTTCTCCTTCTCTGTGCCGGTGCCACTGCTTATTTGTTTTCTATTTTGTGTTCATTTAATTGGGCTGAGTAATGTATGAGTGTATTTTACAGAACTGCGTAATGCTAGACACAAAGGGGCAGATTTACAAGCCCCTTGTGCCACGTTTACGCTGCCTTACCTGACGCACAGCGACGTAAATGTGGCGCATCCCTGCGAATCATGTACAACGTGATGCATCTAAGGAGATGCGCCACGTGAAGGCCTGGGCCTGCGCCACAATGGGTGCGTTCCCACGCAGGGGGGGGGTGGGGGGTGGGGGGTGCCGGTCAGGCAGATGTGTCTCGCAAAAGTGCCTGCGTGAAATCTACAAGATTTAACGCAGGCACTTCCGCGACGCTGCTATGTCAATTCTTTATGCCTGCTTGCTTGAAGCAGGCGTAAGGACTGATGCGGTATGTTGAGTATTGGGCAGCCCTGAGCACTGCTATAGTTGCATCGCGCCCGCGACGCGACTCTAGAGATGCGCCCCTATTTCGTCACGAGATGCGTCACGCATCTGCCTACCCTTGCGCCAGGGTTTGCCGCATTGTAATAGCGGCGCATCTGCCGTGACGCAAGGTTAGTTTTGCGTTACGCATTTGTTCTGGTGCACATCTGGAGGTGTCCAGCTCAGAACTCGTAAGTATGCCCCTAAGTGTCAGATTAGCAATTACCTGCGCATCCCTGCAAAGTGTGCGGCACGCCAGCACCACCCATGGTGCGCCGTATTTACAATGCGGCACACCATGGTCCCAAAACGTCACCGAAGCGTTACGCATCGGTGCCGTAAAGGCGGCTCATTGATGGAGTTGCGTTGCAACGATGGCGCAGCTCCAGCAATGCTGCGTCAAGCCGTAAGTCTGCTTCATGCAGGCGCAGGGTTTCAGTGATGCATCATTGTCCTAAATGACTGATTGAAATTTTATATATTCCCCATAGCCACTTTTAGCATGCGTTCCTGCGCAGGAACGCCCTCCCTTGCGATGGAATGCTCCCTAATGGCGCAGGGTTTTAGAATGGGATGCATCTCCCATATGCGTCACGTTGTTAATATACGCCACACCATGGCGCCTCTCTTGTTGTGGCGCTGCGTCACAAAATTGACGCAAGAATGGAGCAAAAGAGCTGCAAGGGGCTTGTAAATCTGCCCCTAGAGTAGAGGCTCAGGTGCAGTCCTTCCTTTGTAGCCCTCTTTTTGGATGAAATAGTAGGTTCTTGTTCTTTCTAAATGTTTGATTTGGTTGACAAGGACATCGGCAAGCAGCAATCATCAATGTTTTCTGTTATTTCTTTCATGTTGTACGTCAGGTCCGCCCAGGGGCAAGCGGACGGAAAAGGAGGATGCAGTGGCTCCAAAGGAGGAGGATGCAGGCCAGGGCGGCGAGTGCTCCTTTGCTGGCCCCAGTAAGTTTTCATTTAAATATAGAGGACCTATTGTTGTCCAAGCATTCCTAATTTAATTGTTTCGAAATAGTGTTTAGATAGGAGCAAAATTAATAATACTACTGTTGCAGGAACAATTCTCCACAAACCGAACTATGGACACCAAAGACCAGAGTAATAATATTTCAGAGTGGCGTGTTTGGCACACTGTATAAATATAAACCTGGTAGTGTCAGCAGCACAGACTCCTCCTTGCAAAAATTGCTAAACTTTTCGCTCAGTCACTCTAGTCTGGAGGACTAAAAACCACAGAGTCTATTCAAGTTTAAAAGCTTTATTAAAAGTTTAAGTAAACACATATATTAAAATAAAGTTAGTTGGAAATGGAAAAGTGCTTGGTGCTGAGTTGATGAGTAATGGATTGGAACACATTTCTTGTGGTCGAGCCGAGCTTTCACCTGGTTTGAAGTTGATGTTCCTCTTGTCCTTAGAAGTCCAGTTTCTGTCTGTTCAGAGAAAAATAGTGTGTGTTAAAATTAAGCAAGCATTCAACAATTGTGACAAAAAAATGAAGCAAGACAACAGCTTTCCCTGGAAGGAGGGACATTTTTACTACTAGAGTAGACAGTCAATTAATTTTTCTGTTGTTTTCACATTTTTTCATTCATAGACCAAATACTAGTGGAGTGGTGTAATCTAACATTCTTAAATCTACTTTGTAGGTGGAACATCTGGTGGCGGGGCCAGCTCGGATGTGGTGGTCATCATTGACTCGGAGTCCGAGGGTCAATCTGGGGAGGAGGCGGCGCTAGAGGAGTCGGACCAAGAGCAAGAAGTACAGACTGTGAGGAAGGAGACGGTGGCGGTGGCGAGTACAGGTAAGCTGGATCATGGTACTATCTGACTCTTAGATAGGATATGATGTGTATCCAGTGGTGGCCCAGTGACAAATTACAATATGGTAATTACAGCAGGCTGGGACCGACAGACAGATAGAGGCAGAGACAGAGAGAGTGGAAGACAGAAGGAGAGAGAGAGGGAGGGAGTCAGAGGGAGGGTGAGGGAGGGAGACAGAGAGAGAGAGACAGCGAGGCAGAGGGAGACAAAGGGAGACAGAAAGAGGGAGACAGAGAGAGAGAGAGAGAGGGAGGGAAACAGACATATCGCCTGGGCCTGGTGCAGATGATACGGTTGCTGGTGTGGTTAACGGCTCAGAGGAAAAATCACTCACTTCTGCCAGATCTCTTTCATATGAAAGAGCACCAAACCAAGGATACAAGTGAGTTGTGGGAAGGGAAATGGTGATTCAAGCGCCCCCCCTTGCCCCTCCCTGCGGACGCCCATGATACTGGCCTGAATAGTTTTGTACTGCCCTGGCTAGTTGCTAGTTGTACTGTGACACAACTTCCTGCTGAATCATTTTGTGTTAATCATATTCTTAAAGAGCATTGGTTACAGATTATGTCTTTCTTTCTTCATATAGTTGGCAATACTAAAACCTCCAAACCAACGAGGAGTATGCTGGCTGTACTGGCCCGGCAACGGAGGCTGGAAGCAACTGTTGCCGAATATCGGCGGCTGGTGGAACTGGAGGGGGACGACACGCACTCCAGTGCATCAAATCTAACATCATCTACATCCTCCTCCGTTACCCCACGTTCTGCCGGTAAGCACAGTGCTCCAGCGAACCGGAGCCGTGCTGGAAGACGCCACCGCCGAGCAGCAAAAGCTGCACCTCGCAGTACTGTTAAGGGTCGCTTGCGCCGTGCACTCCGCAGAGTGTCCGACCTAGAGGCGGAGGTCCAGAAATGGAACAAATATCAGAATGTGGTGGAGGGCCTCCGCCTAGATCAAGCCACCCTCCAGGAGAAGTACGATGCCCTGGCCCTAAGGCATGATGCCCTGGAGGCCAAACTTAACAGCTTGCATCCCTAGAGTGTCCCTTGCCCCTTTTTTTGAGACTTTTGGGGGGTGGGAATTGGGAGTTGGGTTTTTTGGGGACTTTTGAAGGACTATTTATTTGTTGGGGTTAGGGAGGGTCTTGCGGGAGATTATTTTGTTAGGGATATAAATATACTTTTTCAAACTTTATCTGAGCATACCTGTTTTTTTACTACTTTTGAGCTGGGTGGGTGGTGGTTTTGCAGTAATTTCATTTAACTGAACACTGTCATCGTGTTGGTTCACGTGCAATAGGCCAAATGTTTTCCTAAGTAAATGCCTGTCACAGAGTTTGTTAATTCAAGAGCCCTAGGACTTTACTGCTAGTACCACTGTCACTCTCACGCCTCTCCGAATACTCCATTATACTACCTCCCATCCAAACGCTTAGCTTACATGTAACTTGTGTTTGAGGGCTGGCTCCACCTGGAATTCACAGAGTCCTAAAGCGTTCTGCAGCAGGGCCACAACTGGAGTTTCCCGGCGTGGATTTTCTGCAAATCAAAAGCAATCAACATTAGAAATGTGGCAGCGGTGCTCACACAACCCTAAAACCTAGAAGCCCCACAGACAGCACCCCTGAGACAGGCAAGCGAGCAATAATAACGCCTACACGTTCACGTGCAATAGGCCAAATGTTTTCCTAAGTAAATGCCTGTCACAGACTTTGTTAATTCAAGAGCCCTAGGACTTTGCTGCTAGTACCACTGTCACTCTCTCGCCTCTCCGAATACTCCATTATACTACCTCCCATCCAAATGCTTATCTTACCTGTAATTTGTGTTTGAGGGCTGGCTCCACCTGGAATTCACAGTGGGGGACTCGTCAACGTTAAGTAAGTTTCTTCATTGTGCAGAATCCAGGCATCAGCATTATGGGTAATGGATAGGGTGAGTCTGGAGGAGGAGGACTCAGGATAGACGACCAGGACTGAGTTCTTGTCAACTAACTGTTGTGAACCTGAGGAATGCTGCGGCATCAAAATCAAGACAGTTCTGTTGATGGGCTTGTTGTTTTATTGGTTGATTACAGTTTTGTTGGGAATGTGATGAAGCACTTGCTAAAGAAAGACAGACACACAGGAATAAAAGTGAATAAGGAGGACTATTTACAATTAATGAATGATTGAGTCATTTTCAGAACTCGCTGTCAGGGAAGCAGAACTCGTCCGCATACTCTGCTAAATCATCAGTCGGGGTTACTTCTGGTAACTGAGGAGAACTTTCCTCAGGTAGGGCGGTGTCCTCTTCTTCCTGCGTGCATTCTCGTACTCTGTAATCTGGTGGTATGAAGTGCTGGTTCATCTTTATCAAGGTGAGCCGCTCCACATTTGCGGGCAAGAGGCGGGACCTTTTGGAAGTCACAATGCCACCAGCAGAACTAAAAACACGTTCTGAGGACACGCTTACGAGTGGGCAAGACAAGTAATTGATAGCCAGGTTGGTGAGCTCTCGCCATATTTTTCTTTTCCCATGCCAATACGCCAATGGGTCCTCAGTAATATTGACCTCTGTTGAGTCATCCAGATAGGCCTGCACCATTGAAAGAATATCCTCCCGGATTCCTGTACTTTGCACTTCTGTGTCCTTTCTAGGACCAGGAAACCCTAGCTGAGTTAGCCAACTCGCTTCAGACATATCGCATGCGCCTGGTGCAGATGATACGGTTGCTGGTGTGGTTAACGGCTCAGAGGGAAAGTCACTCACTTCTGCCACAGGCACAGATGCAGAAGGGCTTTTTTGGGACGCCTGATGGCCTGCTGATTCACTAGTAGTACTGTCTTCTCCTACAGTTTCCTTCCGCTCTCTTTCAAAACGAATGGCTGACTGAGCTAGCCAACCTTTGTACTCTGTAACATCCGATGTTTCAAAAGGAATTATTACTTTGCCAAACAATGGCTTTTTGTAACGTGGATCCAGAATAGTAGCACAAATGTAGTGCTGTTGTTTCTTGATATTTACAAGCCGTTCATTGCTAACTAGGCGTTGTAATAATCTCTGCGCCAACTCATGTGCTTCGTTCTTTCCAACGTCTTTTAATTCTGAAGACACCACCTTGACTTGGTGCTCGAGCTTCAGCAACAGTGGGATAGCTTTGCTCAAAGAACAGTCCTCCCTGCTGACCTCAAAAGGCCGAAGCATGTCTGTCAGGCTTTTAACTAGCTGCCATTGCTCCACCGCTAGCATCATTTCTGTCGTATCACCACCCAGGTTGTAGAAATACTCATTGACTACTGGAAACAGCTCATGCAGATGCTCAAGCATGTAGAAGGTTGAGTTCCAACGTGTTGCCACCTCCTGGATAAGTGCTTTCACTGGCATTCTACGTTCATTTTGCTTGCGCCTCAGCTCCTTCCGGGCCTTAAAAGAATGGTTGAAATGTGTGCATATTCTTCTGCAGATGGTCAGTGTTTTGTCGACTGCAAGTTCTTTTTTCAAAAAATTTTGCACAACAAGGTTGATACAGTGCGCCAAACACGGCACTCTGAAATAGAAACCGTCCGCCATGGCCTTAACTACATTACTGCCATTATCTGTAGAAACATAACCAACCTTGCAATGTCTTGGGCGCAGCCATTGCAAGACCTTTTTGTTAAAGTCAGCCAAAATGTTGACTGCAGTATGACTTTTCTCCATGCCAAACATGGCTAATGTTGCATGTTTACGAGCACCCTTAAAAATTTCGATCAAGTCACCACCTGCATGTATCTGTTTTGTAACCCCTGAAAAAGAGACCCAGTGTGCAGTGATGCACATGTAATCAAGGGCTTGGCAACTGGTCCACATGTCTGTTGTCAGGTGTATAGTGTGAACAGCACTCTTCTGCAAAGCTGCCCCCACCAACTCAAGCACCTCTTTGTGTAGTGCTGGAACAGCAACCCTGGCAAAATAGTACCGGCTAGGAACCTTCCATTTAGGGGCCAATGTTGCCACGAGTTCAAGGAAACCCACACCTTCGACAAACGAAAAAGGGAGAAGGTCCACCGCTAGCATTTTTGCCAGCTTAGTGTTATAGAGGCGTACAGTTGGGTGGTTGCGTTGAAATTGCGCATCTGAGGAGAACATGGCTGAAATGGTGCGCTGGACAAATTTACGGGATGATGCTGATGCCTTCTTCGACCCACTTCTGATCAGTGTTGACATTTTCCGCATTGGTGTGTCTCCCAGACTCTCAGTGTGCCTGCTATGTTTTACGGAGGGTGTGGTGCTGCCAGGGGTACTGGGTGCAACCGGACACATGTCTGACGCTTCTTCTACCTCCCCATCATCTTCAGATGAAACACCTACTATGGGTATATTTTGGCCACTTGCCCTTTGGGATCGCTTTCCCTTGACGTTTGCTAGGTGCGGAAACCATTCGACAGCGTGCTTTCTTTCAAGATGACCTATCTGGCCTCCGGTTCCATAGTTGGTACCAGTCTTACCACGGCTAACGCTAGTCTTACAAATGCAACAAACGGCTATGTTATCATATTTTTCATGGACACTAAAAAAGTTCCAAACTGGGGACTGGAAACTTCTGGTTTTGCCGCACGAGGTGATACTGCTGCCAATGCCAGATGAAGCAGTGGTGGATGAGCCTTGCAGACATCTACTGGGTTGTGCAATTATTGCAGCAACCTTACTTGAGGGAGTCGAGCTGGATGGAGTCCCCCTCTGGGGAGAAAATATGGGAGCTGTAGGTTTTGTTGAACTTGTGGTACTACTTGACTGCGTTGGTGGTGCTACCAGTGGCACGTCGCCAGGGTCACGCTCAGCATGACGTCGGGATAGGGTGTAAATGTCTGTCTGCTGCATGGCCGGTGTGGCTGGACTGACATGTGTGATGACTAGGTCATTGCTGTCATCCTCTTCAACAACATCAGAATGCACCACTTCATCAAGTCGGATGTTCGGATCCATAAGTATGAGCTTTCCGGGGCCCTTCCTTTTAACATGTGATACCTTTCGCAGCTCATGGTGTGCCTCCCTCTCAGACGTCAGAGATGGTTGCCAATCTAGATCCAGATCATCATCTGATGGAGCGGGGCTTGAAGAGGAACTTCTACACACCCTCCTTGATCTTTTCCTTGCTGGGGAGCTGGGAGAAAATGAATCATCAGGAGGAGTGGCTTCGTCTTCCTGACATGATACCCCGGCTCCAAAGTCAATTTCCTCCTGTGCCCCTACTTCTGGAAGAACAACCATTGTGGGCACTTGCACCGCTCCATGCGCCGCTACATGGGCATCTTCACTGACCTCTACTTGCAAGTCTCCATGGACCTCTCCTTCTCGGCCTTCTCCTTCTCGGCCTTCTCCTTCTCGGCCTTCTCCTTCTCGGCCAGCTCCTTCTCGGCCTTCTCCTTCTCGGCCTTCTCCTTCTCGGACAGCTCCTTCTCGGACAGCTCCTTCTCGGATAGCTCCTTCTCGGACAGCTCCTTCTCGGACAGCTCCTTCTCGGACAGCTCCTTCTCGGACAGCTCCTTCTTGGACAGCTCCTTGCGCATGTACTTCTGCTTGTACTAGTAGCCCATGCAGTTGTTGTTGCGGCTTTGGTTGTTGAATAGTACTTGTGAGATGAGTTACAACCTGTGTTGATGGTGTGCTGCTACTTTCTTGCGATGAACCAACATCACTGGTCGTTGGTGATTCAACAACTAAACAGGCTACCTGTGCAGCACTCATGGTTTTTTGTTGTTGTTGCCCAAAAAATGTATTGGTTGAGCCACCAGTCTCCTTGGTAAGTGGTGCCACTTGCTTCTTCTTCTCCTTAGTAGAGACATCTTTATTGCAAGAGGAGCTACGGGCACCTCTTTTTGGAGCCATCTTCTTCAGATGTCGGAACAACAGGCCGCAGCAGCACTTCTTCCTGGCACTGATGCTCAACGATGATGCGGAGTTTTGTGCACCTAAACGCAAACGAAGACAGAGGAACATCAGTAAATATAAATGTTGCATATGTAGCGCTTGAATAAACAGTTTGCAAGTAGGCATTTATGAATACACACGTGCACACCACACAATATGGAAATTTCAAAATTAGGATTTGCTAAATTTTTGGGAAACAGGAATTTAACATTGATCCAAGAGAGCACACACACAGAGGGTTCTACTTTCATGTACCTCTGACTCCGCCTGGGCACAATGGGTGAAAGCAAGGCACAATGGGTGCAGGCCTATGTCTCAAAGCTCACTGCCTGCCTTCAAAATGGCCGCTTGACCCCCCCATCCACATGGCCAGGACCATGCCTCAAAATGGCCACCACCAACATAGCCAGCACCCAACCCCTACTCCAAAAAGTCAAAAAACACAACACAAATCAAATCACCACAATCCAATGCCATCCATCCATTTTCAGAAGGCTTATGCTGCCTGCTAGTGGTTTTCCGGTGCAAAATTGCAATTTTTACAATTTCGCGAGTGCGAGATTGTTGCTTCACGGTGCGAACGTGGCAAAAACCCACAAAAACCGCGAACAGACCGATTCTGGGCCCCCCTGGGCATAATGGATGACATCAGAGCACAGTGGGTGCAGGCCTATGGCACAAAGCACACAAACTGGCTTACAAATGGCCCCTAGACCCCCACCCACACGGGACCAGACAATAAAATGGCCCCCACCCACATAGCAAGCCCCCAACACCACCCCAAAAAGTCCTAAAACACACAAAAATCAGCACAATCCAATGCCATCCATGCCCTGGCCAGAATCATGTTAAAAAAAAATTCAACAAAACAGTTGTATCATGCATGCACCCATAAATAAGCCTGGTGGTTTTCAATTCATGTGCAGCAGAATTGTAATTTTTACAATTTCGCGAGTGCGAGATTGTTGCTGCGCGGGACACAAGCAGTGCGAACACAAGCAAAAACATCCTCAGCTCGCGAACTTGCAGATTTTCCCCCCAAAAAGTCGAAAAAAAAGCAACACACACAAAAATCACCACAAACAAACAACATCAACTTACTTCTTTGTGAAATCAAATTTCGAATCCAAAAGTAATCCAAAAGGCCTCAAATCCAAATATCCAGCAGCAACCACAAAAAGTAATCCTTCCCAGTCAAGATCGAAATCAAAGTGGCCAGGAAATGGAGGAGCTTGCTGGACAGAAACAGGAAGTTGGAGACTGGGGCACTTCCTTCACCCCACCCCTATGGGAGGAGCTTGCTGGACAGGAACAGGAAGTTGGAGACTGGGCCACTTCCTTTACTAATTTTTGTACTTTCGCTAGTGCGAGATTGTTCCTGCCCGCGCCGCGGACCGCGAGCAGCGCGAGCAGTGCGAACACAAACAAAAAATCCGCTTCGCGCGGATTTGGCGTATTCTTGCCGCATCCGCGAGAGTTCGCGGATTGCGGATTCTCCGAAAATACGAAAAATCCGCGAGCGTAACGGATTTTACGCCCATGCTTAGTCCCCACCCCCTTACCCCCCCTGGTACCTACCCCAGCCGGGGAGGAACCACCCTTCAGCTTCAGCTGCCGTTGGAGAGGCAGCTCGTGTAGAGGATCGTCCCTGTAGACCCCCGCCCCCACCCCTTCCCTATAGTGAGCCATGATAGACCTATGCAAATTCCAGTTGCCTCATCAATTTATCAGTTTTTCAAGGAAAAAAAAGAAAGAAAACCAGGAGAAAAGAGAAAAAACCAGCAAAATGAGCAGAGTGAAAAAAGTGAGAGGAAGAAAGAGATTCCCTACATAGCTCCTCTGTAAATCTGACTTTAGCTTTTATCAGAGTTTATGTTGGCTAAAAAAGCTTCAGCCTCCTTAATATCGTTGAGAAAGTGTGTGCGCCCATTCTTGATTACTTTAAGACGCGCTGGTTCTTGGAGAAATATCTGGGCGCCGCAGGCTTTAATAGGATCAATGAATTTGCGGAGATGCCATCGTCTGTCCATAGTTTCCTTACTTAGATCTGAGCGTGTGAAAAGCGAAATCTCCCCAACCAAGATTGGAGAATTAGGACATGCTCTTTGCCAAACAGCCTGCCGCAAAAGAAAATTCCCAAAATAAATTAGAAATGGGCGGGGGGACTGTGAGTCTTTGTTTCTCTGAAATAATGGCAGACGGTGGGCCCGTTGTATCTGTGAGTCCCAATCCCAGTCGGCCAAGTCGGGAAGGGCCTTCTGGAGTACACCAACAATGTAGGCCCTCGGGTCTGAGCCCTCCGATTTTTCCGGGATCCCAAATAATCTCAAGTTAGAGCGTCTTTGTCTGTTCTCCAAGTCTTCGACTTTCCTTAGAAGCTCAGAAATCTGATCATCATGTTTCTCGGATGATGCGGCCACTTTAGTAGTAGTCTCTTCCACCTCCGCCACCCGTTGCTGAAGCTCAATTGTTTCTTGTGAAATACCACCAATTTTAGCCGTGAGTTCAGAAAGGGAGGACTGCATCTTATTGTTGTCTTCCCTCAGTTGGAGGTAGTATTCTTGTGCCTCAGCTCGTTGATTACTTAGTATTTGTACTATTTCATCTAAAGGTGATTGATTAGTCATTGCGGTTCCCGAGGTTGGTCCTGACGACGTTTCTGAATAGGCGCCTTCAAGGGTCATTTTGGATGGCAATACATTACTTGGTTCGGTGGGTGGCATCTGATGCTTGGGTGGCATCTGATGCTTGCTGACGGTAGACGATATGTCTGTATTAGCCAGACCATCTGCCAATACTGGTAACTCCACAGATAAACTAGAAGTCATAGGGTCCCCTGATCCCTTTGCAGTTAGCTCCACTGTCTGTTCCACCGACTGTGAACTAGTATTGTTAAGTGAGATACTTGAGGGGATTTTTTCAGTTGGTTCCACCGTCTGTTCCACTGACTGTGAACTAGAATTATTAAATGAGATACGTGTGGGGGTTGTTTCAGTTGAGGAGGGACCTAAGGCCATAGGGTCCGAGGGGCTCCCCCAGAGAGTCTTAACGCCATGGTTTTAACTAAGCCCTTTGCCTCTATCCATTTTCTCAGTGGGCTCTTGACCAGTAGGGGTTTTCTTTGCATTTGCATTTGCTTGTTGTTACCTTTAAGTCTTGTTGGAGTTTTGCAAACCTTACCCCCCCTTTTGGCTTTCTGCTTATTTTTGACCTTACAGACTCCCCCCCCCCCCCACCCGAGGGTTAGATCTGTTATCGTTAGGGTCCCCATCCTCATTGGATTCCGCCTCATAGTCTTCATAAGAGTCCAGGTCGATATCCGTGTCGATATCATCTATTCCATCTATTTCCCCCAAATGCGTGACAGTCACTAGTTGTTTTGCTGGGAGGGTAATCTCCTTAGTTTTTGTTGATATGCCTTCTCCAGACTCATTCAGGGGTAGGGGGACAATACTAATATCTAAGTCCTGTGCTGAGGGTAGGTTAATGTCCCCCTCATTCCCCCTATCTGGGGCTTGGCCCGAATAGTCCGACGTCGACACTGGGGTCAACAGCCCTTGACGCGCTTCCACTTGTGGTGTAGGGGTATCGAGTGCCTTAGATGTGGGGGGACACCCTTCTAGAATAAAATTTAGGGGGGAAGTAGATGGGGTGCACTCATTCGTAGAGTTAATTACATTAGTGCCCAGACCGCCTTCGCTTCCTTCAGCCAAGACCCCCGTTTTAGCTGCCAGCTTAGCCACAACCTTAATTGATTTAGTTAGTACATTTTTAATTTCTTTGCCCATCATAGGCGGCTTCGGTACCTGTTTGCCTTTGCACTGCGTCTGGTCTCCAGATTGGTTTTGTTTTCTAGTAGTAATAGTGGGTGTTGGCTGTGCCGGTAGTTGCTCCGTGTCTCTTACCCCTTCACTCTCTCTGCCGTTATGGTCATGAGTAGCTCCCCCCTCCTCAGCATCGTGGGATTCTGTAGCCGGCTCCTCGGTGATTTGTGCTGGTAGACTCGCTACAGGAACTGCTACAGGAGCTGCTGCCGGGAACGTCGAAGTAGCTTGCTTGTTGCTCCTGGTTGCTCGTGGGAGATTCGGCCCCTTGGGTGACATCTTGCTCCGCCACCGCCGGCCGCTGATGGTAGCAGCGCGGAGGCTCAGACCAATCCAGTTGAGCCCCGAGCCGCTGATCCAGACACGGAGCACACGTCGGAGAAGGTTTGCCGGGTCTGAGAGGCTGAACATCGGTGTCCTGCCGTGCTGCACCTCCGCAGTGCGTCTCGGGTCAAAATTCTTATTTTCTCTCTCCGTTACTCGGAGATAGAACTTTAAGGTAAGCGGATGAAGTGATTATCGACACTTTGTTTCCGATTTGGGCTATCACCACTGCTACACATAAGCAGAGACCGCGGTTTTCTTATTCCTTTTTCAGCAACGCTTCATTGTATCTCTGAAATGTAGCAATTCACTGCATCTCTAGGCGTAGAGTATCGGCTCGTGAAAATATCAGCTCATGAAAAGAGAAGGAAGGGAAGGAGAGGGTCAGAGCCTCTCGGGTGAACCGCTACTGCAGATCCTCACTCCGCCATCTTGGATCCGCCCGCCAAGACTACCATCTTCTGTATCAATGTATACTCGTATTTGAATGTCTAAAAGGTCTCAGCAGTATAGAGTGCAATAGCATTATCTGAGAACACTAGCATTGTACAATAGCATACACAACTGTAGATCTGCACTTAATTAGGCTCAATTAGGAATTCTATCGATTGTCTTTTTTCATCTCTCCTACCTCTCTATCTGTACAGCTACTAACCTGGCACTCATGATTGACAGCAGAAAAAAATATCCAAAGAAGGACTATTTTCCATATTTTACTGTCTTTAAAAATAAATACAGACAGGAAAACAAACAGTTTTCTGTCTGTATTTATCTGTAAAAGTCAGTAAAAACGGAAAACTGGGAGCCGGTCTCCAAATGATATTATTGTAATCACATGATACTCTGCAAATGTGTCATGATACTGTCTGTGCCTTGCGTTTACTCACGCCTACTCTTAACTACCAAACTCTCTCCAGCGTTATATTAGTCACACCGAGGACCCTCTCTCTCTCTCTCTTTCTCTCTCTCTTTCTGTCCCCCAACATGGCGGACACTTGTGCAACATTAAACTTAAGTCATACAGAGGACCCTCTCTATCTCTCTCTTTCATCGAACATGGCACGATGGGATGCCTCCAACTCTGGCTCAGGCCCAGGTGGCTGGCCGACAGCACCGACTTTAAATGTAGACGGTTCAAGCAGTGCTTAATTTGAGCCGGAGGTTTCTGGTGCTCAGAACCAGCACGTAATTATCGACACCAGCACTTATGACAGCTGCCAGATGGTGGCCCTGTTTGTAAAGTTTTGAGATGAGCAGAACAGAAATTCTTTATTAATTTGGTATACATTAAAAACAACTAATATCTGCCACCCGAGCCATTTTTAAAGGTTTGGGGTCCTGGAATAGTCTGAATTGTCACACTTGAGTGGTCCTGATGCAAGGGATGCAGGATGCTGAAGGTGCTGTAGGAAGCTGAAGATTCTGTGTGGTCGACAGGGGACTTCCTGGGGCTTCTCCTCAGTCCAGAGTTTTGATAGGGTGACTTTGGCACAGGGGGCTATGTCTCTCCAAAGTCACTGTGGGTCCAACAGAAGTCCAGTTGCCACTGGGCTCCAGTCACTACGAAATAAGGACTTACCTTTGTTAAAGGCATGTGTCATTCTTGGATGACCGACTGCACTCCAATGACTCTTCTAGGTCCAGCAGATTCAGGTGCAACTTTTGAGCACTGGGGACCATCTTCCAAGCTACAAGTCAATGGGCAGTTGTAATCGTAATCGTAATCATACGCTCTTGTATAGCGCCTTATCACCGTAAGGTCTCAAGGCGCTTGCTTTGGGAACCCGTCCTGGTCTTTCCCTGCAAGATTACCCCTACTGGGCATCCCCAAGGTGAAGACCAGCCATCCCATCGCGGTGGGGCCGTAGTGGAGATTAAGCAAGCTATTGCCCAGAGTTGCAGGGTGTGAACCCACAATTCGAGTAGGCACCGAGCGAGAATTATCAAGTCCGTGGACATTATGAGCTCAAGACCCTGCCGCGTCGGGAATTGAACCCTGGTCTCGGGTCAGACCTCTGCATCAGGGTCTGCCTCCTCTAACCAGTGAGCCACACTTCTCCACAGTTGTGCTCAGGAAATTGTGTCTAATGACTTGCCCAGGCAGGCTTCTTCAGCTTATGTGGTCCTAGGGATGTAACAGGAAGTCAGAAAACTGTCGCTTGGAGTCACTATCTCTTCCTGGGGCTCAGGAGTCGAGTTTTCCCTGAACTGAGCACCAGAGTCTCAGTTTTGTTATTGCTAGCTGAAGAAGCAGCAGGTGCAGTCCAGTTATTGTTGCAACATCTCTTACCAGGTCCAGGAAACAGCAGGGTAGTTGTTCTTTGCTCCTCTCTCCAGTACAGATGTGAGTTGGTATCAGGGGGACAGGGTGCTTAGTTATACCCAGAAAGGTACCTCTGGATTTGGTATTTACTAGTCAAATGGCTTCCAGGTACCTTCCACCTGATGATGATTTCCTGCAGTGTCTGGCATCTACCTATTCCAGGGTGCATTATTCTGCCCACTCCCAAGATGGCAGAACCGGTCTCTCAGAGAGTGGTGCTTGGGTACCCACCCTAGAGGTGTGGCTACCTGAGGACTAAACTCCCACAGGAAAACAGGTTTGGCAATTGTTTTCCCCCTCTCTGTCCCTGACGCCAACCTGTCTATCAGATCAAAAGACGAGCTCCTCTAGTATTTTGCCCTTCAAAGGTGAGTTCCTTTTTGAAGCTCACATTTTGAGCGCAGAGATATCCCTTCAGGGATCTAGTCAGGCGCTATAGAAGCACATAAAAGCTCACATTTTGAGCTCCCTACTTGTGCAACTTTCTATCAGGGAGACGTAACACCTCTTCCAAAGGCAGGCCTTTATTATTTGGTATTTTCATTTTTTTATTTGAAATCTGACATCACCATGAGTTAGGATTATCCATTTTTATTCCAAATATCAAACATGAAGTAGTTGCCTGAACCCATATGGGAATTACAGCTTAGTACATAAAATAAGGTAACTCTGATGTTATCCTATTAGAGAGGTAGGCCTTGCAGGAGTGAAAAATGAATTTAAGGGGTTTTCACTACCAGGACATGTGAAACTTAAAAGTACATGTCCAACTTCTTAAATGCCCTACAACGTACCCTCTGGGCTGGCCAGGGCTACCCTAGGGGTGACTTATATATATTAAAAAAGTAGGTTTGGCTAAGGGTTTAATTTGCAAGGTTAAAATGGCAGTTTGAATCTGCAAACAAATGGGCTGCAATTGCAGACCTTAGCCATGTTTAAAGGGCTTCTTAAGTGGGTGACACAATCAGTGCTGCAAGCCCACTAGTAGCAGGCTGTGCCACTTTATTAGAGACTTACATGTAAATGAAATATGCTAATTGGTTATAAGCCAATTCTACCATGTTTTACGGACAGAGCATAAGTACTTTGGCACTGGTTAGCAGTGGTAAAGAGCACAGAGTCCTGAGGGCAGTAAAACCTAATTCAGCAAAATAAATGAAGTGGTAATGCAAAACATTTTGGGAGTGGCTCTGCAGAGGGGGCTAGATCCAACATGACTCCCCTCAGCCTAAAGCCAGGGGAGACTAATCAATACCTTAATTGACTTCCCTGCTTAGGTGGTAAATCATGGACAATGGCCTTCTACAGCAGATGCACTTGCCAGTGACCTTTTTAATTCAAGTGGATCCCTCTGACTACACTCTGCTGAGCCACTGAACAGACCAATGGGTAACCTGTTTCCTCACACTCACCTGCGGACCCCATCTGTGAAGCACCTAATCTTAACCTGCTCACAGATGCGTCCCAATCGGCAGACAGTACCATCAAGGCCAACAAAGTAATATGGCCCATTCCACTTCTTGAATTAGACTTCTGTCCCCATCCCATACCAAGAAGAATTCCCCCCATAAGGACAGCAACCAACAGAGGCCACTGACAGCTGTGAGTGTCATGAGGCAGGGCCCAGACCAGTCACTGCTAGGGTTAAGTTCCAAGCGGGGACATTGGGTAGACTCTCTTTAGCCTCCTTTTTGAGTTTGGTCATTTGTAGCCTGAACCCCCTTTGTGCCTTCCTTTCTGCCTTCCTGTCGGCGGACCTCTGTCCAGGCTCTCAGAGCTTTCTGCAGCTCCAATGTTTGTGTCCCTTCTTCATTTGTAGTCCCCATGCCTTGCAGAACTGTTTGAGCTCAGCCACACAGTAACTTTCCAGGCTGGACCACTCAAACTCCATTATTGAAGGTATGGTTTCCGACAGTCCAGTAGTAGGAATGAGGCTTGATTTGGAAAAATAGAGAGAAGCCAATCAAGGACAATTTAAAAACTCAAACAGGTCTTAAAGTCCTTATGTGGGGTGGCAGTGTAACTCAAAATTACTGTATTGCACGCTGCTCCTGTCTAAATCATCAATGGGTTTGCAGCGTGTACTGGACGAGTTTAGCGCTTTTTGCAGGAAGAGGAATCTGGAGATCAATACCCAGAAAACCAAATATATGGTCTTTTATGCCAACGCTACTAATTGCCCGCACCCTCAAATGGAGGGTAGGCCCTTAGAGAGAGAGTCTACTTTTGATTATTTGGGTATTACACTTAATGATGAGATGGACTGGGGGAACCCAAATAAACACGTCAATGGTGCATCAACCAACTGGGGCCATATGTCAGTTCCGAAATGCAGCAAGGATCGTGTCAATAAGGGTTTGAGAGGTGAAGTCCGGCCTCAGGGATGCACCGCACTGTTGGGGTAATGGATGGTCCGGAGGAACTCTGAGGCTGTGATGTGGAGTTTGGCATTTTAGTCGAGGCTGCCATCAATGAAGAACATGATTGTAACGCAAAGCAGTGGTTCTGAAGATGCTGCAGGCTGTGATGCGATGCGGGTATTTGCAACAAGTTCAATCGATGCAGTGATGTGTCGGTCCTGCTCGGGGACGCGCCATGCAGCAGAGGAGATGAGTCAGTTCTGCTGCATCCACGGGGGCTGGCAAAGCATCCTAGGTCCACTTCCCAAGGTCTAGCACTGGGGTGGTACCACATTGCATGTTAGACTCACAGATGGCAGAGTCCATGTGCAGAAGCAGGGTTGTTGGAAGCCAGTTCTGTCCATGAGTCGTCAGATCTGGAGGCCAGCCAACTAGCCCTTGAAGTCATTCTGGGGTTCTGGGTTCAAGAGATGCAGGTCCAGTTCTTCTCACCCAGGTAAAATGGCAGCAGGTCAACACAGCAGGGCAGCAGTCCTTCAGAGCAGCTGCCCAGCAGAGTAGCAGTCCTTTCATCAGCACAGCTGTCCATCTTACTGGAAGAGTATCCACAAGTCAAGAAGTGTACCGAAGAGTTGGTGTCTGAGGTCCAGTACTTATACCCAGTTGTGCCTTTGAAGTGGAGATATGCTTCTAAATGCATTCTTTTTAAGTGCATAAGTGCCCTGATTTCCTGGCTCTGGCTCCAGACTAACTCCAGGGAGTAAGCAGTTCTTTGTGTGGAGGCAGGACACAGTCTACTCGAGTGTAAGCGGGTCTGGGGCCAGCTTCTCCTTCCAGTCATGCTAGTGATGGCTCATCCAGATACACCAAAGCTCCCCATGGAATGAGACTAACTCAGAGGAAAGTGGGATTTTCAAATTTGTAATTAAAAATCTAACTTTTAGCATGAGCTAGGATGTTTCATCACAATTCCAAAGACATCAAACATGAACTGGTTACTAGTTCCCATTTGGAAATTACAGTTTATGAAATGTAATAAGGTAACCCCAATGTTATGCTGAGGAGAAATAGGCCTTGCAGTAGTGCAAAATTAATTTAAGAGTTTTCACTACCAGGAGATTTTTTGCATTTTTGTAGGTGAGTAGCAGGGAGGAGGGGTAAACTGATATCTGCCACTCATGACATATGACCCAAGATTGGTGATTCTAGTATGTTTTGTTTGTATGTTATACCACAGTTGATAGGATGGCAGTCATTTATGAGTTGTTTAAGAAGTATTTTTACCTTCATGAAGTGGTGCAGCCACTGCCCGTGCTGGTAAGAGCAGTGGGGCCGGGTGGGGGGGGGGGGGTATTTTGATTGATGACGTTGACATAAAATTAATTCTTTATTTAATTTTCCCTCGTGGTTGTCTGTCTAATTCCCCTAACCCAGCTCCATCACTCTTACCTGCACGGGCCGCGGCTGAAGTGGTGTTTGACTGCACATTATTGTGCAGTGTCTGTACCCTGAGCTATGTCCTGCATTAACACATATTATTATATGTGATAAGATAAGATCTTATAAGCATATATTTTATGATGGTGATCCAGTGGAAGTCCAAGGTTGGAAAATTGACTGAACCAAAAATGTAAATGGGCCCATATTTGTTTATGCAAATGTTTCATTCAAACTCCCTGGCCAATCCAGTGGGGCGTCAAGTTTTTTTTTCCACTTAAGTTCTGATTAGTTAGTTCTCTGTGAAACTTACTAATTTGAAAATAAACTCAATACCTAACTAATCTTCACGAATAAACACTCTTTACTCTGGTCCATGGACCGTTAGTTGAGTTAGTTGAATGGTATATTAACAACTGTTTAACTAATCCTCAGATCTCAATGAAATAACTACAGACTCGGGATAGGATTCATAAGCTTTATCTAAGATTTTAATCATAAAATTGAACGCTCATTTACAGATTCACAGTGCAAGTACCATCATTCTTATCAAAGAAGAGAAATATTCATTTAGCAAGGAAATTCATTAAAACAGAATTCGTTCAACAAATCAAAATGTAAAAGAGTGGATAGATTTAGAGACAAAAGGCATATGAATAAAATACATTTGCAAAGAAATATGCAAATTCGAGAGAAAATTATATTTACCTAATGAAATACTGAAAACCACCCTTCTGGCCAAAGGACTGGTGGGGGTCCCCTTAATTAGAATCAGGAGACAAAGACTATAGAACAGGATCAGGAGAGTTTAGATACTTACTAGACTTCTCTATAAACCCGACGCACCTGGGCGCATCCCTCTCCTACAGTCTCTCCCTCCTCGATGTTCTCCAGAATATTTTAATCTAATCACGCTGTCATTTGGATCATGAATCTTTCCAGTCTGCTATCTCTTCTTTTTTTCCAGCAGCTCTCGCCTCTCTCTCCCTCAGCATCGATGTCTGGCTTGCAAACTTAAGTCACTCTAGTTATAGTCTTTATTTCTACATGTACCACCCTCAAAAGTTGCAAATATTGATGAACTACTGAATATAATTGGAGGGGGCCAGGGGAGTTTTCATCACACCATACTGACATATTCATTTTTATTACTATTCTTATTGTCCTGGAAACCCTTCCCCTTAGCTTATTTAATACTTTTACTTCTCATGCATGTATTGTTGCAATATTTTTTACGTTTTATACAAGCTTCATTGACAAAGGATTCTCATCCCCGTTTTTGCATGTCTTCTGACCTTGCTCTTTGACAGTCAATCAGCTTTTGCGGTCATCGGGTCACATTGCGAATCCATTGAGCATGCGCGGCTCCCATTTCATCCAGCTCCATTTTCTCTCGTTCATTCACGACAGCAGACCCAAATGTGCACTATCAACCAAGGAATCATAAACAGATGTTCATTTCTCAAATATATAGTTCTCACTGTTCGCCACCCACTTCTCCTCTATCCCGTGTTATTATTATTCTCTTGATCAAAAGCATTAATAATAGCAGATTTCTTTATAGTTCAAAGAAGCATATGCCGGGCATGTGGCTCCCCGAGACCACATATTATCTAGTCCTGCGCATCCATGAGAGTTTTCTCTCTCAAGAGGGTTAGTCACATGATTTTCTACGTAATCCTGATTTGCACATTGCGCCAAGCGTTTTTCCATTTTAACACCTTGCGTGCTGGTGACGGAGTGGTTGAGCAGGCGGGGCCGTGACGGAACCACTCCGTCACCAGCATGGCGGCACCGCGCGGACCCCCCTTCCCCCGGAACTACCGCCGCACCCAAGGGGTTAAAGCGGGGTTTAGTTGCGTTGCATTTTATTCCATATAACTAAGCATGCGTTAAGCTTTTCTCCCATGTGTCGATGTCTGGTGTATATTAGTCTTGTCTTATCTCTAGTTTAAACCGTAAGTGAAGTTAATGAAGGATTGCTCCGAGCAAGTTTCATTTTCTTGAATCCTTCCTCCATCAATGGTGTGTCTTCCTTTCATATACATGCAACACATGTAGGATGGTATTTTTTGTATTTACAGAAATGCTTACCTCTTGAACACATTATAAAACTCTTGTTAGTATAACAAGGGCACCTCTTAACAATCCTCATGTATAGTAGCTACACATAGGATATCATTCTCTGTCATTTTTCCCAACAAGGAACTTCCCGTGGGTAATAAATAAATAATGTTCTTTAACCCCTTCGCTTCTGGCCCGTTTCCGCCGCTGTGCGGTAAACAAACGAACAGGGCGGGGCTGTGACGAACCCCAGCCGTCATCCGCACACAAGCACCACGGAGCATGACGGCTGGGGTTCGTCACCACCATGCAAGGGGTTAACCTAAGCATTGTTGTGGTCTGGGCTAAGATCATCGCTCACCTGTGAGATTCACTGCATAACAGTTTGGGTGATCTCACTGACCTGGACTGTGTTGTTTTTGTTGGTCTGTATATATGAATTGTTAAGGAAGGCCCTGTATGTACTGCCAATATGACAATCAGCACTGCGTCTATTCAATAAAAGAATTAAATATTGGGACTGCGCGTCTCAGCAGTCTCCAGGCACACTTCCTGCGTCAAGTAATGAAGTCATGTAGGCTAGATAGGACGCAGATCTGACTCGATTTTAGCAATGGTAGCCAACGGCATGCGTGGCAAGCTGCATTCATAAAATCATGCTTAAAAAAAAATGCCAACCTCCATGACCCCCCACTATGCCCTCTACAGCACCCCTCCCCCAGTGGACCATCTACTCTGGCACAAAATAAGGAATCCGGAACTATAGTCATTTTTTATAGACCATCTCATCGTCAGCTTGGAAGATCTCCAAGCGGAACAGCTATGGTGCCGGCTCCTCTCTGACACAGAGTTTAAAAAGCAAACCAACAACCACTCTTATGAGCAATCTTTCTTGGAAAATAAAAATACATATGCCAGGAGGTGTCACGCCTGGTTTATGATAAACACTTACGGAAAGTTTGGTAGGCTAACCTGTTTGGACAGTTGCTACTCTAAATTCTTCAAGAGTCAGTTCATGTCCAAGTGCCTGGAGGCACTTACAACTCTGGTTCATGGGCCCTGGTGGCTGGCCAGTGCCTGGAGGTGCTTCCAGCTGTGGGTCATCAGCCCAGGTGGCCGACCAGCGTGTTGGGGTGCTTCAAGCTGTGGCTCATTGGCCCTGGTGGCTGGCCAGCACCTGAGTGCCCTTCCAGCTCTAGCTCATCAGCCAGGGTAGCTCACCAGTGCCCCTAGACACTTCCAACTCTGGCTCAGGCTCAGGTCGCTGACCGACAGCACTGACTCTAAATGCAGACGGTTCAAGCAGTGCTTTATTTGAGCTGGTACTTTCTGGTGCTCAGAACCAGCACGTAATTATCAACACTGGCACTTATGACAGCTGCCAAATGGTGGCCCTGTTTGTGAAGTTTTGAGATGAGCAGACCAGCAATTCTTTATTAATTTGGTATACAATAAAAACAACCAATACCTGCCACCCACGCCATTTTTAAAGGTTTGGGGTCATGGAATAGTCTGAATTGTCACACTTGTAGCAGTGTTTTGGTTAGCAGTTGTGTGGATATTGCCACTGTCAGCGCTGAGAGAGGAAAATGGGTCGTGCAATCTGCAGAGGCCTCCTGACGCGGGCCCTGGCACTTACTTTTTTACAATTTGAGCACTGGGTCCAAGAACGGATAGTCCATGATACTTGTGTCCTCTCTGAGTGCAAACATTTGCTGCATACTCATTTCAGCTCCCCAGGTGTGCCTGGTTGTTGTGATAGAGGGCGGCAATAAGGCTAATGCCAGGCTTAATGCCCAGGGGATTGCATTTCTAGACCTTGCAGCAAAAAGACTTCCACCTCAGCCTGAGGAGTTGCCACTGAAATGGTGCGTCTGCTGTATGGGTAAAGTCACTCTAGCAGACTTGTAGTTTGCAGCACTGACAGCATGACCGCTAGCACTTCAAGCAGATGTGTAAATGGTTTTAACAGAGTTGGCACTTGGGCACTTTGTGTATTCATCTACATCCTAAGTCCCCGTCCCATTCAAGTAGTGGCCAAGGGACTTGTCCACGGGGAGGTCTGCCGTCGTTGGTACCTTTTCCAGCTATATGACATTCAGGGTTGGCTCCTCCGTTTGAGGAGAGGAGCGTCGCCCCACAAACAAAAGCCCCAGGCTAAGAGCTGAAAAATAAAATGGTAATAAAGTTTATTTAATACCATTTTATTTCTCAACAACCAGGTCATCCCGAACTGAGCATCAGAACGGGGTGGGCCATTGCTGCTGAGTGACAGCGTGGAGCTTTGTGCTCTGAGTTTAAAATGCGAATGTTTCTTTGGCCGGCTGTCTTGTGATGCGGTACAAAAGTGGGTGGGGATGGATGGAGCATCTGAACCAATCAAACACTCACTCCCAGTTACCAGTTCTGGGTTTAATCCATCATCGTTCTTTAGCCCACTCTGCCACCCCAGTTCAGACATCACCATATGCAAATCAGTCTGACCCTGTGCCTGATGGGGACAGTCCAGCCCGAACTGCCAAGCCATGCCTTCCCTGGACCGGAAACAAGCATCCTGGGACCAGTTTCTGGCATTTCAGCCATCTTCAGCCAGGCTTGCTTGCATCCAGTGGCAAAGTGAGCAATTGACTCACGTCTGAGCATACCCTGCCAATTTATGGCAAACAAAGCAGTATAAAAGGGGATGGTGATGGATGGAGCATCTGAACCAATCAAACACTCACACCCAGTCAAAAGATCTGGGATTAATCTATCACCTTTCTTTAGCCCACTCTGCCACCCCAGTTCAGACATGGCCATATGCAAATCAGTCTGACCCTGTGCCTCATGGGAACAGTCCAGCCCGAACTGCCAAGCTATGCCTTCCCTGGACCAGAAACAAGCTTCCTAGGACAGGTTTCTGGCATTTCATCCGTCTTCAGCCAGGCTTGCTTGAATCCAGTGGCAAAGTGAGCAAGGGACTCACGTCTGAGCATACCCTGCCAATTTATGGCAAACAAAGCAGTACAAAAGGGGATGGTGATGGATGGAGCATCTGAACCAATCAAACACTCACACCCAGTCAAAAGATCTGGGTTTAATCCATCACCTTTCTTTAGCCCACTCTGCCACCCCAGTTCAGACATGGCCATATGCAAATCAGTCAGGCACTGTGCCTCATGGGAACAGCCCAGCCCGAACTGCCAAGCTATGCCTTCCCTGGACCAGAAACAAGCTTCCTAGGACAGGTTTCTGGCATTTCAGCCGTCTTCAGCCAGGCGTGCTTGAATCCAGTGGCAAAGTGAGCAAGGGTCTCACGTCTGAGCATACCCTGCCAACTTATGGTGAACAAAGCGGTACAAAAGGGGGTGGTGATGGACGGAGCATCTGAACCAATGAAAACACTCACACCCAGTCAAAAGATCTGGCTTTAATCCATCACAGTTCTGTAGCCCACTCTGCCACCCCAGTTCAGACATGGCCATATGCAAATCAGTCTGACCCTGTACCTCATGGGAACAGTCCAGCCCGAGCTGCCAAGCCATGCCTTCCCTGGACCAGAAACAAGATTCCTAGGACCGGTTTCTGGCATTTCAGCTGTCCTCAGCCAGGCTTGCTTCAATCCACTGGCAAAGTGAGCAAGGGACTCACATCTGAGCATACCCTGCCAACATATGGCGAACAAAGCTGTACAAAAGGGGGTGGTGATGGACGGAGCATCTGAACCAATCAAACACTCACACGGAAGTCAAAAGATCTGGGTTTAATCCATCTCCGTTCCTTAGCCCACTCTGCAACCCCAGTTCAGACATGGCCATATGCAAATCAGTCAGTCCCTGTGCCTCATGGGAACAGTCCAGCCCGAACTGCCAAGCCATGCCTTCCTTGGACCGGAAACAAGCTTCCTAGGACCGGTTTCTTGCATTTCAGCCGTCTTCAGCAAGGCTTGCTTGAATCCAGTGGCAAAGTGAGCAAGGGACTCACAACTGTGCATATCCTGCCAACTTATGGCGAACAAAGCGATACAAAAGGGGGTGGTGATGGACGGAGCATCTGAACCAATCAAACACTCACACCCAGTCAAAAGATCTGGGTTTAATCCATCACCCTTCTTTAGCCAACTCTGCCACCCCAGTTAAGACATTGCCATATGCAAATCAGTCTGACCCTGTGCCTCATGGGAACAGTCCAGCCCAAATTGCCAAGCCATGCCTTCTCTGGACCGGAAACAAGCTTCCTAGGACCGGTTTCTGGGATTTCAGCCGTCTTCAGCGAGGCTTGCTTGAATCCAGTGGCAAAGTGAGCAAGGGACTCACGTCTGAGCATACCCTGACAACTTATGGCGAACAAAGCAGTACAAAAGGGGGTGGTGATGGACGGAGCATCTGAACCAATCAAACACTCACACCCAGTCAAAAGATCTGGGTTTAATCCATCACCGTTCTTTAGCCCACTCTGCCACCCTAGTTCAGACATGGCCATATGCAAATCAGTCTGACCCTGTGCCTCATGGGAACAGTCCAGACCGAATTGCCAAGCAATGCCTTCCCTGGACCGGAAACAAGCTTCCTAGGACCGGTTTCTGGTATTTCAGCTATCTTCAGCCAGGCTTGCTTGAATCCACTGGCAAAGTGAGCAAGGGACTCACGTCGGAGCATACCCTGCCAACTTATGGCAAACAATGCGATAAGAAAGGGGGTGGTGATGGACGGAGCATCTGAACCAATCAAACACTCACACCCAGTCAAAAGATCTAGGTTTAATCCATCACCCTTCTTTAGCCAACTCTGCCACCCCAGTTCAGACATGGCCATATGCAAATCAGTCTGACCCTGTGCCTCATGGGAACAGTCCAGCCCAAACTGCCAAGCCATGCCTTCCCTGGACTGGAAACAAGCTTGCTAGGACCGGTTTCTGGCATTTCAGCCGTGTTCAGTCCGGCTTGCTTGAATCCAGTGGCAAAGTGAGCAAGGGACTCACTTCTGAGCATACCCTGCCAACTTATGGCGAACAAAGCGGTCTTGTGATGGACTGCGTGCATGCACATTTTAAACCCCTCTAACCCAGCTGCCTTAATACAGCTGCGCCAGAGAAAGCAAAGGCCTCCAGTGCTCTTGTGAATGCTGATAGAGGCCGCTCCCACCAATCATAGGGCTGCTCTAATGCTGCATAAGAGCAGCGCCAGGATTGGCTTGGGAATCAGCAGTCTGCCTGCCTGGAGGAGAGAAGGATCGAGGAGGACGTGGCACTTTTGGCACTTGTAGAAGAGGTAAGTGCCTTTTATTTTATATGTTTTTTTATGTGCACCACCACCCTCGGGATATGCCAAATGCTACTGAAGACACTATGGCCCTTTGGCACCGGACTTCCATGTGGTTTAAAGAGTTTTGCCCACCTGACACTTCAATTATCATTCAATTCAAAGTCTTCATTTTCTTTTTTCTTTTTTTTTGCGAAATCTGGTCTTGTTAAATTTTGCAGTAGCTGTTGATTCTGTTTTTATATCTGTAATGACTTTTGCTTTTAAATTAATTGCGCTTCAGCTGACTGCAAAGGTTTTAATGAACTCTGCAATAAAAGTACATTTGACATGTGCAGGACTGAAAGGAGATGACCAGGTGCAGAAACACAGGGCCAGTTGTGATTGGGTGGAGGAGCATTCCACCTGGGATACCACTCCACCCACTTTGTAATCAGGGCCTTTGTGGTGGCAATCAGGAGCCGGTGATAGAGCTCCTCAAAGAAACCATTTGGTTTACGGCTAGAGGTGGGAGTGTGGGGGTGTACAGGAATGGGAAATAGAGATTGTGGGCCCAACTCACGTAGGTAAACTTCAACCAAAAGTCTGAGGGGCATATCAGCAACAGATGGCGATAAATATCGCAGCGAGTGCTTAGCGCTTTTTTATACATCGCAGGCTATCGCTGGAATGTATCGCCCGGCTAGCGCATTATTAAGAACGCGTTTCTCCAGGGCAATAAAATTCCAGCGAAAGCGACGTTGTAGGAGGGGATATCGTCGGAAATCCAGCGAAAAGTCCACAAGAATGGTGAAAACATTGATAGACCAGGGTGCACTCAGCCTCACGATCCACCTGCCATTGGATAATGCAGGTAAGTCAGGTTTTCAGCAGACGTTAGTTTTTGGCGAAAACCGCGGTTAGCGAGGATTTTAAAATGGCTAACCGTGTTGTGTGCCGCCTTGTAAATATCGCGATGTGCACATAGCAATAATTGAAATGGTATTCCATGAGGGGTACGCCCAGTGACGCCCACTTTGCATCTCATTAGAAATGCAGAGCAAGGTGTCGGGGAAACGGCTGCTAACACGCACTAATGCATGGTAGCACCCTCTTGTAAATAGGGCGAAAATATTATTTCCGCTTTTTTGGCTTTTAAAACCAAAAAAGCGGAGATAAGGTCCTTGATAATATGCCCTCTAGTTTAGACCTGAAGTCTGAGTTTAGACCAAACGTCTATCTTGATTAGTAGTAGTTGGATTTTGGGTCTAAGTTAGACTTGATCTACAATTAGACCAAAAGTATAACTTCACTAGTAGTGAACCTAGACTTCAGGTCTCAACTTGGACTTCTGTTCTGAGTTTACCTTTGTGAATCGGGCCCTGAATATGTACTTCTTTATTTCTTCTTCATAACACATTTGAAACAAATATTCTTTCTAAATTCTGTTTCTGAGGTGCCCTCTTTGGAAATGATTCCAATGTTACTTGCAGTCTGTAGACTGATTCAGACTGAAGCTTCCACCAGAGTACAGGGAACTGCTTCTGTCTTCTCTTCTCTGTCGCGTCTGTTAAGTTAATGTTTTGATGGGTTGGAATGCCTCCCCAGATTCACATTGGACGGGTACCTTACTTCTTTATATTAGACTATCTTGAGGTGGGAAGAAGGCGTATGGAGAGATGACTAGGAATACGAAGAAATGATATTGTTGACATTTTGTGGAGGTGAGCCCCAGTGAGGGGGGGGGGAGAACCTGTGCTCAGATTGGCATCCATCAGTCATGTCATCTGATTGAAGCTTGGGTCTAAACTTGGTTTCCTGAGCACTGCAGGTTTGGTAGAAGGTGAAGAGTGAGGGGTGGGACTGCAGTTTCTATTATTCAGGTGAGGAAGTTTCTAGGCAGGGCCTTTCTTTGATTGCATGATTACTGCTGCAGGGAGGCTGAATGACAGCCAGGAGCAAGATTTTACACTTCCTTGTGTGTGTGTTGTGGATGTTTCAGAATAGAGAGCCCTAGTGCACTCTACTCCACTCTACTCTGAGGGCATTACTCACACAAACACTAAAACAGATTCTGTTCTCCTTCTCCCGCCTTGTCCTCAGAGGGAAAAGGGGAGGGGCTTTTCTACCACAAACATTTGAAACACAACAGGGCATATTACCAACAAGTAGCGATAATTATCGCTAAATAGGCTTAGCGACAATTTGCTTAATCGCTGCCTATCGCTGGATATATTAGCGGAGAAAACATGCTATTAGCAACTTTTTTCTCCATTGTGCTAAAATATCCAGCGATAGCGGCGAAATGCGTGAATATGGCTGAGAATACAGCGATATTCACGCATTAGCGACAAGATGCTCTTAGCCATGTTATCCACCTCCCATTGGTTAACATCGCTAAGAACTGGTCTGAGCATGCGTTCGTTTTTGGCGATAGCGGTAATATTTCCATCGCTACGCCTGCCTTGCTAATAGGCGATAGCGACGTTAGTGACTGCTTTCAGTCGCTAACAGGTTGGGTACGCCTACTTTGCATGTCATTAGCGATAAATATCGCTGACATGCAAAGGGGGCCCCAAACCGCTCGCTATCGCCTAAAAGCTGTCGCTAACATCAGTT
Source organism: Lissotriton helveticus (assembly GCF_964261635.1). Taxonomy (NCBI): domain Eukaryota; kingdom Metazoa; phylum Chordata; class Amphibia; order Caudata; family Salamandridae; genus Lissotriton; species Lissotriton helveticus. Next base: position 1,707,449,931 of record NC_136069.1, on the reverse strand, counting down.
AGCGACAGCTTGCTAATAGAGCGATAGAATTATCGCCGCTTAATTGCCTTTCGCCACCCTTGGTAATATGCCCCAACATTCTTGCCTCCTGGCATCCTCTCATCGCATGTTATGGAAAAATGAAAGCATTTTCATTTTAATTGTATTTACCCTGTGGGTAATGGTAGAATGTGTGTGTGTGCGTGTAGGTGTTCCTATGGCCTACAGTGATACTGCAACACATGCAAATAATGTTTTCTTTCTACAGTTGTGCATGCAATCACAGAAATCCTCCACAGTAATCCTAAACATACTGCATGAAAACTGACTTTAACTTCAAACTTCCAATTTCCCACTCTCCCTTTCCAGTCGAATGACTATTTCCTTCCTTTCCATCCTCTGCACGCCTCTTCGCTCTGAGCACGGCCAACTCCAAGTCACATGTTTGCCTTAAAACTTATTATTGTATCTCTGCAAATTCAAAACACCTCATTCAAATTTCACAACCTCTGCTTTATTTATTTATTTTTTATTTCAGTTCATAGCAGGAAAAGAGAAGAAAAATAAATAAATAAATAAATAAAAAATAAAACATAAAGTCCATAACATTAAAACAATACAATAGCATTATAACGTATAATAGACAAAAAAAAGTTATCCAAATGACAATTCAAAATGTTGGAGCATTGGTTGCCATATCTTCAATCCCAGTTTTTTTTTTTTTTGGTGGATTTGATACGATATAAATTATATTCTAAGTGAAACACATTATAAATCTTGGCTCTCCACATTTCAAAAGCGGGTGGTTCGGGTTTCAGCCACATTGTAGCAATGCATAGTCTAGCTACCGCTATATCCATAAAAATGAAAAATCTATGGGGATAATAGTTCTGTACAGTTTCGTCATCCATACCAAACCAAAAAGCAGCAGTTCACAGCTTACATGAAATTGCACCTTCATAATCATAGATAAAAATTGCTCTATACTTAGAAAAAAAAGGAGAAAGTGCATTACAATTATAAAATATATGAACAATATCAGCAGCATCAGCTTGACATCGAAAGCATTTACCATCATAAATACTTCCCCATTTCATCATTTTTACCGGTGTATGGTACAGATTAAATACAGTCTTATAATGTTGCGTACGCAAATTAGCAGACAGAACTATTTCCCCTGCCATGTCGATGGAATCTTGCAAAAATACACCCGGACATCCCAGTCGGTTTCGCCATTTGGCGTCCTGCAATTCAATATCATCCGATTGTTTTGATAACAAACTTTCGTATAAGACACCAATCTTAGCACCTTTTGACAGAGCTTCGATAAATTCATTAATTACAATGGGTTGTGATTTGCGTTTATACATAAAATCCCGTATTTGCAAATATTTAAAGAAGTCACTTTCGTCACCGAATACAACTCCATTAAATCCGTGAATTGAACCATTGTACCATCCTTAAAGAAATTACCCAGATGGGATATCCCTTTGCTTTTCCAAATTCGCATTTTAGCGTCCCAAAAAATGGATGGAAATATATTCCTAGAATCTAAGGGTGTATAAAAATTAACCCGCTGGATATCCAAAATTTTCCGAAGTAACTTTCACCCGTTATAGGCCGCGATCATAATTTTAAATCTGGTACGTTTAAAATACCTAGGCTCAAAAAATGTCAACAGGACTTCACGAGCCGGTTCTCCGATTAACATTTGATACACATTAGGTGTCTCATACAGCTGTGTGGTCCCCCCAATTAGCATAAACCTAGAATTTTGTAACTAAATAATAAAAAGAAAAGTCGGGACACCCCAGCCTCCACGATTGAAAGGTAATGTCATGTATTTAGATGCACGGCGAGATTTCTTCCAACCCCAAATAAACCTATCCGAAATGCCTTTTATAATTGCATCAATTGTGATCTAGATAACTCCAAGGTAACTGTCCGAAAATAATACTGTACTTTGGGGAGAATACACATCTTAAGTACGTTACGTCGACCAACGATTGACAAATGCAAACATTGTAGCTTTTCTAGCTAACTCTTAACCGCCCCTATTATATCGTTCCAGTTAACATCTATTATCTCCTGTATACACATTCTAATTTTAATCCCCAAGTACTTAGCCTCTTGCGTCACACTTGGCTCAGTAGTGCACAGCCCAGTTGAACAAACAATTTGAGTTTTTGAAATATTGGTTTGTAGCCAGCAAATTTTCCAAATGAATGCGTCAAAAGTTCAACCTCCCGTATTGCTGGATCAGGATCTGACAGCGATATCATCAGCATACGCGAGTACGCATGTTTCATAGTCTCCTACCATCATTGATTTTATTACATTGGTAGATTCTAGACGCTGCAGTAGTGGCTCAATATAGATCGCAAAAAGTAGAGGCGAACAGGGACACCCCTGTTGCGTCCCCCGGGTAATATGAACAGATGCTGACTCCTGTCCCATAGTACAAATTTTAGCCCGGGGATTCCTATACATAGTCTGAACAGCCTGCATAAACAGCGGCCCAAATCCCATTCTTCCCATTATAGCCCATAAGAACGGCCAAGCAACCCGATCAAAGGCTTTCTCCGCATCCAAAAAAATAATACCCATATTTTTTTTTGATGCGGTTGCATAATCAATTAACGCTATAACACGATGGAGATGGTTTATAGTACTTCTCCCTGGGAGGAAACCGTGCTGGTGATGAGATACTAACTTCGGAGTGACTTGGAGTAATCGTGTGGCTAGAATTTTAGAATATATTTTTACATCTGCGTTAATTAATGATATGGGCCGGTATGTCCAGGGCAGTTCGGGAGGCTTATCTTTTTTTTTTTTAAACTACAATATTGGCATCGTCCCAAGATGCCGGTGGACTACCTCGTTGAGCCATAATAAAGGTAGCTAGCATGTCCTCCTTAATAACACTGAATAGTAAGTGGTAAATCTCTAGAGGAAGTTTATCGGGCCCAGATGCCTTTCCTAGCGCTAGGTCTTCAAGAGCAAGCTGTAGTTCTTGTATAGTAATTGGAGCCTCAAGTATTTCCCTCTCAGAGAGCCAAGTTTAAGAATGTCCAAGTCGTTAAGATACGTTTCTATCTCTTCTAAAACTATGGTATATTGTGTATATAATTCTTGATAGTAACTACGAAAGACTTCCATAATACCATCTGGGGTTTCAACCGGCTCTTCTCTAGAATTCTCCAACAAGACAATACGTTGAGCCGCCTGTTTGCCCCGCATCCTTTGAGCCAGACATCTCCCCGTTGTCTCTCCGTATTCATATCTTTTGGTTTTATAGGTATTATACTGAGAGGCTATATCTTGACTCCACACCCCATTGATCCTAGCTTTGCAGCTAGCAACCATAGTTTGATGCATTTGAGAGTCAGCATTAGACTGGATTATCGTCATAAGCTCAATTTCTGCCAGTCTGAGGTCATCCAGCATTTCAGCAATCTTAGCTCTTTGTATTTTTTGTTTAGCCCAGCCATAGCTATACGTTTCCCCCCTAAACCCCGCTTTCAAAGAGTCCCAAACCATCGGCTGACTAGCAGTGCCTCTATTAAAGTCTAGAAATTGTGCAGCCCATAGCTTAATATGCATGGCAAACTCGTCATCACCTATAAGTTTTTTATTTAAAGTAAATGTATGGATTGGACGATTCGGCTGCATACATATCACCTCCAGGACAATCGGGCTGTGATCAGATGTAATTCGGGGCATAACTTGAATCTTCCCACCTATAGTTAAATATTGAGGCATGAAAATATAGTCCAACCGTACATATCTAGAGTGGGGAGAGGAAAAAAACCTCTGCTTTAAAGGTTATACCCATGGAATCTCAGAATACCTAATCTCCAGTAACTCATCAATTAAACCCACCAACCAGTGCATCAGTTCAAACTCCCCACCCCTGCACAAAAGATCACATCTAACTCCGCGTAATTGAATCCACCACATAGAAACTCGAATAAATGCAGGGCTTGGGTTCCTTAAGAACTCAAAACTAATCCGAATTACCAATAATATTCAAGAAACAAAACTACTAACTATCCAGAGCAGCATGCTGCCCGGCGTAAAGCACCACAGCACCTCATCAGGGAAAGTAAGTGATATATAAATGCATGTACAATACAAATACAATTTATAAACCACAGTAAAAGTAATACACTAACACTCAGGGGTTGGTCATTTGATTGTATTTCATGCAGGCTGCATAATATTTTCCTTTTACTGACACTTACACTCACATACCCCACAACAGCTACGGGTCATGCCTACCTCCGCCTGGTGTAACAGTCCACCTCAAATTTACCTCCTATTACCAACTGGTCAGGCATGGAATGACTGAAGAGATTTGCTACATGCCACTGGCCTATGGAGGATTTTTAACCTAGTCTCACACTGCAGGACCCAGCAGGCTACATGCTATGACGCTTCATGACACCTCTCAATGACAATCAACTATGGCATGGTTTTAACAAAGCGCACCCCAACTGATCTTGCCACCATCTCTACCTTTAAATTACGCCTGCTTGGTGGGTGCGGCTAGGCTGCCGACCAAGATGGCTGTGCGTCACTGAAGCTCCGCTGAACGTGTCCATCACAGCTGCACTGTTCCCCGATTAAGCCCAGCTAACGACATCTGCACAACGATTCAGAAAAGGGGGTGGTGATGAACAGAGTGCCTGAATTAAGCAGACCACTCTTACCCAGTACAAAGATCAGGGCTTGATCCATCACCGTTTTTTAGCTCACTGCACCATCCCAGCTCAGAACTTGGCTATATGCAAATTAGTCTGTCCCTGTCCCAGTGCATGATGGGAACAGGGCAAACCAAACTACCAAGCCAATTCTTGTACTGGGAAGGAAACAAGCTTCCGGGGACCGGTTTCTGCCATTTCAGGCGTCGTCGGCCCGGCTTGCTTGAATCCTGATGGTGCAATGAGCAAGGGACTCACATCTGAGTATACCCTTCCACGCTTATGGTGGACAAAATGATTCAGAAAAGGGGGTGGTGATGAACAGAGTGCCTGAATTAACCACTTGGCTGCTAAGGGGTATGCATGTAGGTCCATTGACTTTCCATTGAAATCAATGGGCCCTACATGACGAGTTACCCTTGTCATTAGCACTGAAGGGGTTAAGCAGACCACTCTTACCCAGTACAAAGATCAGGGCTTGATCCATCACCGTTTTTTAGCTCACCTGCTTTTCGCCAAGCGATGAGGAATGCGGCGATGCCCCGGAAAGTGCAAAGATAGTTGCTGATTGAAGAGAACAGGCGTTGGAGCGATCGAGAGGGCAGAGCTATCGCAAAACATTGGCTTGCAGCATGTTCGGCGTATGCCTGACCGTGTTTTCTGAAGACTGCGGCCGCACCTCCAATGCCCAATTTGGGCAAAGAATGCAGTGAGTGTGCCGGGTGCAGGTCCCTGAGGTCTCTCTCCCTCCCTCTACCCTGTTACCTCTGGCACAGTGTGGCCCCAACCCCTCAGGTGTAGTGTAGTTCCTATATTCCCAATAGGCTCTGCGCATTGGAATAATATATCCTATAGATGTGACGTAAGGCTTAAGTCGACTAGGTCTCTATCGAATATATTAGACTTAATTGTGAGTGCCAGCTAGCTCCGAGGTCACTAGAAACTTTCTCGAATAAACAAGAAGGGATTATTTTCCAACAACCGCATAAACATGACAACTTTATTTCTCCAAGATAAAACGTATCTTCAGAGCCGTGGAAACAACAGATAGATATTTTACTCAGTCAATCGTGCATGCTTCATTTCATCAGAGGTGCAGAGAAATAGAGAGACGGGCGTTTTCAATAAAAGTATTTATTGAACAGTCTTCTTTCTCATGCAGAAGAAATGAACTGCTACAATCGTAATAAGGGCTGTAAAGTATAATGCGTACAGCAAGAAGAGTATTATAAAATAATACTGTAAAAGCATGGTATGGTTTCTAAGCCATAAAATATATACATAAATAACAAAAACCAAAATTACTCAACTGGTGCTTCTAAAATATGCCTACACCGATGTATCTAACTTAAGTCTAGTACGAGGGAAGAAGTATGTGTGTAGTTTCTTTGCCAAGAATCTATTCAGGATTTCTCTTAGGGCCTAATCAGCTCCGTACCTTGGTTTTAGAATGAAGGAGGTCTGGTATCTCTGTCTCCGGACTCGAATTCCCAACACCCCGCAAGGGGAGCTTGGAAATACTGGAGCTGTCTCAGCAAGAGAAAGGCAGCCTCTCTGTCAGTGCGTCAGCTGGAGGGTCGGCTTCCTTCTGCACTTGCTGCAGCGAGCTGCGTCGGGCAAGTAGATAGTCAAACTGCTCCAAACCACTGTGTGTTTGCTAGGGCAAGTGTGGGCATGTTTATACCTTGAAGGTGCCTGGTTTGATGTAAAGTCGGAAATAATAATGTCACCAAAGAACCCCAAGGGAATGGTAGTTCGTTGTGGCTTTTTGGAACTGGTGAAAGTAGCCATGCCTGTATTTGGACTGCATGGGCTATGTCTAAATATGGGTATGATCCTCTATGCCTATATAAGGGCAATGTGAATTATACCTATATAAGGGCATGAATCTTGAAAATTACACTAGGGTCCTAGAACGCTATACAACACAGGGCCGTGAGGTGCATCAAATGCTCCTGCTTCTCCCTGATGCCCCGCGGGGAAAGGGCCCCGCGCTGCGAGCCTGGGAGATGGCCACTCAGCTGCTCGCAGGAGTGCTTAGGGAGAGGGGAGAACTCTGCTGCTTCTCCACCCGTGCCCGGCTGCCCCGCACACCGCTCGAACTCGCCAGTACACTCAGCAACATCCTGGTTCCTACGGACACCTCGCCCGGCGACTCTCTTCCTTCCGGAGTCATTGGGGCTCCGCCATTTAGCAGTCACCAGTTTGAGCCCACTGTTTACCTCAGCTCACCACTTCAAAGCCAATTAACTATCTCGGGAGCTCCCACCTTCTAAATTGATCATCTGTCTTCAGCAAACCCAGAGCAGGCCTGACCGAGTGCTTTCTGAATACTGTGGCCTCGCATCCAATGCCGGTCAGGACGAAGAACGCGTAGGTGCACCGAGCGCGGGTCCCTGAGTCTCCCTTCCCTCATTTGCCGAGCTACTCCTGATGCAGTGTGGCAGTGACATCTCTGGTCAGTGCGCCCCCCGATATGCTCCTAGGTGAGCCCGGGAGGCAGCCCTCAGCTGCTTGCACGAGCGATTGGTGGTGAGGTGAGAACTCAGCTACATCTTTGCCCATGCTTGGCTGCCCTGAGCACCGTTCGCTCCTGCTAAGTGCTGATAGCAACATACTGATCTCCGTGGGCCCATCACCCGGTGGACCTCTCCATCCTGGTGCCAGTGAACAGCCTCCATATTGCAAGCCCCAGCTTGACTTCCTCATCGACTCCACGGCACAACCTTATAAATCGATATGAACCTCAACACCCCAGTCAATTCCTGCCTCTAACTACCATAACACGGCGCCTTGCTGGGTGGGTGCCCCCTCACTGACAGCACCCTATACACTCCTGGACAATCCTTCATTTGGCCGCTCCATCGATTCCTCTACAGTAGCTCCCAGGCTCTTTGCTATTGGCAGTCCCTCAAGTACTGCCCGCCTGTGCCCCTGCCTCATGAAAAGTTTAATATATACTGTTTCTCCTACTCCATTTTGCAGCGGCATGGGCTGCAAAGACCCTAAGCAAAGGGTACTGCCATTCGAAAAAGTCGTGGATAAAGGCAGGCCGAGACATGGCGGAGGGTGGGCAGAGCGCAGTTTCGGGACAGGACCTAGTAGCTACTTCCACCTCCCTGCTGCAAGACATTAGGGCTTGCTTTAGAGCATTAGATGGAAGATTTGTTGCTCTCGACAAACACCTAGCGGTGCATGATAAGCGGCTTGATGTGGCTGAAGCTAGAATCTCACACACTGAAGATGGTACGGCACAATCCATCAAGCGATTAGAACGTATGGAGCATATCCTCAAAGAGGTCGCACTTAAAAAGAAAGACTTAAAGGCGCACAGTAGGCATAATAATATCCAAATTTTGGGGGTACCGGAAATGACGAACACTGGCTGCATCGACCTTTTCATAGAAACCCTACTCACTGGTTGGTTTGGAATTGTATTTATTTATTTATAAAGTTTTATATAGCGCAAGCTAGATCCCGGAGTATCAGAGCACTTTACATTCACAAAGGAAAAGAAGAAGTTGCATTACATCGTAGGACATGAGGAATCATAGAATATATATGCAAAGACATCACACTTAAATATACATTGAGGGAGTGAAAAACGAAGGTGGTTGAAACAGTCAGATGCCCCCATCATAGAAAAAGAGAGCGTGAGAGTGGAGACCAATTACTCTATTGATCCCTGGGTTGGTTGACTTGGTCAGGGAAGTATTGGTTGAGGATCAGTAGTTTCAGGTCCTTTTTGAAGCAAGGGAAGGAGGGGTTGCATCTGAGGTCAGTAGGGAGTGTGTTCCATATCCTGGGAACATTCCAGAGAAGGATCAGCATTGGGTCATTTTCTTCTCAATTTAGGGGGGATGAGAAGAAGTGAATTGGCGCTTCTCATAGTTCTTGATTTTTCTGCTTTGACCAGTTTGTTGTTCAGGTAATTGGGGAATTTGGGAGTGGAGGGCCTTGTGTGTAATGCAGGCCAGTTTGTAAATACAGCTGCTTTCCATGGGGAGCCAGTTGAGTGATTTGAGGGAAGGTGTGATGTGTTCAAATCTTTTTCCACCAGTTATGAGTCGGGTCGCCATATTAAGGACTGACCTCAGTGGGGCAAGGTGAGCTTTTGGTGCACCTGTTAGGATGGCGTTCCCATAGTCTAGTTTAGAAAGGACTAGGGATTGTACAATTGTCTTAAAATCATCCTGGGGAATGAAAGGTTTAATTTTCTTGAGGTGTTTTAGAGGCAGTAAAGTGCACTTTTTGCAGATTTCTTGGTGTGGTCTTTCAATGACAGGTTCTTATCCAGGGTAATGCCTAGTTATTTTTCCGAGTCAGATAGGACAAGGTAGCAGTTTAGAGCATCGAGATATGAATAGTATTAATTCCGTTTTGTCTGGGTTCAGCTTTAAATGGTTTGCTTTAACCAGGTTTGGATCTTGTTTAGCATAGCATTGAGGTGTTGGACATCCTTTGGTGATTTGATTTTGTGGTATATTTGAGTGTCATCTTCATATAGGTGCTATTGAACCCCTGCTTGCTTCAGAATAATTGCAAAGGGTTCCATGAAGAGATTGAAGAGGGATGGTGAGAGAATCGATCCTTGAGGGACTCCAAGTTTGACATGTGATGGTGCAGAGAGGCAGGAGTTGATTTTAATTTGTTGCGAGCGGTGCTGAAGGAAGGAAGTGAACCATTTTAGTACTGTGCCATTAATGCCAGAGTGCCTCTTCGTAAACTCAAGTAAAGCTGGATGGTTTCTCGTGCCGAATGCCGCTGATAAGTCAATAAGGATGTGGAGACAGGCCTCACCTTCATCTAAGGCTCTGTGGATATCATCTGATGAGATATTGAGCATCACTGTTTCAGTGCTACAACCTTTCCTGAAACCGGATTGAAAGGTGTCGAGTAGGTTCAAGTCGTCCATATGTTTATTGAGTTGTTGGAGAACGCATTTATCTAATGTTTTAGCTAGGAATGGTAGGTTGGTGATAAGTCTGAGGTTGTAAAGCTCGTTTGGGTCGGCACCTGGTTTCTTGAGTATGGGGGTGATTTTCCCTAGTTGTAGGGAGTCTGGGACACAACCTGATGTGAGAGATAAGTTAATGATTTTTGTCCAGAAAGGGGTAATGATGTGGTTGAGATTTTTTACTATTATGGATGGGAGGGGGTCCAAAGTATGGGAAGAGGGCTTTAAGCTGGCAATTATATTGAAGACTTTGAATTCTGACATGAGTTCGAAGTTTGACCAATTAGCGCCATTCTTCAGTTGGAAGCAGGCCTGGTTGTCCGTGGTATGATTTTGATCTGTTTGGTCAGGAGTGGTTAAAAGGGGGCAGGTTGCAGGGGAGGGAGGCTTTGGGGTTTGGATGTAGGATAGCTCAATGTTTGTGACTTTATCTGTGAAGAAGCTGGCGATTTCTTCGCATCGATCCTTGGTGGCTATAATTTCTTGTGGAGGTGTGACGTTAGTTTGACTTTTTACAATTTTGAAGAGTTCTCTAGGTCTATTCTTTGCCTGGTCTAGTTGGGTGCGAAAGAACAAGGCCTTTTCTCTAAAGATGTGTTTTTATATGCCAGCCAGATTGACCTAAGTTGCACTTGGTGGATAGTCGAAGGGTTTAGTCTCCAAGTCCTTTCCGGTTGTCTGAGTTGTCGCCTTTTGTTATTAAGATCAACATTGAACCAGTATTTAGAGTTGGTAGATCACACATTTTTTAGTTTGAGTGGAGCTACTTGATCTAGCACCTCTGTCATTGTGGAATTAAAGTGGGCTGTGAGGACATCAGCCGTCATATTGGAGATCTGGGGCAGTAGCTGGGCCTGAATCCTGGATTCCAGATCGGTTATGGGGACTCCTTTGAATTTCCTGGTCCAGTGCTTAGGTTTGTCAGGACGTATAGAATGGTTTCTGACATGTGTGACAATAGTCAACATTATGAGGTGGTAATTAGATCACTCAATGTGAGAAATCGTTCTCAGAGAGACCAGCTCATTCATGGTGATGATAGTATCCTGTGTAGCTCCTTTGATGTGTGTAAGTCCATTGCAAAGTTGTTTGAGGTTGTTTATTTCAAGCAGGGTGGAGAGGTTCTGTGCAGTGGTGTCTTCTGGGTTGTTCCAGTGAATATCAAAGTCCCCAAGGAACACGTCTTCTGTGTCTGTTAGGGAGAAGTGAGTTATTAAGTCGGTTAGTTCTTCACTGAAGATGTCATGTTCAACGGGCGGGTGATAGATGTTTTTGATGGGCGTGGTGCCTTTGATTGTAAGTTCAACCCCTAGGTACTTGTGGAAAAGTAAATTTTGCCATGTTCTGTGTCCCTACGTGTCATCCATCATATGTTATGTGTGCATGATTAAATATGCATATGTACTCCTCATGTCTGATTAATGACGCAATTACAGTTGTGTCCCCCTCTAGTATGCTAGTTTCCAGTCCTCGTGAATACTACGAATATCAGGCCTATGTAAAGCTACGTTGCCACGTTTCTCAGTGTGCACGTTATTCTATTATAAAGTCCCCGTTTCTAGGCCTCAAAAGGGCCTGGACACCAGATTCAGCTCCTGTCTCCTGAAGCCTCGCTGAGGAGCGACACGGCCCCCACCTGTATCCTCGACCCTTCACTTACTTCCTGCCTCGCAGTGCCCGGCCCAGCCTGGCTCAGTCTCTGAGTCTGCCAAGAATATGTTATGATTCCTGTTATCAGTTCAGCCCTCCTTCCCTGCATTCCTAAGCTACTGAATCGCATCAATAGTTTCCGTCATTGTCTAGCCTTCACGTCTCCACGTTAGAGAAATACTGTATTTAATGGTCATTTCATATTCTTCATCACGCACTACATGTAGAATAATGCATGGTCCAGTCTTAGAATCAAGTTAGCCTTTCCTCTCCTGACTTATAGTTTATATCAACATGTTCTCTAAACATCAGATACTAGATAGGGTTTAGGTACATGTCGCTCCGACCCTCCAGACTTCAGTCTCTGCTCCTAGCACAGAGTTCATAGCCCCCAGCTTCTCCTAGTAATACGTCATTGCTAGTTTGCGCGCACCATCAGGTTAGAGGTCCCGGCTCCTTAGGTAGCCCCCTCCATGGTTTCCGCCCCATTCATGACATATTCTGTTACGTTTGCATCACATGTCTATGTATACGCCCTGTTACACCTCTTTTCCCCCTTATCTTTCGCGACTGCTACGCGTCACACCTTCTGCTCCACCCACTGCTACGCCTATTGCAATGTAATGCTATGTGTTTGCGTTATGTATATATGTTCATGTATTGTTATTAAAAGCTAGCGCGCTCATCCCAGATCCAACCCCAGCAGCTGCTGGGCCCTGCCATCCTATTCCTATGCAGGTTGTCCTGTTCCTGTCCTTATGCTGTATTAAACCTGCAAAACTCCTACTACCTCGAATCTTGACTCTTATTTATTGAGCTATCTGTTATGATATATGTCTAGTCAAAAATAGGGTATTATTTATTTATTTACCACATAATGGCGCCCGAATAGGGACTTGCCCTTTCCCCACGCGTCGGTGAAGCCACGCCGACCCCCTGACCCTCTGCAGTCGTGACGGAACTCTTCTGCGCAGTGGCAGATATTTCTGCTCAAGTATCCCTCAGGCCCACGGAGGAGACGGAGGAGGCGGTCCAGCATCCAGACGAGACAGTGGAGGAACGCGGCGAGTCCCGACCAGAGCCCAAGCCAAGAGTCCAAGGTCCGAGGTATCCGGAGGTCCACCCGTAACTGAAGTCCGAAGTCCGAAGTTCGTCGTCCGTCGTCGTAGCAGTCCAGTCCAGTCTGAGGCCTTCCGTTCTTGCTGCCCGGTGAGTACCGTTACTGGGGTGGTATCTAGACAGGGTCAATCTAATTGACTCTGGTCTGTGGGTTGGTGGTACACAGTCCCACAAACGAAGTGTCCACTTCGGTGGATGCGGGTCCTGACGTGTCTCTTTATGAGACCGGTAAGTTTCGTACTGTTTCAGCAGTGCATCTAGTTTCTGTTCTAGTCAGTTTCTGTTCTCGAGAAAATTTATGTGTTCTGTTCTCAGTATTTCCAGGTAGTATTCTGTTCGAACTGTTATTTTAAATGTTTTTCATGTATTCTAATGTCGTGGTATGAATGGGGAATAAGTATCGTGTTCATTGTGTATTGTATTGTGTCTAGATTACAGTTCAGTCATGCCCATATTTTCCAAGTTACGTCAGTTAAAAACTAGAAAGGGTCTGCTGGAAGCAGCAGTTCCCGTCCCGCCCAGGGACAGTCCAGGTCACTTTATGTATCAGAAACATGGCATAAGTGCCATATTGTATCTAGATTTATGGGTAGAGTATACCAAACAGTTAGAAGAAAAGTATAGATGGCCCGTATCGGGTACATGGGATGCTGAGTGCATCATGAGAGTAGAAGAGGCATTATGGAAAAAGAAAGCCAGACAGTCACAGAAAGATGCCATCGAGTTATGGCGTAAAGAAGCTCATAAAAGAACTGAAAAAGAAATCAGAAAGTCAGAACTAAGTAGAGAATCCTTAGAGCGAGCCCAAGAAAAAGAATTAATCGAGATAGGTGAACAAGTCAAAGCCGAACAGTCAGACAGACAGAGGCATGCCCTTATTAAGGGTATGTATCCTCTTCTTGCCGAGGGCTTGCCAAAAGCGACCCCGGAGGCATCCAGTAATTTCCCGCCACCATTAGTTCCGACCAAGCTACGTCACAAACCGACCGCAGCTGATATTTTTATTTCGTCCTATCTGGACGACACAGTCCCTGAATATGCAGATCCTGTTCGCGCTCCGCCAGTCCCTGTAAATCAGGCACATCCTGCTCCTCCAGACACCGGGGCACCCCATGCAGTACCTGCTACGGTACCCCCGGTCCAGCCAGCATTTCAATTTCCCGCTCCACCACGAAGAATATCAGTCGATGATTCTAGTCTAGGGGCCGCAGGAGGAGGTCCTCCTCAAACCCCGCCGCCACGCAAGCGTTTATCAGCACTCGAATTACATGCTCAAGCATCACAGCGTACTCCCAAGAGTAATAAGTCTGTCGCAGAAATCAGGCAAGCCCTTGGCGAATGTGCCTATGACCCAGTCCCAGGCGAGAATAATATGGTTTTATATTCAGTACGCGTAAGGAGGGTGACCGAGTATCTAGTCACCCTACCCAATATGAAAGAAGATCTAGACAGGATATATCGTTTCATCCGTACAGGGGATGACCCACAAAGTATTAGTGATGCCATGTCTCAAAGGAAAGCTGAGATCCAGCGTATGATATTAAAGTTTTTAATTAATTGTCTAATAAGAGAACAAGATTACCCGTCTAAAGATCAGGCCGAAATGAAAACCCTGACAAAGTGGAGTGATAATATAGCCGAGGGTAAGCACAATACCATTAGTGCCATGGAGAGTATGTACAAGAAAATCCGTAGAGAAATAATAAAGATACACGAACAACGTAAAGCAGCACAAGTAAGCGAGAAAGAAAGTAACTCTGATCCTGAAGAGGAAGACGACGAGAATACCGCCAGGATAGCGTATGTAGGAAAATCTAGATTTCCAGATCGCCATTTACGCCTAGAACACAAGTCAATTTTCCATCATTCAGCACCAGAACAAGGTTCCCTAGAACAAGTATTCCAAGCTACCGATCACATTCTGAAATCACGAATCGGTTACAGTGAGTTAAGTACCATGCATGAGCAGGAACTAGCCCGATCAGCAGTCCGATGGATTACTGATTCTACCACTTTTCCAGACGAAATAGTGGCACAAATGTTTCTGAAATTGCCCCCAGCCGAACAGCGACTGGTGGGTATGTATATGATCCAGCACCTCATTACTCTGTATGAGGGTCAGCACTCTGATCCAGGTCCGTTACACGATATCCTGAACGAGTTACTCCAGTATAGATGGAGAGGTCTAGGTACCGACTTAATTAGTGTCATTCTAGAACAGCGTCATAAATATAGAACGTTTCTGAACCCGCATTTTGATCATGTCTCACCCCCAGAAAGTAAACCATTTTACATGGAAAGACAGAACCCGTTACGAGAAGTGCATCCAGTTAAGACAGAGGACGGTGAAATGCAACGAGTGTTTGTATACACTCCAATAACAAAGATGGAACTCCTCGAAATGAAGAAATTAATTCCCTGTCATGACAAAGATCCAGCAGGGTTCCATAGAGAATTAAAAGACATGCTCCGTATGGGAGAATACACTTACCCAGATATCATTAAAATGTTAAAGGTCCTGTTGCCCGCAGGGGTGTATGAAAAGCTAAAGGAAAAAGAATGGGAGGTGGGAGAGAAAAAGATAGATTGGGCAGTTCTAGAAGCTGAAGACAAGGCACGAGTACCAGGTACCGGTCTAGGAGAGAAATGTAAAGAATTACCAGAATTATTGATTCAAGTTTTACCCAGATTATTGACAACTAGAAAAGAAGACTGGGATGCAATCTCAGCCTGTAAACAGAAGCAAGACGAGGATATTAGTGATTTTTATTCTAGGTTTGAAAAATGTTTCAGCATCAACAGTGGCCTCAAGACAAGTAGTGAGTCATACCCTCACCTTTTTGTTACTAAATTAGTCGAGAATTCAAGCCCACAAATTAAAAATCGAGTTCTGAAAGTCGAAAGTACCTGGCAAGCTAATACCCCGTCCCAGATGCTCCAGATGCTCCAGTACCACCAGAATAGAATCAGGGAAGAGCAAGAACACGAGAGAAAACGTATGAAAGACACGAAAATGAAAGTACTAGTTGCACAATCTGTTCCTCAAGACAGTCAGAAGAGGGGTCCGAATCAAGCCAGTCATCCTGCAGCTCCCGTTAAAGGGAATTGCAATTATTGTAAACAGCCAGGTCATTTTATAAATGAGTGTGCAGTTCTGAAACACAACATAGCTACTGGTAAAACAAAAGAAAGACCACGTCCGCCTAGACAAGAACAAGTTTCACAGATTCCTCAGTCACAGAATGCACAACAGACAGTTACAGTACCGCAGCCTATTGCTGCAACCCAGCATGTCACACAGCAGATGTACCAGTATGCACAGTCTGAGTATCCAGAGTACCAGCAGTATTCATGAAACAGCCTAGAGAGGGAGGTAGGCTTGCCTCTCATCGAGATACCTGTAGATCAAGAAGGTCCCTATGTTCACAGTCAAGTATTAGGGAAAGACAGAAAGTTTTTGATTGATACAGGGGCAAGTAGGACCACAATTAGTCACGCCGAAGTTCCAGGGGCTCCGCTCTCAGGCTCAAGAAATGTTTCCCTTGGATTTTCAGGAAAACCTATCGTAAATGAGATTTCAAAGCCAGTTACTCTAGAAGTAGGTCCATTGTCCCGTACTACTGATCTGTTACTTACTAAGTCATGTCCAGAAAATCTATTAGGCATTAAAACACTGAAAGAGTTAGGTGCAGTTATATGTTGTTCCCCAGAGGGAATACGATTGTTCCTACGTGACTTTAAGGGTCACTATGTATTACGAGATTTTGATTCAAGACTGTCTAATGTTCCACAGCATTTATGGGCGCAAGGTCCAACTGATGTAGGTTATATGCAAATCACACCCTATCGTGTGACTCTCAAGCCAGGTGTAGTGTTACCACGAATCAGACAGTACAGATTGCCACCTGAGGCTGTAGCAGCCTTATCCAAAATTATTGACGAGCTCATCGCTCAAGGAGTAGTTGTAGAAACTGACTCCAATGTATGTAATTCTCCGATCATTCCAGTCATGAAACGTACTGATCCAAATGCACCCCCAGTATATCGATTAGTGATTGACCTACGAGAGCTTAATAAATGTATTATTCCGCAGTACCCAGTTGTCCCAGACATCTCTTCTCTATTGACAGCCATTGATTCCGAAGCCACGTTCTTCACTGTCATAGACCTCAAGAACGCATTTTTTAGTGTTCCAATTCATCCAGACAGCCAGTTCCTTTTCGGATTTTGTTTAAATGGAAGGAGCTATATGTTCACACGCGCTCCTCAAGGTTTCACAGAAAGTCCTAGTATTTACAGTCAAGCACTTAAGAGACAACTAGACAACATTCACATGCCAACTGACACTGCCCTGCTCCAGTATGTCGATGATCTACTGATCACAGCCCGTTCTGAACGTGCTTGCGAGCGAGCGTCACTTACAGTCTTGTATTTTCTAGCCGAGATGGGGCACAAGGTGTCCCCTTCTAAGCTTCAATTCTGTGTCCAGCAAGTGGTCTACTTAGGACACTTACTGTCCAAGAGGGGTAGGCAGTTGACACCAGACCGTATCCAGTTAATAGCAAGTCTTCCTCAGCCCAAGACCCAGAAGGAGGTACGTGCCTTTATCGGCCTTACTTCTTATTGTAGACAATGGATTCCTCAGTATGCATTTCTAGCCAAGCCACTGATACAGTTAACGACACAGGAGGCAGCCCTATCGACTGTTCTCCCTTGGACATCTGAACATACACTTAGTTTCAACGAGTTAAAGAAAGCTTTATGCCAAGCTCCAGTTCTAGCGACACCGAACTACAGTAAGCCTTTTACACTTTTCGTCACAGAACGTGAAGGTACAGCATTATCTGTTCTCACACAAGATCAAGCAGGACAATACAAGCCCTGTGCTTATTTTTCGAGCACACTAGATCCAGTCGCCCAGGCTTTGCCTGCGTGCCTCAAGTCAGTTGCAGCCACAGCACTAGCTATTAGGCAAAGTGATTCCATAGTCTTAGGACATACCTTGACAGTACAAGTTCCACACTCTGTGGAAGTTCTTCTGAACCGAACACAGACTCAGCACTTGACAATTGCACGTTTAACAGGTTATGAATTGACACTGTTCCAGCCACACATAGAAATCAGACGCTGCAACGTCCTGAACCCTGCTACACTGTTACCATCAGCTAAATCAAATCCTGACCCACATGACTGTGTGGAAGTAGTTAATATTACGACAAAGCCAAGACAAGATCTGACAGATATTCCATTACCAGACCCTGACCTGACACTTTATGTGGATGGTTCATGTATGAGAACTAGTACAGGAGAACTAGTCGCCGCGTATGCAGTGACTACTGACACTGATGTTATTAAAACACACCGTATTGACACTCTGTCCGCTCAAGCAGCAGAGCTAGTTGCTCTGACACAAGCCTGCATACACGCCAAGAACCTGAAAGTTAATATTTACACAGATTCACGCTACGCATTTGGAGTCGTACACGACTTTGGAGTGCTCTGGCAGGAGAGAGGTTTCATGACTTCTCATGGAACCAAGATTCAGCATGGTCTCCTTATCCAAGCTCTATTGGATGCAATACATTTACCGACATCTATTGCTATCATGAAGTGCAAAGCACATACGAAAGTCACTGACATTATTTCCCAGGGTAACGATCTAGCAGATCGCACAGCCAAGCTTACAGCACAGACTCCAGACATTCCAGTTAACATGACACATACTCCAGATCCGATTACATGTATGACAGTTAAGGACCCTACTCAAGATGTCATAGATATCCAGTTACATGCTACTCCCGATGAAATCAAGAAATGGTCCGAACAAGGAGGGGTCCAGACAGATCAAGGATGGTTAACGAAGGGTAGAGCCACATGGTTTCTCCCCGACTCTATGGTTCAAGTCATTATCAATACCGCATATAGTCCAGCACATTTAGGAGAAAAAGCCATGTTAGACAGTATCCAGAACATTTGGTTCAACAAGCATTTACGAGCTGCAGCCAAGCAGAAAGTCCGTACCTGTATGATATGTTGTCAGTTCAATCCAGGTAAAAGTGTCCCGGTGGAACAAGGTGGATTCCAGCCCCCTGACCACCCTTTTGAAGTCCTCCAGATGGATTATATTCAGATGGAGCGATGTCGAGGTTTCAAGTATGTCCTTGTAGTTGTATGCGCTTTGTCCAGGTGGACAGAAGCATATCCAGTCCCAGATTACACAGCCGCGACCACTGCCAAGCAGTTGGTTCGTGAGTTCTTCCCCCGTTATGGACTCCCTAGAGTCGTATATTCTGATAACGGCCAGCCATTCTCCTCAGAGTTAATGAAGCACGTTTCCCTTTTGTTAGGGTACCAGTGGAAGTTCCATTGTGTACGCCATCCTGAAGCAGCCGGTCTCGTTGAGAGACATAACCAGACCCTGAAAATCCGAATTGCAAAAGTGTGTAAAGAGAAAGGTGTGGACTGGCTAGTAGCTCTGCCAGTCGCTTTATTTTATATGCGCATGGTCGCACATTCCAGATCAGGTCTGTCCCCGTACGAGGTCGTATTCGGCCGCCCCCCTAACATGTGGGGTACTCCTAGACCCCGAAGTATTACCGATGTTTCAAGTAATATGCTGACAGATTACCTAGCTTCCTTGATGTCTGCCCTCAACTCATGTCGTTCACAGGTTGCCGCCGCATTTCCAGACAATACCGAGGTGGCACCGCATGAAATCGTCCCAGGATCCATGGTGATGGTCCGCAACTTTGACAGATCAAGTCCGCTGGAGCCTCGTTGGAAAGAGCCCCGACAGGTCCTCCTCACCACCCGTACAGCCGTGAAGTTGGAAGGACGCAAGGGCTGGGTGCACCTTTCTCATGTTAAACTTTTTAATGGACTGAAACCCGTCTTAAAGAACATTTCCCAGGATTCAAAGGATTGCCAAAGCATTGTTCTCAAGGACTGTCCCGCAAATGACATTGATTCAAAACCCCCCCTGTTAGAGAAAACTCCGCAGCAGGAGTATAAACAAAAACTCCGGTCTAGTAAAATAAGTCAGTCAGTTTGATTGTCTAAGTCCTCCCCTAGGTGAAACGGTTAGACTGTTTCTGACATGTATAAAATAGACCCCCATAGTGAGAGAGTCAGTCAAAACTCAATCCGATGTATCGTTTTTCTATGTTTCATATTGTTTCTCAGCATTATGATTTCCTGCACGAGTTATGCATTTTTCCTGTATTTCCCAGTTTCACATGTAAATAAGTCTGCTAATGCTACAGTAGAGCACACGTTTAGTGATCTGCCCCCTCATGAACTCTCTTACCGCCTCGCTATGCGTAATAACTCCTTTATCCGCATGTTACATTACTCACACCAGACCAGCAATGCCACTAATTGTTGGGTGTGTGGTCGACTCCCCCCTTTCCAGACACCGAAGGGAGTTCTGCCACTTTTTCCTTATCCATTTTCACATAATGGTTCGTGTGGAGCATGGTCCACGTTAACGTCATCCTCAACAGATATGTCTTTTCTTAACAGTACATGTCTCCCAGACAAGCAAGGTCTCCCTCACCGAACAGGTTTAGATCTAGAAAATGAAGTTTACAATTTAGGTAATTATTCTTCGAATTTTATGGTCCTGAATGTTCAGTCTGATACTACTCCAGACTTACCCGCTATTTCAGTACTACCAGTCAAAGGCGAATTATGTGTCCGAAATAATGGTTCCGTACATGTAGGACATAGTGATTGTACTACTGTTGTCAAGTATAGTGACAGTGGGAAATCTATTTTCAAAGCTTCACGTCATTCATATTTTATTTGTGGTCAGACCGCATATGTTCGTCTGCCCCTCGATTGGGAGGGAACCTGTTACATTGCCTTCCTACTGCCACCAGTTTTCCTAGCCCCATCTGATTATCATAGAAATACACATCTAGTACACATTAGACATAGAAGGGAGTCCCCAATTGTCGATTATACTGAAACTGCTCTAGAACAGTATACAGATTTCAACAGAGGTTTCTTTTTCTTTATAGGACCTATCCAGAATAGTAAACTAATCCGTAGGTTAACCAGAACCCTTGAAGCTGTAGTAAATGAGACTGCCTCTGCTCTAGGTAACTTAACTGAAGAGCAATCTGCTATGAGATTTGTCGTTTTGCAAAATCGTCTCGTCCTTGACGTCATACTGGCCGATAGGGGCGGGGCCTGTAGAGTCATCGGATCTAGTTGCTGTATTTTCATTCCAAATAACGCGCCGTCTGTTTATTCAGCTATAACCAGACTCCATAAAATTGCCCATCTGATACACCAAGATCCAGGCACCTGGACATGGTCCGGTTGGTTCTGGAATATAATTTCCGCATGGGGATGGAAAATATTGTCCTTTCTAGGTATAGCAGTAGCGATCATATTCAGCTGCTGCCTCTGTATACAATGTGGCCCTGCGATTTGCGGCATTTGTGCTACCTCTTGTATTCCTAGTCCCAAGCCCCGTTCTAAATCCCGTTCCAGGATAATTCGAGACGAGCAAATGATACTGTATGAAATGATAGATGGTATCATGAATATTGATGTTTCCTGATGGAAACGTAGTGACAAGGAGGGAATGTGGAAAAGTAAATTTTGCCATGTTCTGTGTCCCTACGTGTCATCCATCATATGTTATGTGTGCATGATTAAATATGCATATGTACTCCTCATGTCTGATTAATGACGCAATTACAGTTGTGTCCCCCTCTAGTATGCTAGTTTCCAGTCCTCGTGAATACTACGAATATCAGGCCTATGTAAAGCTACGTTGCCACGTTTCTCAGTGTGCACGTTATTCTATTATAAAGTCCCCGTTTCTAGGCCTCAAAAGGGCCTGGACACCAGATTCAGCTCCTGTCTCCTGAAGCCTCGCTGAGGAGCGACACGGCCCCCACCTGTATCCTCGACCCTTCACTTACTTCCTGCCTCGCAGTGCCCGGCCCAGCCTGGCTCAGTCTCTGAGTCTGCCAAGAATATGTTATGATTCCTGTTATCAGTTCAGCCCTCCTTCCCTGCATTCCTAAGCTACTGAATCGCATCAATAGTTTCCGTCATTGTCTAGCCTTCACGTCTCCACGTTAGAGAAATACTGTATTTAATGGTCATTTCATATTCTTCATCACGCACTACATGTAGAATAATGCATGGTCCAGTCTTAGAATCAAGTTAGCCTTTCCTCTCCTGACTTATAGTTTATATCAACATGTTCTCTAAACATCAGATACTAGATAGGGTTTAGGTACATGTCGCTCCGACCCTCCAGACTTCAGTCTCTGCTCCTAGCACAGAGTTCATAGCCCCCAGCTTCTCCTAGTAATACGTCATTGCTAGTTTGCGCGCACCATCAGGTTAGAGGTCCCGGCTCCTTAGGTAGCCCCCTCCATGGTTTCCGCCCCATTCATGACATATTCTGTTACGTTTGCATCACATGTCTATGTATACGCCCTGTTACACCTCTTTTCCCCCTTATCTTTCGCGACTGCTACGCGTCACACCTTCTGCTCCACCCACTGCTACGCCTATTGCAATGTAATGCTATGTGTTTGCGTTATGTATATATGTTCATGTATTGTTATTAAAAGCTAGCGCGCTCATCCCAGATCCAACCCCAGCAGCTGCTGGGCCCTGCCATCCTATTCCTATGCAGGTTGTCCTGTTCCTGTCCTTATGCTGTATTAAACCTGCAAAACTCCTACTACCTCGAATCTTGACTCTTATTTATTGAGCTATCTGTTATGATATATGTCTAGTCAAAAATAGGGTATTATTTATTTATTTACCACATACTCCAGAGTGTGGTATTCCATGGATTTTAATCTGGTAAGTTGTATTCCTTCTTTGTAAATGATAGCTAGGCCGCCACCTGTTTTGATCTGTCTGTCGTGTCTAATGATGTTGTAGCCTGGGGGGGTGAGAAGGTCAAGGATGGGGGTAGAATGGTCATTGAGCCATGATTCTGTGAGGAATGCAATGTCTATTTCTTCCACGAGTATAACTTCAGCAATATCTGTGGCCTGTTGAACTGCTGATCTGCAGTTGAGGAGCATGCACGATAGAGAACGGGGGAGCCTCAGTCTCGGTGTGTTCTGTATGTATAGACGTGTATATACAGGGGGTCTTGGTGAGCTGGCAGATCTAGGGCTTCTGTGTGTGCTCACTATAACAGGGATAGCAGAAGGGGCCGTGTTCTGGTTTATTGCGAGGTACGAGTCGTTGATCTTCTCTGCTTCTCATTCTGAGATAGGGCAGAGAGTCCGGCTAGGTCGATGAGCCTGCTTCCTCATAGGGTTGGTGGGCCAAGGTGTACCAGGCAGGGTCATGGACGAGGTTGAAAAGCTACTAAGCATGGGCGTAAAATCCATTCCGCTCGCGGATTTTGCGGATTTTCAGTAAATTCGCAATCCTCGAACTCTCGCGAACTTGCCGAAAATTGGTAAAATCCGTGCGAAGCATATTTTTTGCTTGGTCGCACTTGCCAACTAGAATACTATACAATTTTGCGGGAGTAAACACTTGCGAACACGTAGATGTGGCGGGCAGCGACAATCTCGCAATTGCGAGATTGCAAAATTTGCAATTTCGCACAAGAAATCCACCAGCAGGCAGCATAAACCTTGAAAATTATGATTTTTATCAGAATAACTCCTCAGGTTGACATTTGCCAGCACTTTTTCTTTGCAAGGAGTCCATTTTGGGGGGTGGGGGTGGGAGGAAGGAAGTGCCCCACAGTCTCCAACTTCCTGTTCCTGTCCACCAGGCTCCTCCCAGTGCTTTCTTCATGTGCTGGTCACTTTGATTTGGATCTTGACCTGGAAGGATTACTTTTTGTGGATGCTGCCGGATATTTGGATTTTTGCAGAACTGAAAGCACTCAGCAGGTGCAAAAGTTCAATCTTATCATTAGTAACCATTCCCTGTAGGGCTTCCTGAGGGGCCCCTTCAGAGTTCATTTGCCTACTTGCAACTATTCTATGACCCTGCTCTGACCCTCACAGCAGGCTCAGAGAATAGCTACAAGTATACAACAATGGTCCTGTTAAAAAAATTACACTGCAACAGAAAGCAATTACAGACAAAACTGAAAGCACTCAGCAGGTGCAAAAGTTCAATCTTATCATTAGTAACCATTCCATGTAGTGCTTTCTGAGGGGCCCCTTCAGAGTTCAGTTGCCTGCTTGCAACTATAGGCCACAAAGGTCCTGTGAAAAAAAATTGCACTGCAACAGAAAGCAAATTACAGATAAGGAAGCAGGTGCCAGTCAGACTGGAAGTTTAAATTCAGTGACACATTAATCAACCCAAAATTAATTCATGTCAGTTGAAGCAGGGCAGGTGTGCTTGCTTTTTTTCACCCCCATAATCTACAGTGATAAACCAACCAGAGGGTGGCAGTGATGTACCAGAGGGTGGCATGGGTGTACCACAGGGTGGCAGTGGTGAAACAGAGGGAGCTGTGAACCTGTGATGATAAACCAGATGTAGAAACAACATAGTCGCTGCCGTTGCGAGCCGACAAGTAAGTTCGCAATTGCGAACTGGTACAGAACCCTCGCAAACTGAAAGAAATCCTTGCGAACACAAAAAAAAAAAAAAATCGGCAAATTCGCGAGAGTTCGCGGATTTTGCGGATTGCGAATCCGTAAATACGCAAGTTCGCGTATTGCCAATTCGCAAAATCCGCCCATGCTTAAAAGCTACCCTGATTGGGTGAGCAAGGTGGTTTAATCTTGTAAGC
Source organism: Lissotriton helveticus (assembly GCF_964261635.1). Taxonomy (NCBI): domain Eukaryota; kingdom Metazoa; phylum Chordata; class Amphibia; order Caudata; family Salamandridae; genus Lissotriton; species Lissotriton helveticus. The sequence goes on along the minus strand of NC_136069.1, from coordinate 1,707,425,771 downwards.
GAGGTCTTGTTGTAGGAGTAGGATATCTGCCGCTAGGGAGTCTAATTTCTGCTCCCTTCCGGACAATAAGTGGGTAAGTGCACTGCAAGGGCATAATGCCTTCATCTGTAGCAGTGTATGACTAGAGTCAGTGGAATGAGAGAGTAGTAGGTTGTGTGATTGAGAGGCATCCTTGGGATTAGGAGTGGGGATAGATTGGACGAGAGGAGTCGGGTCGTTGTTGTTTCTGGTCAAGGGGTTAGGTTGAGGTGTTGTGCATCTTGGGTCCAAGTGCGAGGACTGAGCAATGTTTAGGCTGTGGGTTGTTAGGGAGGCCTTCACATCGGGCTTCATAGTTGAACGATCCCATTGCTCCTTAGGCCCACGTCCCAACCCAGGTTGCCCACCCAGGCCCATTATTGCACAAATATGATTTACCGGGACAGAGATAATGCTCAGAGGCTCGCCAGAGAATGGGGTGACACCACATGCCAAGGTTCCAAACTAGCATTAAACCCGGACTTCACAGTAATGGTGCAGGAGGCTAGACGAAAAGAGTCAAGGCTACTTTCAGAAACTTAGGCTTCAAATATGGCATGCTCTATCTGGCACGGCTACGGGTGGACATTTATGGCAGGTCACACATCTTCGACACACCTAATGAGGTGCAGGAATTCTGTCACACGTATAAAAACAATGCCAGCCAGCCGAAAGCGGATGGTGCTGGGTTCCCCCAGCCATGCAGTGGAGCTAACGCTAGTGTTGAACTCTTTTCCACTGAATGAACAGGCACCTGTTCACCATATTATCAATAATCAGATGGTGTTGTGTTTATCTACGGGGACAGTATAATACATTTTTCATAACTAGTTTCATTCTGCGTTGCCACCCCGAGGTGTATACCACTGGAATGTCACTTTTGAATCTAGTGTATCGTTCAATTTAATTGTTTGCACCAATTTAGATGTTTATTTAATACATTGCATCATTTTTTGATGCAATTTGATCCTTGCGTTAGGGGACGCGAGGCTGGATGGGGGGATTAGGTTATATGCATATTCGTTCATATTTATTCACTACTATGCTCACTGCTCAATCAAACTCTATGTTCCAGGTCACAGATATTGGATTAGAAGCCAAACCATCCGGATGGCAAGGATAGAAAATGTGGCTGCTTCCTCTGACCTGACCCTGATGTCATGGAATGTTAGGGGGCTCAATGACAATGGGAAAAGGAAACATGTCATCCGCTATTTGCAGCGGCACAACATAGATATTGCCCTTTTGCAAGAAACGCATCTGCCCCAGTCAGACTCCACAAAGTTTGCTTTGGGTTGGGGACAACATCGCTATTTCTCAAACTTCAGCACCTATGCTAGAGGTATGGCAATACTGATTCATAAACGTGTACCCTTTCACTTTTACACAGTCCTTTATGGCAGGGAGTGTTGCTACACAATAGTGAAGGGGAAACTAATGGGGCATAATACCACGTTGATATGCGTCTATGCACCGATTACAGATTGTCCTGAATTTTTTCAGGATTTATATTCCCAACTGGTCAAACTGGACTCTGGTAACTTGATTATGGGTGGGGACTTTAATCTGCTCCTCAATTCCACATTATACTGTTCAACCACTTCTCCAAGGACCAAACCCCGTGCACACCGGGAGCTCCTAGAAATCTCTAATAAACCCTGACTTTATCTAATATATGGCGGCATTGCAACCCTGCCACTACTGATTACACTCACTACCCAATACAACACGTGGACTAGAATTGACTATTGGCTACTCTCGCTCTGTACATGCCAGTGGTACAAGTCCATAACCACGCTTCCCAGGACATATTCCGATCATGCCCCAGTGGTGCTTCATCTCCATGTTCCCAGACCAGATGGCTATGAGCAACATTGCCGATTTCCAAGCCGGGCCCTTAATGATGATTTATTTTTTTCTGAGGTGGAAGAGGCAATTGAGGACTATTTCGCCATTAACACCGGGCCAGTTGATACCTGGGCTGTACTTTGGGAGGCTTTTAAAGCCTACATAAGAGGGGTCTGCATTGCGAAACACGCAGGGGTCTTAAAAGATCTGAGGGCTACTTTGTCCCAAATAGAGCAGCAATTGGTGGCACTGGACAGGGACTCTGTGTCCCATCCCAGCCCAGTAAAGACCAAACATCGGATTGCACTTCTTACTGATTTTAGGGACTCGGCGGACTGGGAGACCCTCTTCTTAAGCAAATATACAGCTGCCCGCTGATGCGGAGAGGGTGAGACCCCCATTTAGCAAAGCTTATATCACGGACCAGAGGTCTGTTTCGGGACAACTCCTCACTGACACTGCTGAGATACGAGATTAATTTTTGGAATATTACACTACCCTATCCTCCTCCAGGACAGTGCATGAATCACTGCACAGGAGGACTATCTGGCAGAGATTGCACTGGTGTATTTGGAAAAGTATATGCAGGACTTTCTGGCTGTGCCCTTTTCCAAAGAGGAGATCATTAGCGCTATTGTGGCCCTCAACTGCTCCATGGTGCCGTGCTTGGATGGATTCACTGGGGACTTTTACAAATCCTACAAGGATTTATTAGCCCCTAAACCTCTTGAGGTTTACGCCGAAGTGCTCGAGAGGCAAATGTTGCCCCATACCCTCAGATAGGAGGTTATCATTCTTCTACCCAAACCGGGCAAAGACCCCTTAATATGCAGCTCATACAGAAATTATCCCTACTAAATCTGGATTATAAAATCCTCGCTAAAATGATTGCCCTTCGTCTTTCCCTCTTGATGGATAAAATTATCGAATCAGCACAGTCAGGATTTGTTCCCCACAGATCTAACTCACTAAACCTCAGAACAATGTTTTCGGTCCTACATAGAGTAAACCCAGAGACCTCTGCGTCAGCAATTCTGTTAGACACTGAGAAGGTTTTTGACTCATTGGAGTGGCCCTTTTTCGTGTCTGTAATGTGCAGGATGGGTATGCCCGGAGGATTGGTCTCGAAAGCACAGTTGCGAGATTGCTGCCCCCCTGCGAGATTGGGTTTGAAGGGTACGCTCTCCCTCTTCTTTTCTTTTTCGCAAGGTACTAGACAGGGCTGCCCCCTATCGCCGCTCTTAATCATCCTTGCAATGGCCCACTAGACTGCCACTTCCAAGAGAAACATCTACAGAGGGGGCTCCAGTTTAACAGTGGGCCACTGCTAATTTCTCTAATTGCGGAAAATATTATTATTTACGTTCGCAAACCTCAGGAAAACTTGGAACCCATGATATGGGAGATCATCCGCTTCTGACAGTATTCTGGCCTGGGAAACAACTGCGTAAATCGGTAATATTCCCCTTAACATCCAGCACCACACAACGGGACTGTGAATTCCCACTTGAATGGTGTGCGGAATCAACTAAGTACTTAGATATTCATATTCATTTGAACACCGCCCAATTACTCAGACTTAACTATTGCCAAGCCGTCCATAACTTAGAGTTGCAGATCGAAAAATGGTTACGACTTCCTCTCTCTCTTGAGGGAAGGGTATACCTGATTAAAATGATAGTGCTCCCGAAGTTCCTGTACCTCTTTGTAAATGTATGTATGTATGTAAATGTAAATGTATTGCGACTTATATAGTGCACATATCACCCGAAGGCATCAAGGTGCTTGCCTTGGGAACCCGTCCTGGCTTTTCCCTGTGAGATAACCCCTACTGGGTATCCCTAGGGTGAAAGCCAGGCATCCCGCAGCGGGTGGGCCACCGTAGTGGAGATTAAGCAACTATTGCCCAGAGTTGCAGCATAGGACCCCATGATTAGAATAGGCACCGAGGCGAGAATTATCGAGTCCGTGGACATTTTTGGGCTCAGGACCCTGCCGCGTCGGGAATTGAACCCTGGTCCCGGGCCAGACCTCTGCATCAGGGTCTGCCGCTCTAATCAGTGAGCCACACTCCTCCATCTTTAACAACATTCCGATCCCCCTTCCGAATAGTTTTTTTTTAACATTACGCTTCCACCTAATCAGATTGAGTTGGGGAGGTAAGCAGCCTTGGGTACGATGGCAGATTCTGACCCTGCCATATGACCCAGATCTTCAGCTTTATTATTTGGTAGCCCAGTGCAGACCTGCCCACGCCTGGTACCATCCTGATGCCAGGATTCCATATCTGTGACCCGAAGCGGATTTGGTCCTACCTGACGCTTTAAATGTGGTCTGCCCAAAGGCATGTCCATGGACCCCTATGATATTCAGACTGTTTCCACCACCAGTTGGGCTTGGGATAAGCTTCTGCGCATCGGTCTCTTCCATATTATTTTCATCCGCCCTTATGATTCCCAACAATCGTTGGATACTGATAATGGGGGAGAGACTAGTAGGTGCACACTTACCAAACTCGATATTAACACTTTCGGGATTTATTCCCGGGGGTGCATATATTCAAAGTGGCGGCTGAGGAGCGATTTTGCACCGCCTCCTTCATGGGTCGGTTTGTTATGGGTAGGATACGCTCTGCCTTAAGGGCAACCTTGCCCAGCTTTCCTCTTGAACCTGACTCGTTTGTACCACTCACTACGATTGTAGAGAGCACGGCGGGCATCTTATTTCTAAAATATACCGTGCATGTTCAGCTATATTACCTGTCGAGGATGGCAAGATCTGCAAAGCCTGGGAGGATGACCTGGCATGCCCCATTCTTGATGAGCAGTATGCGAAATGCTGTTCCTTAACGAAAGACGTATCCTTAAATAGTCGCCATAAATTAATTCATTTCAAATTCTTGCGCAGAATGTATGTGAGATCTAGGGTCAGTTCACAAGACATTGGTAGACATGGTGGACCTGGCCCTTATCCCCTCACTGGAGGTGGTCTTACTGGGTTACGTTGCCAATTTTCCTAAGGGTATTCGGTAATTTGTCACCCTTAGTCTGTTGCTGGCGAAAAGAGACATTGCGATTAACTGGGGATGTAAATCTGCTCCCACATAAAAAATTGGTTAAATATCTTGACATACTGCAACGTTAATAGTGATCTGTTTGCTAACACACTGTCATGTGCCTCACACCCGAAAGATATCTGGGGTCCACTCAAGAACTATGTGGCCACGGACTGCTCGGCATCCACTACACAACTAGAGCAGGGCAGGGTTCGGACCGGGGTGGGTAAATATACTACTTGATTATCCATACGACAATTGTTGAGACTTTAAGTAACAAATTTGTATGTCTGATTTCCAGGATACAATCGTTTATGGAGTAAACCGTATAGGGATACGGGAGGCTGTGGGGAATCGTGCGAGTTCCTGTTATGGTTGATTTGGGCATATTTCTGTAATTGGAGTACTTACAGATCAATGTGTTTTGGCTTCATATCAATTTATTTTCCGACTATCCTTATGTTGCAGCAGATATGACAGTGGGCACTCATGTTCTTCGGTATTGTATGTTTCAAAATGGTAAATACAGTTAAAAAAAAAAGTTACGCCTGGACAATAAACTTTAAACAAAATATCTCAGAATGGACAACCCTGTTCGTAAATGAGCTAAGTGACTTTGAACATCAGAGAGATTGATAATGATAATGATGATGATAATGATAATGATATTTATAAAGCGCGCAAACACCAAAAATGGTGTCTCGGCGCTAGACCCGCGAGGAGACCCTAACCAACAACCCTCACTGAAACAACCAAGTTTTCAAGTTTTTCCTAAAGCTCGTAAGAGAGCTAGCCTTCCTAATCTCAGGTGGCAGATTGGCCTACAAAGATCATGTTACAGGGACACTTTATCGCATATGTAACTTCCTTCGTGTTACAATTAGTATGATGGCATGCTGTCTTATACGTCCAAAATGGTCAAACTTCCAGCCTTCAGTGGTAAGTTCACAGACCTTACAAAGCCCACACTTGAAGTGCCCTACCACCGGAGGGAGATTCAATTGTGTGCTAATGTCAGAATCTTTCTCTGTCTTCAAGAAGGAACTCACCACATAATCACAGATGTGTTTGTTCCTCTGAAAGCAAAGGGTGGTTTCTTGTGCATGTCAATTTCAGTGGCGACCAAATTCCAATATTTGTTAACGATTTTTTTTTATCACATTGCTCTTCATGTTGAACGAAGTCACGCAGACAAGTTTGGTCCCTGTGTCCACTTTGAATTTGATTTCCCTCAAATTCTCCTTGGGGCAATACTGTGTCCTTTTCCTTGCCCTTAGTAAGAGGCCTCTGGGATAATCTCTTTCACCAAGACGCTGGAGCTGAGTGCTAGGCTCTGGAAAGATATCAGTCCTGCAGGATCAGTTTTGTCTCAACCTCAAAAACTGTCCATAGTTAGGTTAGAGGTTCAGCTGGGGCAGTTTGAGCTAGCTCAATTTGGCCAATATTTTCTGATGCTATGAGTGGACTTAGTTCTAAGTGGCCGGCTGAGGAATGGTTTTTATCTATCGGGAAACCTTAGACATGAACTATTTACTTCCCTTTTGGGAGATCCCTCAGTCTGTGATATCCACCTCCTGTGCGTCTTATCACAGGTCTCACTGTTCCCTCCAGGAGGAAGGAAGCACAGATCTCCATTGGCTGAAGGCAGCCTGGTGAGGACATACCCTTCCTGAGTTGATGGTGAGACAGCTGCTACTGTGCATCCAAGCGTCTGTCGCGTCTATGGAGGTGACGACCGCAACAAATTTCCTTTCATGCATACAAGGCTTCCAAAGCACTTCTAGACAATACGGGCCCGATTCACAGAATTAACTTAAGACTCAATCCACAACTTTTGGTATTCACAGAATGAACTTACTACTTTTGGCACTCACAGAATGAACTTACTACTTTTGGTATGAACAGAAGTTCAAGTCAAGTCAAGTCAAAGGCATTTGTAATGCGCACATATCACATCCAAAGAGTCTCATGGCACTTGCAGACGGCTCTGACGAGAAGTGGACAGCTTAGTTTGCAAAAAGCCATGTCTTCAGCTTTTTACGGAAGCAGCTGTGTTCTGAAGGAGTGTGCAGATTAAGGGGCATTTTATTCCAGAAGGTGGGGGCAAGAAAGGAAAAAGCACGACCACCATTTCTTGCGGTTTGTGTTCTAAGAGGAGTGAGCAGCGACTCAGTACTGGATCTAAGTTGTCTTCTGGGTGCATACCATGTGAGCTTATGGGACCAATATTTTGGGCCATTTCCATACATATGTTTATGGACTAGACATAATGTTTTAAACAAGATTCGCTTTTTAACAGGGAGCCAATGAAGGCTCTTAAGGCATGGGGCAGAGGGGGTCCTTCGGGGAAGGTTTAAAACCAACCACGCTGCGGTGTTCTGGAGAACATGTAGTCTTTTCAAGTGATGCTCATTTATGGCTAGTACGAGCGAATTCCCGTAGTCCAGCCTGTTTATAATTAGACCCTGAACTAAAGGTTTCCGTGCCTCTGTGGGAATCCACTTGAAAACTTTGCGCAGACTGCGCATGAGTCCAAAGCAGGTTCCTACAATGTGGTTAGTTTGGTTCTTCATGGATAGTTTGTTGTCCATGTGAAAACCCAGGTTCCGCACTGATTCCTTGGGGGTTGGACAGTCACCATGATCTACTGGCCGCCAGTCTTGAGTCCAGTGTTCCACGGCTTTGCCAAAAAGCATGATCTCGGTTTTACCGCCGTTGAGCTGCAGATGGTTGGCACCCATCCAATTCTCAACTTCGATCATGCAGTTTTTGAAACACAATTTTGTCTCATTAGGGTCGGGCCCAGAGTGATTAGGATTTGGGTATCGTCGGCGTAGGATAAAACCTCAAAGCCGAAGGCTCTAATCACTGTGGCCAAAGTTGTCATATAGACATTAAAGAGCGTGGGGCTTAAAATGGAGCCCTGCAGAACACTTATCTTGACAAGCTGTATATTTGCTATGTTTTTGCCGATTTGGACAGCTGTTGTGCGGTCAGATAGGTAGCTGGTAAACCATTCCAGAACTTTTCCTCTGACACCAATCTCCCACAGCCGTTGGATTAGAATGAGGTGGGAGATGGTGTCGAAAGCCGCAGACAAATCAAGCAGGACAAGGATCACTGATTGGTTTTTATCTAGGGCCAGTCTGATGTTGTCCGCGACCTCAACCAGTGCTGTCTCCGTGCTATGTGCTGCACGGAAACCCGATTGGGATGAGTCTAGGAGCTCCAGATTTTCCAAATGGCTCACCAGCTGTCTATTGACAAAGGATTCCAGTATTTTTCCGAAATATGGGAGCTGAGAGATCGGTCGGTAGTTTAAAAGGACATTAGGGTCAGCTGAAGGTTTCTTCAATATTGGCCTGACTCTTGCTGCCTTCCATATTGTGGGAAAGTCTGCCTCCAGAAGAGATTTGTTTAGGAGACTGGTAAGACTTTCCACCAAAGCCGGGGCCAGTATGGAAAACAGTTTAGGGGAAACCTGACCAGTGGGGGAGCCAGACTTGATTTTCGGTCCAGCTGACATGGTCTTTTCATTGTCAAATATTTAAAATTCACTCCAAATGTGTGGTGAATCGCATGGGGTAGATGCCGGCCCTTCAGGCTGCATTGGGATTTGATAAGGGGGGAGAACACATGTATAGCAGTTATTTTATCCTCAAAGAATCCTGAGAGAGCTTCAGTCCATTCTCGGGAATTGGGAGTTGGTGCTGATCCAGCGGCCTATAGGAAATATATCATAACCAATGTTACCTGACTCTATAACCTACTTCAAAATACACCACTCTAACTCACGGACCCATTAACCAAATATGACATATTTTGGCCTACTGAATCAGGTGGTCAAATTAAACCTAAACACCTTATTTACAAATTATACACATCTATATACATCCGCGGTAGATGAAAACAACATATGTACACATTCTAGCTATTTAAATGACCACCATGGCGATGACATCTAGCTAATAGTAACCTGAACTTCTGAATAACCAAGACCAGCTTGTGTTCAAAAGTAAGATTTTATTAATTAATTGTAGATAATATCAAAATATAGTTTCATAAATGTAATTTTATTAGCATTAAAGTAAACATGAATAAAGAGTATCATCAGAAAATATAGTTTAAGCAAGATAGTAAAAGTTTAGCATTTCTAAAACCTAAGTCCCTAACTGTACTAAATAAAATGAAAATAAAGTAAAGTTCTTTGAGAGTTCTTACGTGCTCCACGCAAAGTCCGACAGCATGTCACCCTCATCAGAAAGTCAGAAAGCAGCAGCCAGCCCATCCCTAGGGCATGAACTTTTTATACCTTTCTATGCTAGCTAATCTAAGTAAAGGAAAGTTTTCTGCGAACCACGACGTCTAATTGGTCAGAGAGTGACAAGTGACATGTCACCCATATTCCAAAAGTTCCATTAGGTCATATTCTTTAGGACAATTGTCTTTTCTGAAACGTGTTCCAACACATCCTTGGTTTGCAACATTTTAGAGCAAAAGTTCATACTGACTCCATTGCACTTCCGCGGATGCCAAGTTAACAGTTCTGTTTCTACCGGTTTCTGACCTTGGCCACGTCCGCCAGAATGATGACAGCACATCATCTTTGCTGAATGAATGCAACTTGATAGAAAGCTTTTTCAAAAATGGACATCTCGTGATTCTTGCAGAAGTAAAATTCATCGTTTAGCAAACTCGAGTAAACTAGGCCCAAAAGCAGGCAACTTATTTTTCTAGTATAAAACAAACACAAGAAAAGTATTAATGTAAGAAATATCATTTATTCTGTATCCACCCTTCATTTACTAATTGTTTAACCCACCCAATTAGTCAAAGGTTACCTAGCACCAAGCAACATAAAAGCAGCATTTTATATCTACCAGTCTTCATGAATCCATGTAACCTTATATGCACCTAGAATAGTAGAAATGACATCACATAGACAAGGAGAGCAAAATAAGCACATGCAACTTTTATACTTGCTGCAGTTAGTAATGACAAAACGGAAACGACAAATTATTTTATTATTTTGAACGAACAAAAGATGCAACGTTTATGCACGTTTATGAGCACACATGTTACCGTCCCCATGTATTGAGTGTAATCTAGGTTGTATTAGCAAAAACATCTCACAAATCATTAATATTATTATTTATGTTATGGAAGTATGACATCACGAGTTCAAACAGAATTCTGTTTTCTAACCCGCTCCATCAGCGCTGGATTATTGGGGGTAGTAAACTCTCTTATTTATACGTTGCGTTAGATATGCTCGCTTTGCTGACCTTATATCACGCATATAGCCGGTATGCTAAGCTTTATATGCATTGCGGTCAACCAGATCTTTACTTTTTCGCCATTTTTTCTCGGCGGCTCTAGTTAGAGATTTGGTGATTTTGAATTGTTCAGTGAACCATGGGGTATTCCTAATCTTAGATTTAACATTGCGCCAGGGGGCAATTTTGTCCAATGCTCTTTCAATGGCTACATCGAAATACTGTGCAGCTGCACTGGCGCTCATGATGGAGGTTATAAAAGCGGACTGAAAGGTTTTAGAGAATGATGGTAATGTAATTTTTTTCAAGGATCTGCGAGGGTGAACAGCCTTTACAACAAAATTTTTACAACGCACTACCATTACGACGCAACTTTAGGATTGAGTCCTAAGTTCATTCTGTTAATCGGGCCCTACAATGCCATCCTCTGTACTTCCTCCTACTGCAGACCAGTTCCACACAGTGGAAATAGACTGTGCTGCTTGTCATCCCTAGAGACTGCTCACAACACTGCAATTCCATAATATGGGTGTCTTTTTCAATCTACATTTCCTGTATGTAAATGTTCCTGTCTATCAGGACAATGAGCAAAGCAGAAATTCTTGGAAAATGTTCCTCTTTGATGTAAAAGGGCTAATGTCACCAGTGGGAATAGGGAGTGGAGGTTTCGACACATAGCTACAAGAGCTACATATAGAATATGGAATGTCAAAGACAGGGGTGTTTCTAAATTAACCTGAGGGTGAAACAATGGTGCTGGCCGCGCCTTACCCAACTCTTGTGAAATCTGCTGCTCGCTACAGTCACAGGGCCTGCAGGCTGCTTCCTCCCCGCTGCTCTGACACAACTTCCTGGTGGAAAGCTGGTCCCACCCCATTCTTCAAGACTAATTCCCCATGCTGTGTCTATGCCCTATAAATATGTGTCTGTCTGCAGACTCCCAGCACCTGCTGAAGAAGGTTGGAGAGCGAAGAGGTAGACTCCATCGGCTGTGGCTAGCTCAGCCTGAGCACACAGGTACAGTACAGGGCAGGATTCTGTTCTCCCAGGGACCAGGACGCAGTGCAGTGGTGTCTGCTGTGTGTGCTTGAAGGTCCATTGTGCAGCCCTTTCCTGACATTGGGCTCAAGGTCACAAAGGCATTGTTAGACCTGTTTATGTATTCATTGAAAGAGTTTTATATAGAATTGGCAAGACCCTGGGGTATTAAGGATCTATACAGATATGGTCATGGCAGTGTTCTCCTTCTCAGACCCCACCAGGAAGTTCTTTAGTCATTGTAAATTTGTCACAAATATTTTTATTTTTGTTTATACATCCTGTGCTTGCTGCGTTTGATATTGAGTTCCTTTTGCCTGCGTTGTTTTGATTCTGTGGCCTGCTATTGTTCGCCAGGAAGTTCTTTAGTCATTGTATAATTTGTCATATTTATTCTTATTTTTGCTTGTACAGTCTGTTCATGCTGTGCTTGACATTGTGTGCCTTTTGCCTGCGTCGCTTCGATTCTATGGCCTGCTATTTTTGCTTGTTTTATTCCTGCAACAGTTCTCCCATGTAACGTAACTGGTTCTATTGCACAGCGCTCTGACACCTTCGGGTAAAGTCCACGCTTTATAAAAATGGATTAAATAAATAAATAAATAAACTATACAAGCCCTATGTGCAGCGGGAACATTACTTTTTGTGACGTTCTGGTGGTGCATAGGGCTTAACCTCATCTACAAGGCAAAGCCCTGCATAACTTTACATGTCCTTGTAGATATGGGTTAAGCCATTGCCTTACTCTAAGTTGAAGGGGTGTTCCATGTGTGTTGTTGTGGTTGTTCCCACGCAACACCCATGGACCTTGACACTGCCCCAGATTTACAATATCTCGTTAACCTGGACGACCCTAGAGCAGGCGTAACAAGGAGGAATGTTCAGATTTATCCTTGTTTTTTCCTCTTTCCACATGTGCTGCATTCTGCAGGACATATTGAACAAGGAAAACGCCTCTTGTGATTGTTTTGGTGCAAGATGTCTCTTCCTGCACAAACACAATCCGCCCACAACACAGACACCCTGGTACCAATTTACAAGAGTGCCTGTGTTGGCGCCTGGCTGAAAATGGTTTCCCGTCGCACGCAGCAAGGGCAGGAATACACAGCATCTTGTAAATATTGTGCATTCCTGCCCTTTCCAATCGGCGTAGGGCAGCCCTACGGCAATCCTTTGTAAATATGCCCCTCAGAGTACAAAACGAAAGCTTTTTGAGAGTTGGATCAGATCATATCCTAGAGAGAAACAATAAAGATGATATACACTCCAGGAAGAGACTCTCATTGAGTGGGAGATGTTGGAGCCTTAGGGATTTAGTTACCTATTGAGGAGAATAACTTTTAATTGTCTTTAGAAGCTTATGAAGGAGGGGTTTGTTCGGATGTGTACTGAGAGGGAGTTCCAGAATCTGGGAACAGTGCCCGAGATACAGCGTGCCAGCGCTTTTTGTTTATGTTTTTTGGGTGGGATGAGAAGCAGGGTGTTGGTGCTTCTTAGATGTCTCGACTGGCCTGCCTTTGTGAGTTAGGATGCATGGGAGGCTGGTTCTTTGGTGTGGACGACTTTGTGGGCGAGGCAGGCAGTTTTGAAACAGCATGTGGCTTTGATCGGGAGCCTCTTAGGATTGTTCAGGGCTGGGAAGATGTGTTCATATCTCTTGACCCCAGTAATCATCCTTGCTGCTGCATTTAGTGTGGCTCTTAAGGGAGCCAAGTGTGAATTTGTGGTTCAAGTGAGGGTGGCATTACGTAGTCCAGTCGATAAAGAGCCATCGCTTGTATGGCATGCTTCAGATCATTTGGAGGGATGAAAGGCTTGATTTTATATAGGAGGATTAGATTGTAGAATACACTCTTTGCGGTATTCTTTATCTGTGGGTTCATGTTTAGACTCGCGTCCTGGGTGATTCTTAGCGGTTTAACGGAGTCAGCCAGAGTCAATTTGCAATTAAATGTTTCAAGTGTGTTTGGCCATTCTTGGACCTGGGTGGTCTGACTCTTGGACAATGATTTCTGTCTTGTCTTGGTTGAATTTCAGGTGATTGTGGGATAGCCAGTTTGGGATTTTTGAACAGTGTCATTTAATCTTCGCAAATCCTCTATGGAGAATTTTTCTGTATAGAGCCGAGCGTTATCTGCATAGAGGTGGTATGGGATATCAATTTGTTTGAGTATGATGATGAGGGATCCCATGTAGATACTGAAGAGTTTAGGTGAGAGGACTGAGCCTTTGGTCAGTATTGGAGGTCAATTTGTTTATTTTTTATTTGTTGGGAGTGGTTGTGTAGGTATGAGGTAAGCCATTTAAAAACACACCATCTACGCTGATTCTTTTCAGGAGGGACTCTTAAAAGAGGTTGTGATCAAATGCCTCAAAGGCCGCTGATAGGTCACAGAGTAAGGGAAGATAGCATTTATTCATATTCAGAGGTATGTGTAAGTCATCTACAGCTTTTAAGATGACTGTTCCTGTGCTACAGCCTTTCCAAAGCCTGATTGGAGTGGGTCAAGAAGATTGTTGGTGTCAATGTGCTGGTTGAGTTGGGAAAGAATGGATTTCTCAAGCATTTTAGCCAGGAAAGGGAGGTTGGAGATGGGGCTGAAGATGTTGAGGTCACCTGTTTCAGCACTTTTTTTTAGTAATGGGGTGACTTGTACACGTTTCAGGCTATTGGGCAACCCCATTGCTTTAGGGGGCTGTTTAGTATCTTTGTCAATAGAGATGTTAGGGTGTTGTTGAGACTCTGCACTAGAGAGGCCAGGAGAGGGTCTGCTAGGTGAGGGCAGGGCTTTGGAAATCATCGTTGAGATGTCCTCCTCAGTGCTCCAATTGAATGCCTTCCAGCTCCAGATAGTTGTAAGGTATTCTGTGAGTGTATTATAATCCAGGGGCTCATATAAAGAGGCGGCTTCTTGTGAGTCTGAGCGTATCAATGGTGTCTCAATTCTCTCCCTGGTGATTGGAGAGATTCCTGTAGATGGCAAAATGTGCAGATCTAAGAAGAGTTAAATCTTTGTGGTTTTATCATTGAAGAATTTTACAAATGTTTCACCACATTCCTTAGTGACCTGTGGATTATTGCCTCCGGCTTTCAATATTTTTCGTTAATTATATTAAAAAGTCCTTTGGGGTGTTTGTTTTGCCTTGTCTAGTGCTCTGTGGAAGAAAGTGGATTTTTCTTTTACTACATATTTTTTTTAATTTCTGTGTTCCTCTCTAAGCTGGTGAAGATCGGCTATGGATGGTTTTGTTCGCTAGAGCCTTTCGGCAGCTCTAAGATGTCTACTTTCAGAGTTCAAGTCTTTATTGAACCAAAATCTGGAGGGTGTGTTTCGGATTGTTTTACTTTCCGAGGAGCCAACTGGTCAAGGATGGCTGAGGTGCTGTGAGTTTCTCTGTTGTAAGGTTATCAGTTAAAGGGGGAAGTAGGTCCATCATTCTATCTTTCAGATCAGTCAGAGGAATCTGTTGTAAGACAAACACACACACACTCTCCACCTCTCTATCTTAAAAATACACCCCCTCTCTCTTTCCAGGAAGCAGAGACACCTCCACAAGAGAGAGTACCCCTGTCTGGTTAGGGAGCTTCACAGCTGAATCATTAGAGTCATTTCTCTGTGTTAACACTATCCTGTGAGCTTCCTTTGAACAGCCACATTGCACATATGAGTGGCAAGGTAGATTAGTGGGTCCATGATCAGCTCCAGAGGTCTCTGTGTAAGCTTGGTGGGATGACACATGCCCATTGTTTTCCCTGGTTTTCACAGGTCTCTGGGTTGGTGATAGTGTGTATCCTTCAGATGTTGTGTAGTGGCTCCACACACTAGAAACAGTGCTGTGTGCTCAGGGGGGCTGTTGCTGCAACTAGTATTTCTGTTCATTCCTTGTTTATATTCCCAGAGAAAGCCTGCTCTGCTGGTGACACTCTAGACTGCTTCTTAGAGGCTGGTGGGTGGCTTTGGTCACCTCTAGTGCACCCACTGACTCTACCCTGGGGTGCTGGCACACCATGCCATCCGCTCACCTGCTGCTGCCTGCTTCCATCTCTTACCTGAGAGTCTGTCCCGTACCTCTCGCTGGGACGCAGGAGGCATGTGCCAGGTATCGTGGGGGGAAAAGGGGACCTACTTCTATCCTCCTCAACTGCTTCTTCCCCTAAGGAAGGGCAGTATGTGCCTTGCATGCCTTATGTGTACACTCACTGCACAGGTTGTCATTAGTATCACAGATGGAAGGAGTTCCCTGCCTCCCACCCAGGAGAAGTCCCTGGAGAGGGAAAATTTCTATTTAGCTATTTAGGTGGTAACTCTGGAAGCGCGTGCACTCCAAGCGAGGAAACCATGGCTGTGTGGAAATGTAAAAATCTATTCAATTTTGTATTAAAAAAAACGCAGCTGTACAAAATGAGAACAGTTGCTGAGAAAAGTCAATAGGGTTGCCTGCTTTTTGCCAGCGGCAGGTGCCAAACCAGCATTGAGGTGTGATCTTATCTGTGAATCCTGACTGTGAAACCAGAAGATGTGAGATGCACTCCCTGCTTCTAAATTACAACATTCTATGATACAAGGAAACACAAGTCAACAAGTATGTGTCAAATGATCTTTATCTGCACAGACTGGGAAGCTCTTGAGCAGGGCTGAGTCTGTGTTGCGTGTACTGCACTAATATTCAGTACTTTAAAGACACCTACTAAAACAGACAGTGGTTAGACTGAGAAAAGACCATCAAAGCCGAGAGAAGTTGGAGATCTCTGAAGGAGTGGAGGAGACAAGCCTTGGGGATGGACTTCACTTACCAGTGTGTTGGTGGGGAGGAAGAGTACAGAACACAGAGGGTCACGATGTATCTGAGAACTGGGGATCTTCAGTGTGGACCAGCAGATGGGCCTTGGAGTGGGATTCCAGAGGGGTGATTGGAGGGTACACACTGGAGAGGGTCTGAGGTACTCACAGCCTCAAGGAACCAGTGCTCTTTGATATAAAAAAAGAGATTAGTCTGAGGGTGGGACCCAGAGAACACAGAGTGTGACAGATGCAGATCAAAGGGGGTTTCAGATAATTTAAACTTCATCAGCCAAGAGTTTTAGAATACCAATCAGGAAACAGATTGCAGGATCTGATTCCAGCTCTGAGGGAGTGGAGACTCCAAACCTGAGGATGGGATCTGAATATAGGAACCTAAACAAGCGAACAGATGCGGATATATGAAGGAAGAGCAAGACTGGAAGGCATTGAAAACATTATAGGAAGAAGATGGCAGATTTAGAGATCCTCAGTTTTCTTTGTATGTCTTCCCACGTCTGGTTCTATGTGGAGGAGCTTTGCTTCCCCTTCTGGTTCCCACCAGGGACTTCTCATCTCAGATGTCTTCTTGACTCATTATCCAGACTCATTTTATTATTCACAGACTTCACTATTCTATTTTTGTTCCTGGTTTCTGATTCTCAGCACACAAGTCCACGTACACTCATGATGATTAGAGTGTCTCACCAAAAGACATGGGTCATTAATGCCATGAATTTAATAGAAGGAACAATTCAGGTCAAGGCATGCAGAAGTAGGAGAATCAGGCTTCTCAGAGCAGTTCCCACCTTTGGCACAATAGTTGTATTTATGAAGCTGATGCTGTTGTTGTGCTAATGTCCTCTGTCATGCTTATATACATTTTTGAAATCATGATCCCCATATCAGGCTAACATGTCATTCATTCCATTTCTTTCCCTCCACAGGCAGACCCTAGATCATTTAAGATCTGTGGCAACCATGCTGTTCTCTCTTGTGCTTCTCCCTGTGTTCCTTAGTGAGGTCCTGGGGCAGTTCCCTACTGCCTGCACTACTGACCAGGCCCTGAAGGACAGGCGCTGCTGCCCTAAGTGGAAGGACAGCAGCATGTGTGGGGTAAACTCAGGAAGAGGACGCTGCAGGTTAATGAGCCGGATATATTCAGAGAAGAGGAGCTTTACTCAGGACAACGATGACCGCTTGGACTGGCCGCATGAGTACTACGACAGCGTTTGTGTCTGCAATGGGAACTACGGTGGTTTTGACTGTGGAGAATGTAAGTTTGGTCTCTATGGAGTCAAGTGCACTGAGAAGAAGACCATCATCAGGAGGGAAATCCGTGAGCTCTCTCGTCAAGAGAGATTGACCTTTTTCAGCTATCTGAGCCTTGCAAAGTTGAAAACGAGTGCAAGATTTAAAATCCTTATCAGCGGCAACAGGTATGACAGAAACACCTTCCGCTTCATAGAAGCCACAGTGTATGATGTCTTTGTCTGGATGCATACTTACCCCGTTGCACCATTCCTAGAAAATAATGTGCTTGATGATACAGTAAACCTTGCTCATGTAGGCCCCAACTTCCTTCCTTGGCATCGGTGGTACCTCCTCTTTTTTGAGAGGGAACTACAGCTTCTGACCCATGACGATGATTTTTCCCTTCCGTACTACGACTGGAGCATGGACGGCAAGACGTGCAGCATCTGCACGGACGACATGATGGGCAAGAGCGATTCCCAGGGGTTGCTGACTTCTACCTCGTACTTCGCCAATTGGAAGGTAAATACACAACTTTGCCTGTTTGTTTAGAAACTTGCCATGATGTCTGTATGTCTCCATGAATGTGAGCACTGGTCTGCAAAGCAGCAAAGTCCTGTATAATAGAAGGGGGTACAAAGTAGGTAAAACAACATGTGCCTACAATGGAATGGTTCTCTTCACTGTTGTTCATGTGAGGGAATCAGCCCAATACTCGTCCACTGCAATACACGATTGATCATATTTTAGCTCATAGGACTCTCTTGAAACTTATCTTGCATTATAAAGGAAGTTAAGTATGTCTCTACATGCCTTTGCCACTTACCACTGATGTGATCTACAACTGATAGGCAGCCCCTATACTCTGGAGATCACAGGATTACATTACTTGGTGAAAATAGTTCCAACATATTTATTAATTTGCAAACCTAATTGATCTGCATGACCCACATCACCCAGGGCTATAGAATGGAAGAGTGTCACTTGTAAGCACACCCTAAAGGAACACTGTCTGACTCCTCTTTCTGTACTCTCTGTCATTTGTAGAAGCATTTTAACACTTACCATTGATGTGTGATGTGGATAAAAATGATTCCAACCTATTTAAAATTCACCAAGTAAATGTTGATAATTTTCATGGCCCACATCACCCTTGGTCTAGAAGATGGAAGAGTGTCACTGGTAAGCATACACTAGACCCCTGTCAGCCAGAACTGATTTTATTTCATTATTATCTCTCATTTTCTGATACATTTTTATAGGAAGAATGTCAATCAATCAGTCAATGAGTTAAACAGGATTTATAAAGAGTGGCTAATCCCCCATGAGGGTATCCAGGCGCTGGGGACGTAGCTGCCAAGGGGTTCAGTTGAGCAGCCAGGTCTTGAGTCCTTTCCTGAATTATAGAAGAGAGGATGCGGTCCGTAGGTAAAGCGGGAGGTCGTTCAAAGCTTTCGCCACAAGGTAGGAGAAGGAGCACCCTGCACTGTTACTTTGGTGGATGTGAGTGAGAGCGAGGGAAGTTTAGCACACGTGTCTGAATAGTTGGTGAAAGTCCATGCAGTGGCTGATGTAAGCTGGTCCTTGATTGTGAAAGGCCTTGTAGGTGTGGATCTGCATCTTAAATTGACATCTCTTCAGAACGGGGAGCCAGTGGGGTGGTGTGGGTCTGTTTGGGGAGGTCGAGGATGAGTCTGGTTGCTGAATCCTCTGTATGGTCTGTAGTCTCTTCAGGAGGTGCAAGGTGATTCCTACGTAGAGTACGGTGCCGAAGTCCAGTCGGCTGGTGACCAGGGCTTGAGTTACAGATCATCTGATGTTGACAGGAAGCCATTTGAAGATCTTACAGAGTATGTGAAGGGTCAGGAAACAGGAGGATGAAACTGCAACACACAAGTGCCTCTTGACCATGTTTTAGTTAGTAGGAATCACTTACTTGTATCATAAAGGAAGGTAATTGTGTAGCTCTTTAGCTTCACAACTTGCCACTGCTGTCTCCTGCCATCGAGAGGCAGTCCTTTACTCAGGGGAGCAGAAGATGGTGGATTTACTTGTAGAAAAATTTCTCAAACACATGCAAATTTCACCAACCAAATGTTCAAAATCTTCTTCGCCCACCTCCCCCAGGGGCTAGAAGATGGAAGAGTGTGACTTGGAAGCACACCCTAGAGCTCTGTCAGCCAGAACTGACTCTATTTCCTTATTCTTTCTATCTGCTGATACATTTTTACAGGTTAACCTGTATCTGGTCCAGTAGAGTCTAAATGTTCCTTTAGCAAGCTGAGTTTGAATCAACTTACCAACTTGAACAGGAGAAAAAGATAGGCTGTGACCCACACCTCCCACAAGATACCAGGAGATGATGGGCATCAGCAAAAGAGCAAATCCTGGCAGAAGTCGTCATGAATATATTTTATTTATTGTGAGTTACTAGAACATCTTTCACTGGAGGATGCACACACACAAGAAATCCACACTATAGTTTTAAAAGGCTTTAGTAATTAAGACCAGTTTTAGTATAGCGTATATGAAAAAGCAGACACACAAATTTTAGTAAGTAAAATAAAAACATTACATTTAAGTATAATGAAAATTAGCAACATGTTAGCCTACTAGGTGGTAATATCTGAAAGGCTTTCGCTCAGACTTTAAATACTATTTCTCTGCATTATTATGAGAAAAAGTAACCTTGTCACTCAGGATGTGAGTTTGGAATAGAAACATGTCCATCCCTGTGCACAATGGTCCAATGTTATTGATTTTCTTCCTAAATAACGTGAATATATGCCCTATAGGAAGGCATCATTCTACTCTAAATTCATGTAAATGGAATAACAAAGATTAAACAAACCACGCATTGTAAAATATACGTAAATGATAATGAGAAAAAATAATGTGTGCTTTAAGGGGGTTCAAAAGCATTAGAAAAAGGCATATGTCACTGCAACATTTAACTTGTCTTCTTTTTAAAATGGCCAACCTCATGAGTGCTTCCTCTTATCCTGTCTCTGATTCTCTTTTCTCTGAGCTCAATGCACTTGTCAAGTTATTTCTGCTCTCTTTAATTTCTCTATTCCATCTAGTTCTTTTCCCCTTTCCTTCAAGCATACTTCCATTATGCCTCTTTTAAACAATACTCTGCTGGTCTCTCAGGGCCCTCTCTTATAGTCAATACTGCCACTTTTATTACAAGCAGCCACTCTAATCTGCTTTTTACCTGTGTTTTTTGGCTTCTCTGGCTCAGCTCTTTCTTCATCTTCTTCCTTTCTTGTTGCACCTTTCCTGTTTCCTGGCCTTATTCTTTTGCTCCTTCCCTCCCACTCTGTTTTAGGATGCCCCAGGGCTAGGGTAATCACCTCTTTTAACCTTTCCTCATCACAATGCCAACAAATCTCTGTTTTTCTCTTTCTTCTGTTTCGCCTATTTCATGTTTTTTACCTATTCCAGTCATTTGCATATTTCTACTGACCCCTAGTCATGTCACCACCAACTCTCCATCCTCTATAAGATCCATTCTTTCCTGAGCTTTGCATCCACCAAATTACTTATTCTCAATATTTCCTGCATAAATACTGTTCTCCCTTAGTGTTATCCTCTCCTGTTTTAATACTGTTCTTTCAAAGTGTTATCCTCTCCTGTTTTAATACTGCTGTGCTTTCATAGTGTTATCCTTTCCTGCCTATTTTCTTACTCCACTAACTCACTCTTTAACTATGATTTTCAATTTCTCTTGGAACTCACCTCTAGTTCTCATTTCCCTTACCACAGATGCCTTTGAGGGCTTCCACTGCCCCTTTAGTTTCAATTCCTTATTCTTTCTATATGTCCATGGCGTCGCCCCTCCCTATCTTTCCTCTCTGGTGCAGCTTTACATTACTTGTAGTCTCCTAGCATACGGTTCCCATGAATTAAGTAGCAATGTGCATCCGGACAACATAGAATATGGGGACTGACTCCACACATATCGTCAGAGTATGTCGTTCCAATTCATAGCTAGTTCACAGTGCCCCATCCGAACCCCTAACCTTACCAGAGTACCCGATGGTATCTGCAACCTCAAAACATGACCACGCTAATTCCCCAAGGAAAATGTGGAAACAGATCTACCCTTTTGTTGTTAGTCAGGCATGCCCAAGTGAGACACAAGAAAAGTACGAATTGGGTTTTCAGACATTTATTGAAACAATCATATTCTTTTATCAAAAGTGTGAACTGCAAATATTAGTAAGATGAAACAAAGCATTGTAGCCAGCATCACAAGAATGGGGACAAAGATAAACAGTTCAACCATTACAACATTATTGTGTGATAATGTGATTATATCTTTTGCAGGGGTATTTCTATGATTATATTTGTTCTCATATCTAACACTACCTACACTACAAGAGCTTAGTATGAGTACCTTCTACCAGATCTCTTGGGACAATCCAAACCCCATAAATGTATGATATGTTAAGAAGCTGATCTTATGTAGAGCAGGCTATTATCCTTTGCAGGATGAAGGCTATAGACAGCAGGGCTACTACTTAGTCACAGTGCACATCGTTCCAGGATAATCCCAGCAGAAGTGCTCCTCTACCAAAACGTTCTTTTACAAACAACAGTGGTCCCTTACAAGAGAAAAAATTCAGTTCAATAAATATAGCCACAATCGTTTCTATATTCGGTGTGACATGTCCAGCCGGACAGCGGTCCAATCTTTACTTTTGAAAGGTATGGGAGAGGGATTCTCCACAGTTCAACAAAGTGGAGGCACAAGCCTGTACCCTACTCAAACATACACAGAAAATACAATGGACAACGTGAAACAAAGAAGGGCTTTTTAGGCAAAAGCGGGCGGTTCTTCAACTTACAGAGTTCAAATAAAAGAACAGAAATTTCATCATGCACTTTTACATGTTAAATGACACATGGTACTTAGAGTTGACAGCATTTCGATCCCACTATCTAATCATGGGGATCATCATCAGGACAAAAAGTGGCAAAGAGGCAGTTTTCATAATATAAGAGCTGTTCCAGTTGCACTGTGTCCAAGTTGCAGAGCTGATGTGATTGTTTGTCTTGAGGGTTAGAGCTGTCTCCAACCGGACGACCAAATGCAAGAACATCACGTTCAATGTTCCTAGCCTGGGATAGAGTGTAACGGCAACATGATAAAATGCTTACAAGGAAATGTACTGCATGCAGAATATTTTCCAAGTATATTATTGTGTAAGTGCAAAGCATGTAAAAAGTCACCGTTAGAAAATGACATCAAGTTTAAAACATGGAGCTAAAATGGAGACTTTGCCCAGGCCCGGTTGAACCTCACAACACTCTCCAACTCTGCCTCCCAGTTTTCAGACTGCATATCTCCTGTACAAATCTTTTTTTATTTTTCTCTTTCTACTCCAAAGCTCTAGTATTCACTACTTCTTTTGGCTGCATGCTCTTCCTTTTTTTCAAAGTCTTGTGTGCTTCTGTGAAAGGACATCTCCTCCATCTGACAGTTTTTAGTCCTGCTACACCTGGCTAAATCATTTTCTGTAAACACCTTTGCAATTTCCATTGACCTGCTATTCTACTGACTTGTCCATCTCTCTAAATGTAGTGTTGCAATATTGGTATTACGATACGTCTTCCGATGACGACGTGAGCAAACTGAACTGAAAGATGTGGCAGAGGCCCACACATTAACCATACTACAAATAACACCAACAAGATGCAGGCAGCAAACACATTCCTTCATTATTCTTTATCCCACTGAGTATCCACTTTGAACCCATTGGCTCACTACTCTGGGACAGATGCCTGTTGGATGAGCGAAGTTTTATTGTTTCTGTTGCTCGGGGGTCCCTACGACAGTGAGATTGGACGGGCATGTCTTCCTACAACTCCCAGTTCAGATCTGGGAAAGGAAGCACACTCCTTGCACACCTGAAACCTGCCTCTGTCTGCTAAATACTGGTGGAGGGCTGACCTGTCATGTGTTGGAAGCAGCCCTGGAAAGGAGTTCATTGTCCCCCCTCACAGACCGGCTTCCGAGCCAATCACAGCACCGAGACGCCCTCATCGCCGCCACCGATGACATCCGAGCCCTGATGGACAACGGAGAAACAGCGGCCCTCATCCTCCTAGACCTCTCCGCGGCATTCGACACTGTCTGCCACCGCACCCTAGTACAGCGCCTCAGCAACGTCGGAATCCAGGACAAGGCGCTGGAATGGATCATCTCCTTCCTCGACGGAAGAACACAGAGAGTCCGCCTCCCACCGTACAAGTCAGAGGCATCCGAAGTCATCTGCGGCGTCCCTCAAGGATCCTCTCTGAGCCCCACCCTCTTCAACGTCTACATGAGCCCCCTCGCGGCCATCGCACGCCAACACAACCTCAGCATAATCTCCTACGCCGACGACACCCAGCTGATCCTCTCCCTGACCAACGACCCAGCCGCCGCCAGACCCGACCTGCACGAAGGGATGAAAGAGGTAGCCGAGTGGATGACGACCAGCCGCCTGAAACTGAACTCCGACAAGACGGAGGTCCTCATCCTGGGCTCTTCACCCTCCTCCTGGGACGACTCCTGGTGGCCTCCCGCCCTGGGCACCGCACCCAAACCAACAGACCATGCACGCAACCTGGGCTTCATCCTGGACTCCTCCCTCTCCATGACCAGGCAAGTCAACAACGTCTCCTCGGCGTGCTTCAACATCCTACGCATGCTACGGAAGATCTTCTGGTGGATCCCCACCGAGACCAGGAAGACCGTCACCCAGGCCCTCGTCACTAGCCGACTGGACTACGGCAACGCCCTCTACGCCGGTACCACCGCCAAGCTCCAGAAGAGACTCCAGCGGATCCAGAACGCCTCTGCCAGACTCATCCTCGACATCCCACGAACCAGCCACATCTCCAGACACCTGAGAGACCTTCACTGGCTCCCCGTCAACAAAAGAATCACCTTCCGCCTCCTCACCCACGCACACAAAGCCCTACACGACCAAGGCCCGAGCTACCTCAACAGCCGAATCAACTTCTACGCTCCCAAACGCCACCTCCGATCAGCCAACCACGCCCTCGCCGCCGTCCCCCACATCCGAAGAGCGACTACAGGAGGAAGGTCCTTCTCCTACCTGGCCGCCAAGACCTGGAACTCCCTCCCGACCGACCTGCGCCTGACCCAAGACCACCTCTCCTTCAGGAAGAAGCTGAAGACCTGGCTGTTCGAGCAGTAGCGGCACCCCCCTCCCCCAGCGCCTTGAGACCCTACGGGTATGTAGTGCGCTCTATAAATATCATTGATTGATTGATTGATTGTCAGCTCTGTCCTGCACCAAGAGATCGAGGGGAACATGGAGGTCTTGGGAGGGGGGGGGGGTTCAAACTGCAAGATTGGAAGGCCAACTCTGTCTGGGCAGCTGCCTCAGCCATGCCATTAATGCGTTTGTCCCGGAAGTGACTGTGCATTGTTCTCTTTTTGGCCCAGTTTGAGGCCCCCCTAAACCCAAGGTCTCCCTATACTTCATTTCACAAGCAGGACAAGGCTTGCTCCACTCTCTGTTATCTCTGGGTGGAAAAGTCTGCTCCAACCTTCATGGCTGCAGTTTACACAGTTAGAATGGGCTGGTAATAATTGTTCCTGTGGTGCTGTCCAGCTGGCATGGACTGTGAATGCAATCTGAGCCTCACCCTGCATGTGAAGTATATATGGCGACTCGTGCGTGCCGCACCGCTGAACTACTCCTTGAAGATGGAGCTGCATACTCACCATTTCCTGCAAGCCAGATTAAACATGGAGGTCTGTTTGGCTGGTGCACTGAAGACCTTGTCAGCATGAAAGACCCCATCCAGTGACAAGTAGCCCCCATACACCTTGGACTGGCTCACGTACTGCCCAAAATCAGCCTTGCACAGGTGTATATGAGCTGAGATGTGCCTCAGCCTGGCAAGCCCCCTTTGCCAAGAGATGAATCTTGGTCAGCCCCTCTACTTATCCTCTCCCAGTGCCACTGAGATCCTCATGGCACAAGCCCATCTCAGCCTTTATCCTGGGTGCAGAGGACCAAGCATGTTTGGTTTTTGACATAATTTTCCATGCACTGGTGATGAGAGGTTTAGAAGGGATGGGATAATATAAAAGGATGAGCCCCACAAACCCATAAAGCCTGAGGAGTCCATGGTTTCCACTCCCTGTCAGAGGGCTGCCCACCACCCTCCACTATCACCAGCTCTCCAACCCCCCATCTTTGATTGGGATGAAGGACCCCCGAGCGGGGCGTGGCAGGACACAGAAGGCTTATGGGAACACTCCAGGCTTGCCTTGCAGATCACAAGGCTCCATGATCTCAATTGATGTATGTATAGAATAGCACTTGGGACCGATTAGTAATTAAGAACTTCATGAGCTGAGCATCACACAAATGCCCAGTGTTGCCACCCTATTACATTTGAATGTTGCTGTTTTATTTTATAGGTATGCTTGGTTGCTGGTTTTACTGCACATATTTACATTTTAATGAGTTATTAAATTATTGTTCTCCCCATAATGTAACAACTGTTCTCTCTTTATTGAAATGGTAAAAAAAATACCTATTCTAAATGCTTCAAACACATATGGTAAGGTAGGCGTTAAATGTTTGGCCAGACTACCACAGACTCAGGGCATTAGCAGACTTCATTCTCACCTGGTTTTACAAGGTTGACTCAGGGTACTAACGTTGAACCTGGGCAAAGACCATATGTGCAATTGGCACATGACAAACACCAATCGCTTTTTCAATCCCTTTTAGGGCAAATTGGAGCGTGTATCCGAATTGTTTTAAAATTTGTATTTGAAATAGCTTTATCTTGATTACTAGGATCATAAAAGTGACATCCATTGTACAAAACAAATACAAATACATTCACTCACATAAAAACTTTACATTTGCTATTCCCCCCAATACCAGCATTTTCTGGGAACAGCTCCACCGACACCTCTTGTACAGTTAACACAATTTTGACCAGTAATTTGAAAGTGCAAGTGTAAATACATATAGAATACTAATTTAAAATAGAAAGAAGTGGATTTAAAAACATATAAAAACAAGTTATCACACTTAAAAAAAATAATCAAGGTGTTTAGCAAGCCATTTGTGTCAAATATAAAATGCTAGCCTTAGCTATTTCAATTAAAATATTGCAATCATCCACCGCTTCTAAAAATGTATTACAGCACCTCTAGACAATATAGTTAATACAATACATACATTTTTTAAAACACCCCATATATAAATGGAGGCACTTAACCATTTGCTCCTAATGCGCCAGATCCAAACGGACCACAGAAATGTTTAAACGGCAAACACTAAAGCTCGCGTTGTATCTGTGCTTAATATTCTAAACGCCTAAATGTGCCTTCTGGTTCACAATGATCTACAGATGGGCAGTGTCCCTTTGTTTCTTTGGATAGTGTGAGCTGTATATGGGTTAGTGAATCTGAAGCTCCTGAGCAAGCTGGACACCAGTCATCTTTACCTGCTGCATCTGTCCCCTTGCTGCAGAAAACCTTACTTAGTAGAGATTGATATCTAAACTGAAAATGCAGTTTAAGTGCTCTCTTCTGCACTATTTCATCTAGGATAGGCTTGTAGTATGGAAGAGGTTTATGGTACAGAAATCCCCAGTAAGATTACCTATACTTCAGGTGAAACCTAAAACTGATATGTCTTCCCAGTAAATACTCTTTAAGCTAGCTTTGGCCACTAGAGTCAAATCTTCTGGACTCAGCCAAAATCACTCCAAACACAATCTACCCAACAGATTTTTCACATATTTGAGCCATGGGATTTTCACATCTTTCAGTGGGATCATCAGCTCTCACAATAGGTTTCTAATGCCAGGAAAGTCCAGAACCCATGCCAGAAAGTTAGGGTTCTAGTCTCAGTTATTTCTCTTAATTTCTCCTGTGCCAGGCCAAGATACACTGGAACCAATAGGGCACTTGATTTTAGGGCCAACAGAGATCTTAAGAGCTTGTGTGTTACTGTTCCACACAACCCCAGATTTCTGAGCCATATACAACAGCTCCCAATGCCTTCACATCATATATCTCAAGTGCTGGAGCCACCACCTTCGTATAGGTCTTTTTTTGCAATTTCACAATCTTAGCGGCTTGATAGGTTAGAGATACACACGCTTTTTGAATATGTAGATCCCAGTTAAGATTAGGCACTAATCTAATACCTAAGAAATTAAAGGTAAAAGCTAGACACTTTTTTAATTTGTCTGGACCGGGCATTCATCTGCTATCCTCTAAATTTCGTTTGATGTGTTGAGTTAAAAACCATAAACTTAATTTGTGTGCTGTTTAACTCGAGCCCTGGTTCCCCACAAAATGCAGTAAAATCATTTAGTAGCTGCTGCTGCCCCCAGGGAGATTTTGATAACAGGAGCATATCATCGGCAAATAGTAGGGCGGGTACTCAACAGCTCCCCCACTTTTGACGAATCACACCCATCCCTAGCCAGATGCTCAATGACATCATTTATAAACATGGAGAACAGGGTTGGTGAAAGGACACAGCCTTGTTTGGCACCATAATGTATCCTAACGGGATCAGTCTACTGACCCTGATCCCCCTATCTTACTCTAGCGCTGTTGCCCGAGTAGAGCCCAATAAGATTGTCCGGCAGGTTTCCCGGAAGGCTCATTCCATGGAGCTGCCTCTATAGAGCATCCCTGGGAACTAAATCAAATGCAGCCCGCAGGTCAATGAAGGCTACATATAGCTTGCCACCACTGATCACTGTGACATTCTAAAATACACAGTTAAAACAACTCACCTGGTCTAGGGTGTTAACATTGCGACAGAAGCCTGCCTGTAATTCTGATAGTATATTATTATCTTGCATCCAAGATTGTAAATGTTCCAATGCATGTTTACAGTTTTTATTTGTAGTGCATCCATCAAACTAATTGGTCTGTAATTTGCAGGATCAGTGCCTGCCCCCTTTTTAAAAATTAGAATAATAAGTTCAGGTTTCCATGATGGGGAAATATCCATTCCCTGGAATATAGTGTTAGTGAGCACATTGATTATGGGGCCTCAGACTTCCGGGGCAGCCAGATGGAGATCATTTGGGAGCACATCTGGTCCATGGGCTTTAGAAGCATGACAAGATTTCATAGCAGCCACAGTTTCACTAAGCTCAAATTTCAGGCAACTGTCACTGTCTGCCCGGGGTGATTAGCCGTGGGGCACCTCTCCTGTGTAGTGTGAGGGTACTGCTTGGACACATCTACTTATTGAGATTGCAGACCACTCTAGGTATACCTTTTGCTATGGTCTACCCCAAGCTACCTTACACAGATGTATGGTTACCATTCTGGAACCCCGCTTCTTTCTGTCGTTCACATTCACTACTCTTATCTAGGTCCTAAAGAAACGCTACTGATCACTCGGACAAACATAGCGTGAAACATGTCGACATTGTGTTTAGTTACACTGGCACATTAGGCCTCATTGTAACTCACTAACCTTCTGGTTTTATAACCTACCAGGGGTACCACACGATTAAATAGCCCACCAGTGGAAACCCCTAGGTACTTTTATTCACCTCTGCACACACCTCACCATTATTTTCACTGGAACCACCACACACACCCACACTCACCTAACGGCTTTTCTCTTAAAAGATCTTTGTTAAAGAGACCCTTCGGGGGGGCCGTCGGGCATTGCAGCGCCGGCCTGACGAGGAGCAAAAAAAGCCAGATGATGAAGCATGACATCCTTCGGGGAGTGTGAGGGCAACAAAGAGGCAAGACCTGGCCCTCCCCTTTGGGATTGGATCCTTAATACTGGGGATGAACCTCTGCCTCTCTCTCTTTTTCACCCTCTTTCTCTACAGCTCCTCTACTCTAGACTTTATCTCCTCTTTCAGACTGGGTGACACACCGCAACCCTTTACTAGAAACAGTGCCCATAATGATTTAGCTATCATTTGAGGAGCACGGACACTGTATCAGAACTAGCTCCTGGTCCCCCCTCCTTTTGTTGACTCACATGTTTTAAAGCAATGCCAACCCTGCAAATGAAAAGCGGCTCTTCGGTGCCGCTTGGCAACAGGGCAAACATCTTTGTTGATATTAAGTTGTACTTTCATTTTTTTTAATTTTCCCAAGCCATGAAAAGACAACAGGAATTGCCTCATAATATCATGCTGAGCACAGATGTCCTAGTTGAGAGATATTAACCCCATGTCAGCTGCAATGGCACAACTGAGTAAGGTTACAGCAGATGGTGGCTCATACTAACATTATTTTGTGTTGCATTGCCACACTTAACGATCCTTGGCTTTATAGTGGTTTAGAAACAACCCAGGTATATACTTTTGTGTCTGAAAGAGTGAGGTGTGGCACAGGTGAGAGGCTGTTGAACTTTTCCACTGGCATGATCTTAATCAACAACCTCTGTCAATGATGAATATTATTGGGTGACCGTTTACGTTCAATGTAATTCTAGGACAATGTCGGAATGAAGTTTGCCATTTTGTATGGTGAACTTTTCCTAGACTTTGGTCTTCTTCACAAGTAGTGGACCCCACATGTGCATGTTGTCTTTTGGCATCATCATCAGCAAACACCGATCCTCTTCACTACTTCTTGATAGTGACACTGAAAAACACTTATACGCGAACTTGACGACGATTGACTTTGCTTGGCCACTACTTGGCGAAGTTGATATTGCTATTTGATTTTGTGGGTGTGGCAAGAGTGTTTCTGGCTCAATCTCGCGTTCCTCTTTTCTTTCAGTTCAGATGAACTTGACTTTTCTTTAGCTCCACACACATTGATGAAATGAATCTCTTTGCCACATCCTTTACAGACCTGTCCTAGAGCTGGGCATTTGCCTTCATATGGAATTGAAAATCCACACCGGAAGCACAGTTTTTGTTTCCTTCAAGGATGTGCATCCATTTTGTGCTTGTGCTTATATTTTATGATCAATGCTAATTCATTGTGCGCTGTCCCTGCTTCCATGTCAGCAGCTTGTCATTCTGTTTTTTCCTTCAGCATTTTTTCTTGACTGAGTGTTTCTCTCAACATGCGCCCTCTAAAAGACTCTGAAAGGCAGCCATCAATACCTCTGAGGCGCATGGCTTCTTCATCAGTAAAGTCACAGATCTTGCAGTGTTTAATATGAGCGTCAAGTCTTTGAACAACTTCACTGATTGTTTTACCAGTCTATTGCTGCGCCTTGTGGAAAACATACCTTTTATAGTCAACATTCAGCATTCGATTGAAAGTGGTTTCCATCACTTCTTTCACTTTTCTGTATGATGATGCGTCAGTCTGTACAGCTTTCTTTAGTTCTTCTTTTACTCCATCACCTGCGAGATATTTCAAATATTTGATGATTTTCCTATCATCCTTCTCCTCAAGCGCTTCTATAAAGTCATTGAATGTTTCAATCCACACAGTCCACCTGGCACCAATGTTTTTTTCTTGGCTGTGTCGGATGGCGGTGATGGCTTTAAAAACACTGCTGCATTGTATTTCACGCTCCCTTCTGCCGCCGTTGTGGCAGCAAGTGACTTTCAACTGATGGCTATGTAGGGTGACTCACACAACTTCTGCAAGCAGCAGCCATATGCAAAAACACGTTGCAGTACAATCCAATGGCTTATGGATGTGAATGTGCTCTCTTTGCTTTCTGTTTCTTGTGTTTTATTAGCATTATAGTTACTTTTCTTTTGTCGTCTGATTGGTTGCTCCCTTGGCCTGTGCTGATAATCTTGCTTATGATCAGTCATTGCGCTTCTCAGGTGTCCATTGCACATTCTTTGATTGGCTCAATTTCTCAGGACACATATGCACGCAACATCAAGCAAAGTTTAGGTCATTTCTGTAACTTCAGTGCATTCAGAGCAATGCGCACTTTCTGGTCACTCCCTAGTCACTCTATGTTCAGGGCACTGTGCAGCACCTCTGCCAGCAACCGCACCAGTGGTATTGGTGGGTATTTTGAACACGCTCCTCTCCAGGCCCTCCGATTGCTTCTATGGCCCTGTATGGGCTGGAGCTGGGCTTTGATTCCATGTCTGTCGGTTGCAGACTATTTTGCATCAATTCTGGACATGTGCCATGCACAAGCAGTTTGCCATACCATTGAAAACTCTTGCAGTCTTGCATTCCATGGGCCCGCATCCCCTACTCATCACCAGATGTAGCATCTTCTCTAGCCCTACAGGGGTGCTGCAGATAAACATGTCTATATTCTTCATGCTCTATTTTCTTCATACTTCCAGAACCACACCCTAACACCTCTCCACATACCATCTAGTTCATGTTCAGAGTGTTCCCAGAACCATCAGGGTCCCAGTGTTCATAGCATCAATATGCTAGAGTAGCCAGTCTTTGAGTGGAGGCATTGTATATGTACAAAGTAAACTGAGTTCTGAAATGGGCTGCCTCGGGCAATACAGCCCTCTATTTTATATGACTATACAGCTTCTAATTTCACTTCCTTCCATACCATTTTCAGAGTATGTGCAGCGGGTTTCCCTACCCTGACAAGTATTGCACAATCGCAGAAGATAAGTGCAGGTTTGAGCCTATATACAGAAACCCTGGTGCAGACCCCACCGCCAGTCGGCTGCCCTCTGCTAAGCAAGTGGAGGACGTGCTACAGTGGAAGGACTACGACAGACCTCCGTACAATTCCAGGGCCAGGCGCAGCTTCCGCAACTGTCTGGAAGGTAGGTGCAATACGGTCTTCCACGAATATCTTGATTGCGTGTGAATTCTCTCTTCTTCTTTCACATATCTCATAAAGGGTTGGACTGATGGAGGAGGTGGCCTAAAGCCAGATGTTTAAGTCTTTACTGATTTCTATAGAATGAATGGTGTGAATAGACAGAGAGTGCTTAGATCTCAGGGTGCCAGTCAGCAGCTGACCTTGGAACGTCTGCCTGAGGAGACAGTTCCAAGTGCTGCAACCGATGAGGCATAACTCACAGCTGCACCGGAGGACACTCTGGAGCATGATTGGCTGCAGAGGTTGAAGCCATGCTTCACTGCCATGCCTAAAGGCACCTCCTGGAGCAATAGAAGGGAAGGTGAGGTACAAGCCCTGATTTGGTACTCAGTACGGTCCCAAGATGCAGAAAAGATAAACACGAACTAGAATGTTGGCCTCAAGCTCAATAACCACCCATGTGAGAAACAGGGACAATGTAAAGGCTGATGCTACAAAATACACAATCTTATGCCTCCACCTGTGCAATCATTGAAGCACAAGTAAACAATCAATACCACAGACTGAGAAAAGCCTTGAATGATGACCCTGGATCAATGTCATACACTCCAGGGCTGTGTGAAATTATATTAATAGGTGTGTGACTTCACAAGTGGCCTTTTTACTTGGTGAACATTCCTAAAAGCTAATTGTCCCCACTTCCTTCAGGTAGGGTCTTTGTAGCAGAAATTATGATCAAATGAATCATAATTAAATCAGGTGAATGGCTAAGTTGAGCTGCAGTAAACAGCGAATTAGATAACCATATTAGTGTTTTATTTACTGCTCCTTCTTCCTCCTCATGAGTCGGTGTGTTCTAATGTGTTCCTCATCATGTCATATTAAAGTGTCCATCACATTCTTCTGTCCACAGGCTTCACTGATCCAACCAGCGGGAACGCAAGCAGGCTGAGCCTACACAACTTGTTCCACGTCTACATGGGCGGAACCATGACCTCAAGCATCCTCGCCAGCAATGACCCCATCTTTCTTCTTCACCACACGTTCAATGACAAGTAAGTCGCAATCAGTAGTTAAAAAATGTCTGGATGACTAGTAGAGTAATACAGATGTTATAGCTACTAAGTAAAAATCATAAACAAAAATGATTCAAGCAAAACAGGCAGCGGAGTAGGGGCAACACTGACACAGTCCCCAAACCCCCTCCTCCATCTCAGTGTAAGTTTTCTAATGAGTGAATGTATCTCACCCTACTAACGACTCAATCTTATGTTTCTGCAGAATATTTGAGCGGTGGTTGGTGAAGTACAACGCCAGCAGTGAAGTGTACCCCGAGAACAATGTAACCGGGCATGGCCCTAATGAGTACATCGTGCCCTCCATGCCACTCGCCAGGAATAAGGACTATGTGAGAAAAGCGGCAATATTTGGATACAGATATTCTGATTATCGCCCTCTTTCTAATGAGATTTCAATTTAAAAACGGCAAGCATGGGGTAGTATAGACAAGAACTTCCAGGTGTCCCTCCATGGAGGAGGTGGGGGTTGTTCTAGAGCATAAGAGAGGCATAGGACACATTCAATATCAGGCAGTGGATTGGTTTGACTGCAGCAGAGCAATTAATCCAGAGGGTTAGAAGGTGAGGACAACACCCACAACTTGAGGAGTAGCATTGACTGTTGGATCAGTTTCTTTGCTCCTACCAGTGGACCGACCACTCCACCTCCAACCATCCCACAGAAAGTAGGATCGGAGACCCCTCTCATGCGAATTCCTCATATGTCCACCTATCATGACCTCAGAACTCCTGCCCTCTTTTGACCTGCACTTGATGGGAGTTTCTTTCTGCCAATTCTCTGCTTGGTCCTGTGATTAAAATATCTACCTCATGACCTGCTCTTACCTCAGGTCCTGCTTCTACCAACAGAGGGAAGGAGTCCCAGACCATTGGTCACTCCATCAGGGACCAACTCATCCTCTTTCATGGCATCCTTCCCTCATCAGGTAGCAGAGGAGCCTCCCTTCCAAGACATCCACACTCTCTTGATAGCACTCCTTGCAGCCCGGAGATGACACTCGCGAGGAAGGAGGTTTAACACTTATTATTGAAACTTACAATCAGAGTCCTGCAAGCTGAGATGGGCTCCCGGGATCTCAGGGTGACTCCATAGCGCTTGCCAGCTTTACTAGGAGCTGCAGTTCATTCCACCATGTGTTTCATGGCTCTAGCAGTTGCCAATTCACACTCACCACCACCTTCCAAGCGCGGTGCCAGAGAGTCATCTTTAACAAGGTGCACTAACAAAGATCTAAAACGCGCTTGGAGTCTGTGTCATAAATGATCCTGGTTTACTGAGCTTTACAAGGCACTTCTCAGCGCCTCCTACCGCACACGCCCTTGATGGCCCATCCTTCTGGTGTAAAGTAATACAACATGAAGCTATATTTGACTCACACAACCTGCACTTTTTGTCTCTTCAATTAACTAGCATTTGTAAAGTTATCGTAACTGTATTATTTTTTTGCATTTATTGTTGCTGTATGTATATAGATCATGTATGGTGTGATGCCCTTCCAACACTTGATTAAGTATCATTAATTTAATCAATAAATGACTACATCTAATATGACTGGGTTTTTTGTTTTATATGTTGATTTGCTCGTCCTCTTCTCCAGGCTCCTTCGTCACTAGCAACACTGACTTTTATAAGTGCTTCTTCTCCAACTGTTCGACACATGTAGCACCCAATGCCACCCCACAACTTTGCACCAGATGGTCAATGAGGGAGGGGGAAGGACAGAATGTCAGGTGGTTGCCAGGTTATGGAGGTTAGAAGGAGGTTCTTTCATGTGTCACAGTTGCACAATAGCCCTTGGGAGTCCCTCTGAAAAATGTCTTTTTATTAAAAATATCAGGCCTATGGTACTAGCTCTTTGCTCCAGGTTAGTCACGGTGTTATACAGAAAAAACAGAAAGTAGCACATTTACTATTAGTTCTAAATGCTATTGTGAAAATGTATAAAAACGTGAATCACATTACTCCATATGCACATCCAATGTTGTACACTCTCTGACTTTCCATTGCATCTTCTAAAGACAGACTGTGATAAACACCATCTAATATTCACATGTACCTTCATTAGGACTAAGAAGGATGAAAGCTCAAAGCTCGAGACTGTGATAAACACACTCAAGACACTAACTTACACAGTCATACTCTTGAACTGTTTACATGTTTCAGCACTTTGTCCAATATTCACATGGGCCTTCATTAGGACAAAGAAGGAAGAAAGCTCAACACTGTTTAATATTTATCACCTGTGGGAGATCAACTAGAGCATGGAATACACTTCCTAGGTTTGTTTCACTTATCAATATACGTTAATTTCTATTGCAGATAGCACAGACTTCAAAAAACACTATTTTGTTATATAGTGAATAATTGCCATTTTTTATTAACAAACCCTTGCAGTTATCTGGGGATTCCCAATACCAGTGTCTTTGACTGTTGTTCACTTTAGTTTACCTTAAAAACAAAGAATACCATTCTTGTCTAAAGAAAAACCAAAGGTGGTGATGGACGGAGCGTTGACAATACAAACACTCACCCCCAGTCAACTGATCTGGGTTTAATCCATCACCGTTCTTTAGCTCACTCCGCCACCCCAGTTCAGACATGGCCATATGCAAATCAGTCTGACCCTGTGCCTCATGGGAACAGTCCAGCCCGAACTGCCAAGCCATGTCTTCCCTGGACCGGAATCAAGCTTCCCAGGACCGGTTTCTGGCATTACAGCCGTCTTCAGCCGGGCTTGCTTGACTCCAATGGCAAAGTGAGCAAGGGACTCACGTCTGAGCATACCCTGCCAACTTAGGGCGAACAAAGAAATACCAAAGGTGGTGCTGGACGGAGCGTTGACAATACAAACACTCACCCCCAGTCAACTGATCTGGGTTTAATCCATCACCGTTCTTTAGCTCACTCCACCACCCCAGTTCAGACACGGCCATATGCAAATCAGTCTGACCCTGTGCCTCATGGGAACAGTCCAGCCCGAACTACCAAGCCATGTCTTCCCTGGACCGGAATCAAGCTTCCCAGGACCGGTTTCTGGCATTACAGCCGTCTTCAGCCTGGCTTGCTTGACTCCTGTGGCAAAGTGAGCAAGGGACTCACGTCTGAGCATACCCTGCCAACTTAGGGCAAACAAAGAAAAAACAGGCATATAATAGTTAATTTTTTGATTTTCTAAAGGTTTCATCATTTATTTGTGCCTTTATTTCTTCTGGAATCACAAATATTTAAAGTGACCTCCTCAATAAATACAACCCGAGAATAAAACATATTTACCAATCTGTTATGATATAGGCCTCCTTCAGTTTCTTCATAATGTAAACACCTCCTTCATAATATATAATTTACATATGGCGCATACATTATACGGTTACCTAGATTGAGGACCATCCTTTGCTTTAAGATCCAATTGGTACTCATTAGACCTGGATAAAATATAAACCACACCAGTGTGATCTGTGCAATTTTGGGAATTTGCCCAACAACTACCATGCAAAATCCCTGAAATTACACCTCACCACATAATTATACCACAAAATCATAGGGCGGAGAGCAGAAACATGAATGCCAGCAACACAAATGGCAGTTGTTCACTGCACTTCTGCTTTTCATTCTATTTGTGAGTGTGGGCTGCCGCAAAACCAGAAGTCTGAGGAACGCTATATAGAAGGTCATTCTCAAGGTAGATTAGGTGATTTCCAGAGGTGTCACCTACTGCTAGGGTCTCAGCTTGCCATCTCAAGCCCTCTAGAATGGGGTACTCTTTTTGCACCTTGCAGAATTTATCCATGGTGGACCCACTCTCAACTTCCCAACTAGCAAGCTCAGGTAGGCATTCCAGGGTGGCAATGATCTCCCGGGTAGGTTCAGGGGCATCCTCCTCTGGGGCCCCATTAACCTCTAATGTGGGAGCTTCAGGGGTGGGATTACCAGGCCCCTTGCCCCACACCTTTTTGGCAGCTGTCTGGGCCAATGTTCCAGGATCCAGGCACTCTTGACTCCTTTCTCAGGGAGCTATGGAACATGTGGGCATACAGACCCATTCAGGTAATCCCAACATCTCCAAGCGGGGATATGGGTTTTTGGCATCCTCTCCTTATCCCCCTGGGAAAGTAGGGTCACCTCTGCCGGATGCACAATGCTAACTGGAACTACCACCTCCCTGAGCGCTACACTCACAAACCCAGGTGCCTACCCACTGGTGGGGGCTGTGCCATCTTGGGGCATTTGGAGTCACTCTTGGAATGCCCATACATGTACCACTCTATGCATTGATGTATACATCTCCCTGTCTCCTTATCAAAGAACTCCTTATTCTTGGGTTTAGGTTGAGCCTGGTTAACACTGTTCACTAGGAAATGATTTTGGAGGCTTTTGAAAACTCCTTTGTTCTAGGGGGACCCAGGGCCACCCTTCTGGGTGTCTCCCCCAGATACTTTTTTGGACACTCTGGTGCCGATACAGAGGTCCTCCTCCTCAAAACACTTCCTTTGGTCAGTGAATTTTCTGTCAACAATGATTTGGCGGCGATCTGGAGAACAAATACTGAGCATGTGCTCTCTCAAATTTAAATTGTACAACCCACTGTACAAATTTACTTTGCTGGCATGCACCCAAACATTCAGTGCCTTGCTAGAGAAGTCCAAAAAATCCACCCAGGACTGGTTGGGGAGCTGTTACCTGTCACTGAACCTTTGGCAGTACTTTTCAGGGGTCAACCCCAACTTGCCTCCGAGATGGCCTTCATGGGGGTGTATCTGGCTTGGTCCCCAACGACTGAAGTAAGAGGTGTGTCACGCCCCACTGTAGGTATGTGTTTCCACGAACCACCCCCCTTGTGAGCCCTCAAGGCAACCTCGTAGGCAGAAATTGTCTTGTCAAAGTCCTCTCCCTCCACATAAAAGTATGTGTAATTCACGAGATTAAGAACACACATGTACAGAAGTACAAATATTTAGATTGTTCTCCCCGCCAAGTTGGTTTATGCCCTCCTGGGTGGACTGTTCTTATTGACAGAGGCATTGCAATAAATCAGCAATTTAAAAATACCATCCATACACAATAAAAGTAGGTGTTATTGACGGGTTTAAAGACCCACATGTGTAAGAGTAAACATTGTTAGTCCCTGCTAGTTCTATCTATGCTCTCAAGAGTGAAATATTGTGGCCAACACTTGTCTTAGTAATAGAGGACTGCATGCTTATGGTAAAGTGCAACTGCAAACAGGCATGGGTTAATACATTGGGTTTCGCCTATGTGATTAATAACAAGCTGTTCTTTGTTGCAAGTTATAGCTTGCTGAGTAGTTGCACAATATAAGTTACAAAAAGCCTGTTAAAGTGTTATGACCTCTCTATGTACAAAAATGCAATATATTGTGCTGGTACTAGTGGTATAGTGTGAGTAAGTATTAGCAACATTTTGAAAAATGAAAGAGGGAAATAATAGAATTAATTGAAGTTATAGCAATAATATGTGTTTAGAGGAGTTCTGACAACTTTTGGGCCTGGTGACACCGCACCTACTGTACCATTCAAATGGTTAAAAAGTTACTAGAAATGTGATGACACACGTTGCTAACCAGTAGAAGGCCCTTTGCAAAGCTGGACTGGTCACCTTTCTGTTGCTTATCAGTATATTTGAGTGTTAAATTGGACCAAAGCAACCAAGTCCAGAAAGTGGTACCAAGTTTAGAAATGATGAAATAATGAAGTAATACTGTTACAAATTCTGCCGCAATATGTCATATAATGTGCCTTTTTTTGCTGCATAATTTACTCAACACTGCCTCATAATTTGGCCCTCTCCTGCTGCGTAATTCCCCTGGCCCTGAGTATAGTTTAAATGCCCTGAATATAAGTTGATGAAACTCTGTTACAGTGATTAGGAGGTACTAGCCAAAAGGGCACAGTAAGCACCCGACTAATACATAAAAAACAATAAAACTGCTAAGTGGTGAGACAGCTCACAGGGCAAAGGGATAAAATACCTTAGCAGGCTTTAGAGAAATAAATAAAAGCATGCATGAAGAAACAGGAAGGAAGGTAGAGCACAGAGGGATTACAGAGAGGGGAGCACTAAGACAGCCTGGAGAAAAGGCTGTAGGGAGTGAGGACTGAATGCACACATGGGGCAGGAGCATTCATCTAGAAGACACTGAACAAACAAGCCTTTGCAATGCAATCGGTCTCACCTTTGGGACCTTATAT
The DNA here is from genome assembly GCF_964261635.1 of Lissotriton helveticus. Lineage (NCBI taxonomy): Eukaryota > Metazoa > Chordata > Amphibia > Caudata > Salamandridae > Lissotriton > Lissotriton helveticus. The sequence goes on along the minus strand of NC_136069.1, from coordinate 1,707,386,498 downwards.
GTACTTAGCTATGCAGCACATTACCCTGGATGTTGAAGCTTCTACTGTTCTTTCACATGGAGGGAAAGTAAGCACCAATCTGATTGACACGCCAGGTGTGGGAACACAGGGAGAGAAATATTGACTTTCAGCGGGAAATGGTATAGTCCAAAGCTCTGTTTTTAATATAAAATCAGGGCCTTCGGTGGTCAACGGGTGCTCATGGAAGACAATTTCTATGGAATGGAATCAAGGGAATGCTACAGTGATTCTGGTATTTTACTGACCTCTACTGGTCGTTTTAATCAAGGTAGTTAAATAGAGGCAGTTGAACAGAAAAAAAGTCCCTAAGCGGAAGCAGACAAGTCCTAGGGTTGATCTGCAGAGCAGACAAAGTACATACACATAAAAGTATATACTAAAGTTTATACAAGAGGTCTCCAATGCTCGACCGAACAATAAATAAACCACCCAGTACCAGGATTGCTGGGGTCATACTTATAGGAAGGAGTCTTTAAGACAATGACAAAAACCCATCAGCAAAAGTTTGGCAAGAATGGGCACTTTAGGAGTGTTTGTGCTATATCTGTCACAGACTGGGTATTAAGTTAACTGGCATGGAGAGCTGGGAAGCGGGCTCGATACTGAGAAAGAAGAATTTACTGCTTCAATAGGGGACGTTGGAAGCCGAGTGCGGTGTGTGCGGGCCGCCCCAGGTGTCATCACTGAGGGGGGTGACAAAATGGGAAAAATATGTGTTTTAAACACACACTTCTGTCATTTTGTCAAGCTGGGGTGACAAGAAATTTTCCGCACTGGGTACCACCTGACCTTGCTACGCCACTGGCTTCAATAGTTGAAGCAGAGTAAAGTTCTGGTGGGAGGAAGTGGCTTATGTCAGCATTTCAGCAGTGATTTGCGGGTCTTCAACTTTGTTTTATTGTAATAAAGCTTGCTTGAATCCAGTGGCAAAGTAAGCAAGGGACTCACGTCTGACCATAACCTGCCAACTTATGGCGAACAAAGCAGTACAAAAGGGGGTGGTGATGAACGGAGCATCTGAGCCAATCAAACACTCACACCCAGTCAAAAGATCTGGGTTTAATCCGTCACCGTTCTTTAGCCCACTCTTCCACCCCAGTTCAGACATGGCCATATGCAAATCAGTCTGACCCTGTGCCTCATGGGAACAGTCCAGCCCGAACTGACAAGCCATGCCTTCCCTGGACCAGAAACAAACTTCCTAGGACCGGTTTCTGGCATTTTAGCCGTCTTCAGCCAGGCTTGCTTGAATCCAGAGGCAAAGTGAGCAAAGGACTCACGTCTGAGCATACCCTGCCAACTTATGGCGAACAAAGCAGTACAAAAGGGGGTGGTGATGGACGGAGCATCTGAACCAATCAAACATTCCACCCAGTCAAAAGATCTGGGTTTAATCCATCACCGTTCTTTAGCCCACTCTGCCACCCCAGTTCAGACATGGCCATATGCAATTCAGTCTGACCCTGTGCCTCATGGGAAAAGTCCAGCCCGAACTACCAAACCATGCCTTCCCTGGACCGGAAACAAGCTTCCTAGGACCGGTTTCTGGCATTTCAGCCGTCTTCAGACAGGCTTGCTTGAATTCAGTGGCAAAGTGAGCAAGGGACTCACGTCTGAGCATACCCTGCCAACTTATGGTGAACAAAGCAGTACAAAAGGGGGTGGTGATGGACGGAGCATCTGAACCAATCAAACACTCACACCCATTCAAGAGATCTGGGTTTAATTCGTCACTGTTCTTTAGCCCACTCTGCCACCCCAGTTCAAACATGGCCAAATGCAAATCAGTCTGACCCTGTGCCTCATGGGAACAGTCCAGCCCGAACTGCCAAGCCATGCCTTCCCTGGACCGGAAACAAGCATCTTAGGAATGGTTCCTGGCATACCAGCCGTCTTCAGCCAGGCTTGCTTGAATCCAGTGGCAAAGTGAGCAAGGGACTCACTTCTGAGCATACTCTGCCAACTTATGGCGAACAAAGCGGTCTTGTGATGGACTGCGTGCATTCACATTTTAAACCCCTCTAATCCAGCTGCCTTAAGACAGCTGCGCCAGAGAAAGCAAAGGCCTCCAGTGCTCTTGTGAATGCTGATAGAGGCCGCTCCCTCCAATCATAGGGCTGCTCTAATGCTGCATAAGAGCAGCGCCAGGATTGGCTTGGGAATCAGGAGCCTGCCTGCCTGGAGGAGAGAAGGGTCGAGGAGGACGTGGCACGTGTGGCACTTGTAGAAAAGGTAAGTGCCTTTTATTTTATATGTTTTTTTATGTGCCCCACCACCCTCGGGATATGCCAAATGCTACTGAAGATACTATATCCCTTTGGCACCGGACTTGCATATGGTTTAAAGAGTTTTGCCCACCTGGCACTTCAATTATCATTCAATTCAAAGTCTTCATTTTCTCTTTTCTTTTATTTTGCGAAATGCGTTCTTGTTAAATTTTGCAGTAGCTGTTGATTCTGTTTTTATATCTGTAATGACTTTTACTTTTAAAGTAATTGCGCTTCAGCTTTTTGCAAAGGTTTTAATGAACTCTGCAATAGAAATACATTTGACATGCGCAGGACTGAAAGAAGAGACCAGGTGCAAAAACACAGGGCCAGTTGTGATTGGGTGGAGCCGCATTCCTCCTGGGATACTGAAAAGACTTGAAGTACAGTGGTTGAAGTAGGAAAGTAGTTTATTCAGTATAACAACCCCAGAAGCATCCAAGGACAACTCCTTCAGCAACTGTACATCTCTGGACTGCTCCCTGGATTCCACACTCTGGAATCCAGTGAGCACAGAGTGACACATAGAACATTACAGCATCAACAAGGAAATACTAAGATACAACATATCTCCCTTCCTATAAAAATACAAAAATAAAGATACATAAACATAAAGATAAAGATATATCAACACCAACATGAAGATTATTGATAATTTGTTGCAACACAGTGTCATCAGCCACAGCTTGAACCCATTCTTGTTTACTAAATGCATTGTTGCACGATTCTTCAATATTGGCTACTAACCATTCATCATTATCTTCAACTGCATGATCCTTGTCACTGGGTAAAGGAAGACGTGATAAACAGTCTGCATTGATATTTTTGTGACCAGGAACATAGTTTATAAAATTGTATCCCTGTAGCCTATACAACCATTTAGCTATTCTAGGCGTGGCCCTTGAGGCACCCTTTGTGGTAAAAATGTCAATATGAGGTCTGTGATCTGTTCTTAATTCAAATGCAGTTCCCCAAATGAAAGTTTTAAAATGGTCTACACCCCACCAACATGCTAACGCTTCTTTTTCAATTACAGAATACGAGGGTTCAGCACCTTTCAGTGTACGAGATGCAAAAGCTATAATGCGTTCAACTCCACTGTGCTTTTGCATCAGAACAGCGCCTAAACCATATGCACTTGAGTCCACTACAATTATGGAAGTATGATTTGGATCATAAGGCTTAAGAGCAACTGCTTTAGTGATGTCTTTTTTTGATGTTGTCAAATGCTTGTTGACATGAGGTGGACCATATAAAGGGAGTACCTTTTTTCATCAACACCCTTAAATTATACACCTTATCAGCAAAATTTGGGACAAATTTAGAATAGTATTCTGCAAGTCCCAAAAATGACCGTAACTGGTCTTTATTGATAGGATGAGGTGCTTTTTCAATGGCATCCAATAATTTCATCTTAGGTTTAACACCTTCATTGGAAATAGTATGTCCAAGATAATAAATTTCTTTCACTCCAAACTTGCATTTTTCACCACATACAGTTAAACCGGCATCTTGTAGTTTCTGCAGAACACTGTGTACTGCTTTGTCATGAGAACATGCATCTTTGCCCCAAATAAGAACATCATCCTGAAATATTCTTACATTAAGTTCATCCTTTAAGATACTACACATGACTCTCTGAAAGACAGAAGATGCAGATGCCAACCCAAATGGCATCCTGAGATATTGAAAGGCACCTTCAGGCGTAATGAAAGATGTTAAATGCCTAGATTCTGCATGTAATTTGATTTGGTGATATGCATTCGATAAGTCAATTGACGAAAAGTACATAGCATCTTTGATACTAGATATCATCTCATTGATGTGTGGCAGAGGATGTCGATCAACCCAAATATTTTTATTCAAATCTCTCAGGTCCACACACATCCTAATTTTGCCATTGGGTTTGCGGGCCAAAACAACGGGACTAAGCCAATCTGAGGCCTCAATAGGTTCTATGACTTTAGCATCACACAATCTATTCAATTCTTCTTTTAAAGGATTTCGTAAAGCAAATGGTACATTTCTTACCTTATGTACTGAAGGTATGCTGTCTGTTTTCAATATAATCTTATGCTCAAATTTGACTAAGCACCCTAAATCTTTGCTAAACAGTTGGGGAAAAACAGATTCCCATTTGGAAGAAGATTCCCCATTAGTTAATAATACTTGTTCAGAATAATCTTCATATAACACTACTTGATCAGGATGATTGGGATTTAATAACAATCCCATTTTTTTAAGATCTTTCCAACTCAATAATGGTTGTCCTTGTTCGACAACATATACTTTGGTTGAACAAGATCTACCTTTAAAAGTCAATTGTGCATCAAAATAACCTATCACAGGTAATTTTATTCCAAAATATCCTTTAGGTCGTACGTCTGAGGATATTAAAGTGTATTTGTTTCCATTTTCCCACATGCTTTTATCAATAATAGTGTATGGCGAACAAGAATCTGCCCAAAGCGACATGTAGACCTGGTTTATCAGCACCTCACATTTAGGAGGACAGTAGTCCTCAGAAATATCATTTACAGAATCATCATACAGTACCATTACTTCAATCTCATTTTCATTGCTATTATTCTCATCATCATCACTGTTTAACTGAGATTCTACAAGGTTGACAGATCGTTTCCAATTGCTATTATCACCCGTTCTGCACCATTTAGCAAAATGACCTATTTTTTTGCATTTAATGCATGTGACTTTACTAGCAGGACATTTAATGAAATCCGCAGTGTGTTTTTGGCTCCCACACCTAAAACATATTCGTTTGTTAAAACTACTTTTGTTTTTGTAAACATTAGTTTTCATATTTTTGTTATCATTTTTGAACTCTGTTTTTTTATAACCACTACTTAAGGCATTAACATTACTAGATTCATCTTTGTCTTTTTGTGGTAAAGAACTCAACTCTTTAACATAATGGGAAGTGTTTTCCATTTTTCTAGCAGTATCAAGTGTTTTCTGCAAGGATGGATTCTTGAGCTCAAGTAAGCGTTCTTGGATTTTGATATTTTTAACTCTATTTATAAATTGATCTCTAATAATCTCTTCATGTAAATCTTTGAATTTACAAGTGATAGCTAAAGTTCTTAAACACGCTACATACTGTTGTACATTTTCACCTTGCAACTGTGCTCTAGAGAAAAATGTGTGTCTTTCAACTACAATACTAGTTTTCTTCCCATAGTTTTCCTCTAAAGCTTTTAAAGCATCAGAATATACATCAATAGATGTATCATTTGAACTCGTTTCACTAGTTTCACTACTTTGATCATTGTCAGCAACTGTTGAAACACCACGATTCATTACAGGTAAAGTTTTTAAAACTTTCCTGCCTTCAACTCCTAAATTGTGTTTTAATAAAGCTAATTTCCTAGATGGTAGAAATACATCACTACCAATTGCTTCTAAATAGGTCTCAAAAGGCTCTGACCAATCTTCCCAATTCATTGAAGGAGGGCCAGGACATTGTAAAAACTTAGGAGGAGCAACCACAGAAGAAGAAACATCCATGTTAGTAAAAGGAATGTAATATATCACTTAGTTATGAAGGAAATAAAAATGAATTAAAATAAATAATGTAGTCACCGTTGTCAATGTAGCTCGATTAAAGCTTACTTTTCGATTGTTGCTGAAGTTTATCTCATTTCATACAAAGTTCGTTTTTTTTTCGTTTTTTTTTTTGTAAAATATAGATTATGTTAAAATGCTTTTGTTTTCAGTTGCACGCTTGGAATTTGCCTTCGTTTTTAATGCGAGTATAATTTGCCTTTAAATTTGTCTTCGTTTCTATTGCGTGTAGAATTAGCTTTTTATTCGTTTTCTATGAACGCTGCAGTGTTTATATCCAACTTACGAGGAAAACAGCCGACGAGTAAATGCATCGGTAGTTACCATGGTGATTCAAGATGGCCGCCGCCGTGCGTGGAAAGCGTATTCAACGTGATGACGTGATGATTCAAAACATCGTAGCACAGAGAAGAGCTGTGACGAGCGAATTGATCTTGCTGTGACGTGAAGATGTTTGGAGATCAACACGGCATTTTTTAAACAGGTAACGATAGCAGTTCAGTTACGGTGCTTTACTGTTACACGAGGTAAATCTTGACAAGTAATGCAAAAAAATGTAATTTCACGCGAAAAAGCATATATTTTGTTTCATCAAACGAAGGTTTCTTGTATCAGTTCAAAACTTCCTTTTAAGCGCAACACAGCATATTTTAAAGTTTTGGAGGTGAAATTAATGCACCAGCAAAATTCCAAATCGTTGTACGAGGAAATAAAAATGTATATTTGTATATTTATCAGGTATTTTAAAAGTTCATACCGTGTTCAGCCTCAATCTGGGGTTGTCGCAGAAAATCTTCAATCTTCACAAGAGAAAATCCACTTCATCAATTTGATTCTCTTCATTTGATTCTTTAACCACTTGGATGCTAAGGTGTTTTATGGCTCCGCATGCAATTTCCATTGAAATCAATGGAAACTCCATGACGAGTTACCCTTGTCATTAGCACTGAAAGGGTTAAATCGATGCCACCCTCGTGGCCACTGAAAAGACTTGAAGTACAGTGGTTGAAGTAGGAAAGTAGTTTATTCAGTATAACAACCCCAGAAGCATTCAAGGACAACTCCTTCAGCAACTGTACATCTCTGGACTGCTCCCTGGATTCCACACTCTGGAATCCAGTGAGCACAGAGTGACACATAGAACATTACAGCATCAACAAGGAAATACTAAGATACAACAGATACCACTCCCCCCACTTTGTAATCAGGGCCTTTGTGGTCGGCAATCAGGAGCCAGTGATAGAGCTTGCCAATGGAACCATTTGCTTTAAGGATAGAGTTGGGAGTGTAAATGTAAATGTAAATGTAAATGTATTTGAGCTTGTAAAGCGCACTGCTACCCGTCCATAGGTTTCCTGGCGCTGTATAACTCTGGGGAACCCGTCCTGGCTTTCCCTGTGGGATGGTCCCTGCTGGAAGTCCCCAAGGTGGAGCCAGGCATCCCCAGAATTGGTGGGGCCATTGTGGAGATTAGGCAAGCTAATGCCCAGAGTTGCCGAGTGGAACCCCTGATTAGAGTAAGCACCGAAGCGAGAATTATCGTGTCCACTGACCCAAGTCCATGACCCTGCCGCGTCGGGAATTGAACCCTGGTCCCGGGCCGACTACTGCTCTTGGGTCTGCCGCCACTAACCAGTGAGCCACACTACTCCAGGAATGGGAAATAGAGATTGTGGGCCCAACTCACAAAGGTAAACTTCAACCAAAAGTCTGAGGGGCATATCAGCAACAGATGGCGATAAATATCACAGAGCGCGCTTAGTGCTTTTTTATACATCTCAGGCTATCGCTGGAATGTATCGCCCGGCTAGCGCATTATTAAGAACGCGTTTCTCCAGGGCAAAAAAAATTCCAGCGAAAGCGACGTTGTAGGATGGGATATTGTCGGAAATCCAGCAAAAAGTCCACAGGAATGGTGAAAACATTGATAGACCAGGGTGCACTCAGCCTCACGATCCACCTGCCATTGGATAATGCAGGTAAGTCAGGTTTTCAGCAGACGTTAGTTTTCGGCGAAAACCGCGGTTTAGCGCGGATTTTAAAATGGCTAACCGTGTTGTGTGCCGCCTTGTAAATATCGCGATGTGCAAATAGCAATAATTGAAATGGAATTCCATGAGGGGTACGCCCAGTGACGCCCACTTTGCATCTCATTAGAAATGCAGAGCAAGGTGTCGGGGAAACGGCTGCTAACACGCACTAATGCATGTTAGCACCCTCTTGTAAATAGGGCGAAAATATTATTTCCGCTTTTTTGGCTTTTAAAACCAAAAAAGCGGAGATAAGGTCCTTGATAATATGCCCCCTAGTTTAGACCTGAAGTCTGAGTTGAGACCAAACGTCTATCTTGACTAGTAGTAGTTAGATTTTGGGTCCTAATTAGATTTTTGGTCTACAATTAGACCAAAAGAATAACTTCACTAGCAGTGAACCTAGACTTCAGGTCTAAACCTGGACTTCTGATCTGAGCTTACCTTTGTGAATCGGGCCCTGAATATGAACTTCTTTTGATTCTTCTTCATAACACATTTGAAACAAATATTCTTTCTACATTCTGTTTCTGAGGTGCCCTCTTTGGAAATGATTGCCAATGTTACTTGCAGTCTTTAAACTGATTCAGACTGAAGCTTCCACCAGAGTGCAGTGAACTGCTTCTGTTTTCCCTTCTGTGTCGGTCTGTTAAGTTAATGTGATGATGGGTTGGAATGCCTTTCCAGATTTACATAGGACAGGTACCCTACTTCTTCATTTTAGACTATCTGGAGGTGGAAAGAAGGCATATGGAGAGATGACTAGGAATACTAAGAAATGAGATTGTGGACATTTTTGGAAGGTGAGCCCCAGTGTGGGGGGTTGAGACGGTGCTCAGATGGGGAACATCCTTTACAACGCAACTTTTACCACGCACTACCATTACGACGCAACTTTTACAATACAAGTTATTACAACGCATTGCGCTGGTGGGCGCTCTAGGATAGGGAATAGTTCAATTTACTATCCAACACCTTCCCTAGTGTCCACAGGGACTGGAGTTTGAATAGTAAATTAAACTATTCACTATCCAGCGCCCCCCAACGCAAGTCGTTGTAACGACTTGCGTTGTAAAACCTGCGTTGTAAAGGCATGCATGGTAAAAGCATGCGTTGAAACATCATACATCCGCTCAGATTGGCATCTGTCAGTCGTGTCATCTGATTGAAGCTTGGGTCTAAACTTGGTTTCCTGAGCGCTGCAGGTTTGGTAGAAGGTGAAGAGTGAGGGGTGGGACTGCAGTTTCTATTATTCAGGTGAGGAAGTTTCTAGGCAGGGCCTTTCTTTGATTGCATTAATACTGCTGCAGGGAGGCTGAATGACAGCCAGATGCAAGATTTTACACTTCCTTGTGCCTGTGTTGTGGATGCTTCAGATTAGAGAGCCCTAGTGCACTCTACTCCACTCTACTCTGAGGGCATTACTCACACAAACACTAAAACGGATTCTGTTCTCCTTCTCCCGCCTGGTCATCAGAGGGGAAGGGGAGGGGCTTGTCTACCACAAACATTTGAAACACAACAGGGCATATTACCAACAAGTAGCGATAATTATCGCTAAACAGGCTTAGCAACGATTTTTTTTATCGCTGCCTATCGCTGGATATATTAGCGGAGAAAACATGCTATTAGCAACGTTTTTCTCCATTGTGCTAAAATATTCAGCGATAGCGGCGAAATGCGTGAATATGGCTGAGAATACAGCGATATTCACGCATTAGCGAGAAAATGCTCTTAGCCATGTTATCCAACTCCCATTGGATAACATGGCTAAGAACTGGTCTGAGCAGGCGTTGGTTTTTGGCGATAGCGGTAATATTTCCATTGCTACGCCTGCCTTGCTAATAGGCGATAGTGACGTTAGTGACTGCTTTCAGTCGCTAACAGGTTGGGTACGCCTACTTTGCATGTCATTAGCGATAAATATCGCTGACATGCAAAGCGGGCCCCAAACCGCTCGCTATCGCCTAAAAGCTGTCGCTAACATCAGTTAGCGAAAGCTTGCTAATAGAGCGATAGAATTATCGCCGCTTAATTGCCTTTCGCCACCCTTGGTAATATGCCCCAACATTCTTGCCTCCTGGCATCCTCTCATCGCATGTTATGGAAAAATGAAAGCATTTTCATTTTAATTGTATTTACCCTGTGGGTAATGGTAGAATGTGTGTGTGTGCGTGTAGGTGTTCCTATGGCCTACAGTGATACTGCAACACATGCAAATAATGTTTTCTTTCTACAGTTTTGCATGCAATCACAGAAATCCTCCACAGTAATCCTAAACATACTGCATGAAAACTGACTTTAACTTCAAACTTCCAATTTCCCACTCTCCCTTTCCAGTCGAATGACTATTTCCTTCCTTTCCATCCTCTGCACGCCTCTTCACTCTGAGCGCGGCCAACTCCAAGTCACATGATTGTCTTAAAACCTATTATTGTATCTCTGCAAATTCAAAACACCTCATTCAAATTTCACAACCTCTGCTTTAAAAGTTACACCCATGGAATCTCAGAATACCTAATCTCCAGTAACTCATCAATTAAACCCACCAACCAGTGCATCAGTTCAAACTCCCCACCCCTGCACAAAAGATCACAGCTAACTCCGCGTAATTGAATCCACCACATAGAAACTCAAGTAAATGCATGGCTTGGATTCTTTAAGAACTCAAAACTAATCCCAATAACCAATAATATTCAAGAAACAAAACTACTAACTATCCAGAGCAGCATGCTGCCCATCATAAAGTACCACAGCACCTCATCAGGGAGAGTGAGTGATATATAAATGCATGTACAATACAAGTACAATTTATAAACCACAGTAAAAGTAATACCATGACACTCAGGGGTTGGTCATTTGATTGTATTTCATACAGGCTGCATAATATTTTCCTTTTACTGACACTTACACTCACATACACCACAACAGCTACGGGTCATGCCTACCTCCGGCTGTTGTACCAGTCCGCCTCAAATAAACCTCCCATTAGAGAGAGATTTGCTACATGCCACTGGCCTATGGAGGATTTTTAACCTAGTCGCACACTGCAGGACCCAGCAGGCTACATGCTATGACGCTTCATGACACCTGTCAACGACAATCAACTACGGCATGGTTTTAACAAAGCGCACTCCAACTGATCTTGCCACCATTTATACCTTTAAATTACGCCTGCTCGGGGGCGCGGCCAGGCTGCCGATCAAGATGGCTGCGCGGCACTGAAGCTCCGCTGAACGTGTTCAGCACAGCTGCACTATCCCCCGATTAAGCCCAGCTAATGACATCTACACAACACCAGCTTTTCACCGAAGCGATGGGGAATGCGGGGATTCCCCGGAAAGTGCAAAGATAGTTGCTGATTGAAGAGAACAGGCGTTGGAGGAATCAAGAGGGCGGAGCTATCACAAAACATCGGCTTGCAGCACGTTCGGCGTAGGCCTGACTGAGTGTTTTCTGAAGACTGCGGCCGCACCTCCAATGCCCGATTTGGGCGAAGAATGCAGTGAGTGTGCCGGGTGCAGGTCCCTGAGGACTCTCTCCCTCCCTCTACCCTGCTACCTCTGGCACAGTGTGGCCGCAACCTCTCAGGTGTAGTGTAGTTCCTATATTCCCAATAGGCTCTGCGCATTGGAATAATATATCCTATAGATGTGACGTAAGGCTTAAGTCGACTAGGTCTCTATCGAATATATTACACTTAATTGTGAGTGCAGACTAGCTCCGAGGTCACTAGAAACTTTCTCGAATAAACAAGAAGGGATTAGTTTCCGACAACCGCATAAACATGACAACTTTGTTTCCCCAAGATAAAAACGTATCTTCAGAGCCGTGGAAACAACAGATAGATATTTTACTCAGTCAATCGTGCATGCTTCGTTTCATCAGAGGTGCAGAGAAATAGAGAGACGGGCATTTTCAATAAAAGTATTTATTGAACAGTCTTCTTTCTCATGCAGAAGAAATGAACTGCTACAATCGTAATAAGGGCTGTAAAGTATAATGCGTACAGTAAGAAGAGTATTATAAAATAATACTGTAAAAGCATGGTATGGTTTCTAAGCCTTAAAATACATACATAAATAACAAAAACCAAAAGTACTCAACTACCCCGATGTATCTAACCTAAGTCTAGTACGAGGGAAGAAGTATGTGTGTAGCTTCTTTGCCAAGAATCTATTCAGGATTTCTCTTAGGGCCTAGTCATTACTCTAGTTTGCAACTCTATATTGGGTTCTGGGACATATCCGGACTCCTTGAAAAACACCCTGGTGAAACCTTTATTGAAGAAACCAAGTCTGGACAAGGATGAACTAAAGAATTATAGGCCCATAGCAAGCTTCACTTTTTTAGCCAAAGTGGCTGAAAAAGCTATGAACCAACAACTATCCGAGCATGTAGAGAAACATCGTCTACTGGATGATACACAGTTCGGTTACCGCAAGTATCATGGTACTGAAACCGCCTTCATCCAAGCAGCAGACGACATTAGAGTAATCCGAGACCAGGGAGGGACAGCAGTACTTGTACTGCTTGATTTATCAGCGGCTTTCAACACGGTCGACCATAAGATCTTGGTGGACCGTGTCGGAAAGGTGGGCATTCACCATACAGCGAGAGATCTGCTCGCATCCTTCCTGGCTGATAGAACACAGGCCGTCACCCTGGGGCCATACCAATCCGCCAAGCTGTCACTACCGTGTGGGGTTCCTCAAGGCTCATCCCTAAGTCCGACACTATTTAACATCTATGTGTCGGACCTTGCCAATGTTATCAAAGCATATGGGATGAGCCTAACCTCCTACGCTGACGATACGCAATTGGTTCCGGCCATTAAAGGTGATGGATATGAGGTGGCAGAGCACTTCCAGAGTGGAATGCTAGCTATTGGAGAGTGGATGGCATCTAATTGCCTGAAGCTCAACTCCGAAAAAACGGAGGTGGTCATTTTTGGACCCCTTTCACCGGGTTGGTCAGCAACCTGGTGGCCACCAGCCTTTGGAGCCCCTCCTAGCCAGGCCCCTAAGGTTAGGAACCTGGGAGTAACTTTTGATGAGGGTCTCAATTTTGTGGCACATGCGAACAAAATAGCGGCCACAGCCCATCATAAACTAAGAATGATCAGGAAAATCATCCCGTTTTTACCAGATGTAGCTGCTAAAACACTGGTCAGTTCTTTAGTTTTAGCATCCCTTGACTACTGTAATGGCCTATTTTTAAATGCCCAGGTCAGGGTAACCAACAAGCTTCAGACGATACAGAACGCAGCAGCACGTCTGCTTTCTAGAACACCCAAGTTCTCGGCCATATCAGACACAATTAAAAAATATCACTGGTTGACGATCCAGAATCGGATCAAGTTCAAATCACTCATAGTGTACAAGGCACTCCATGATCAAGGACCGCATTTCCTTAAGGACCAGCTGATACCCTATAAACCTGCAAGACAGCTCCGATCTACTACTCTTAACCAACTAGTGGTCCCACGTTCTATAATAGTTTCATGGGGTGACCGCCGCTTTCTAGTCGCGGCACCTAAAGTGTGGAATACCCTGCCGCAACACATTAGGACTAGCCCCTCACTCCTGCAGTTTCGCAAAAGACTGAAGACCTGGCTTTTTAGCCAGTAATACTGACCATAAACCATTTTTGGAGCCATTAACATCTTGGGGAAAGTTATGTGTAAAGTCTAGCGCCGCGACGCCTGCGGGTATTCGTTCGCGCTTAATAAATGGAAATAAATAAATAAATATTCAGCTCCGTACCTTGGTTTTAGAATGAAGGAGGTCTGGTATCTCTGTCCCCGGACTCGAATTCCCAACACCCCGCAAGGGGAGCTTGGATATACTGGAGCTGTCTCAGCAAGAGAAAGGCAGCCTCTCTGTCAGTGCGTCAGCTGGAGGGTCGGCTTCCTTCGGCACTTGCCGTGCGTCGGGCAAGTAGATAGTCAAACTGCTTCAAACCACTGTGTGTTTGCTAGGGCAAGTGTGGGCATGTTTATACCTTGAAGGTGCCTGGTTTGATGTAAAGTAGGAAATAATAACGTCACCAAAGAACCCCAAGGGAATGGTAGTTCGTTGTGGCTTTTTGGAACTGGTGAAAGTAGCCATGCCTGTATTTGGACTGCATGGGCTAATGTCTAAATATGGGTATGATTTTCTATGCCTATATAAGGGCAATGTGAATTATACCTATATAAGGGCATGAATCGGAAAAATTACACTAGGGTCCTAGAACGCTATACAACACAGGGCCGTGAGGTGCATCATACGCTCCTGCTTCTCCCTGATACCCTGCGGGGAAAGGGCCCCGCGCTGCAAGCCTGGGAGACGGCCACTCAGCTGCTCGCAGGAGTACTTAGGGAGAGGGGAGAACTCTGCTGCTTCTCCACCCGTGCCCGGCTGCCCCGCACAATGTTTGAACTGGCCAGTACAGTCAGCAACATCCTGGTTCCTACTGACACCTCGCGCGGCGACTCTCTTCCTCCTGGAGTCATTGGGGCTCCGCCATTTAGCAGTCACCAGTTTGACCCCACTGTTTACCTCAGATCACCACTTCAAAGCCAATTAACTATCTCGGGGGCTCCCACCTTCTAACTTGATCATCTGTCTTCAGCAAACCCTGAGCAGGCCTGACCGAGTGCTTTCTGAATACTCTGGCCTCGCATCCAATGCCGGTCAGGACGAAGAACGCGTGGGTGCACCGAGCGCGGGTCCCTGAGTCTCCCTCCCCTCATTTGCCGAGCTACTCCTGACACAGTGTGGCAGTGACATCTCTGCTCCTAGGTGAGCTGCTTGCACGAGCGATTGGTGGTGAGGTGAGAACTCAGCTACATCTTCGCCCATGCTTGGCTGCCCGGAGCAAAGCTCGCTCCTGCTAAGTGCTGTTAGCAACATACTGATCTCCGTGGGCCCATCAATCAGTGGCCCTCTCCATCCTGATGCCAGTGAGCAGCCTCCATATTGCAAGCCCCAGCCTGACTTCCTCATCGACTCCACGGCACAACCTTATAAATCGATATGAGCCTCAACACCCCAGTCAATTCCTGCATCTAACTCTACCATAACACGGCGCCTTGCTGGGCGGGTGCCCCCTCACTGACAGCACCCTATACACTCCTGGACAATCCTTCATTTGGCCGCTCCATCGATTCCTCTACAATAGCCCCCAGGCTCTTTGCTATTGGCAGGCCCTCAAGTACTGCCCGCCTGTGCCACTGTCTCACGAAAAGTTTAATAAATATTGTTTCTCCTACTCCATTTTGCAGCGGCATGGGCCGCAAAGACCCTAAGCAAAGGGTACTGCCATTGAAAAAAGTCGTGGATAAAGGCAGGCCGAGACATGGCGGAGGGTGGGCAGGGCGCAGTTTCGGGAGAGGACCTAGTAGCTACTTCCACCTCCCTGCTGCAAGACATGAGGGCTGGCTTTACAGCATTAGATGGAAAATGTGATGCTCTCGACAAACACCTAGAGGTGCATGATAAGCAGCTTGATGTGGCTGAAACTAGAATCTCAGACACTGAAGATGGTACGGCGCAATCCCTCAAGCGATTAGAACATATGGAGCGTATCCTCAAAGAGGTCGCACTTAAAAAACAAAGACTTAAAGGTGCACAGAAGGCATAATAATATCCACATTTTGGGGGTACCGGAAAGGACGAACACTGGCCGCATCAACCTCTTCATAGAAACCCTACTCACTGGTTTGTTTGGAATTGTATTTATTTATTTATTTATAACGTTTTATATAGCACAAGCTAGATCCGGGAGTATCAGAGCACTCTACATACACAAAGGAAAAGAAGAAGTTGCATTACATCATAGGACACGAGGAATCATAGAATATGTACGCAAAGACATCACACTTAAATATACATTGAGGGAGTGAAAAACGGAGGTGGTTGAAACAGTCAGATGCCCACATCGTAGAAAAAGAGAGCGTGAGAGGGGAGACCAATTAGTCTATTGATCCCTGGGTTGGTTGACTTGGTCAGGGAAGTATTGGTTGAGGAGCAGTAGTTTCAGGTCCTTTTTGAAGCAAGGGAAGGAGGGGTTGCATCTGAGGTCAGTAGGGAGTGTGTTCCATATCCTGGGAACATTCCAGAGAAGGATCGGCATTGGGTCATTTTCTTCTCAATTTAGGGGGGATGAGAAGAAGTGAATTGGCGCTTCTCATAGTTCTTGATTTTTCTGCTTTGACCAGTTTGTTGTTCAGGTAATTGGGGAATTTGGGAGTGGAGGGCCTTGTGTGTAATGCAGGCCAGTTTGTAAATACATCTGCCTTCCATGGGGAGCCAGTTGAGTGATTTGAGGGAAGGTGTGATGTGTTCAAATCTTTTTCCACCAGTTATGAGTCGGGTCGCCATATTAAGGACTGACCTCAGTGGGGCAAGGTGAGCTTTTGGTGCACCTGTTAGGATGGCGTTCCCATAGTCTAGTTTAGAAAGGACTAGGGATTGTACAATTGTCTTAAAATCATCCTGGGGAATGAAAGGTTTAATTTTCTTGAGGTGTTTTAGAGGCAGTAAAGTGCACTTTTTGCAGATTTCTTGGTGTGGTCTTTCAATGACAGGTTCTTATCCAGGGTAATGCCTAGTTATTTTTCCGACTCAGATAGGAAAAGGTAGCAGTTTAGAGCATCGAGATATGAATAGTATTAATTCCGTTTTGTCTGGGTTCAGCTTTAAATGGTTTGCTTTAACCAGGTTTGGATCTTGTTTAGCATAGCATTGAGGTGTTGGACATCCTTTGGTGATTTGATTTTGTGGTATATTTGAGTGTCATCTTCATATAGGTGCTATTGAACCCCTGCTTGCTTCAGAATAATTGCAAAGGGTTCCATGAAGAGATTGAAGAGGGATGGTGAGAGAATCGATCCTTGAGGGACTCCAAGTTTGACATGTGATGGTGCAGAGAGGCAGGAGTTGATTTTAATTTGTTGCGAGCGGTGCTGAAGGAAGGAAGTGAACCATTTTAGTACTGTGCCATTAATGCCAGAGTGCCTCTTCGTAAACTCAAGTAAAGCTGGATGGTTTCTCGTGCCGAATGCCGCTGATAAGTCAATAAGGATGTGGAGACAGGCCTCACCTTCATCTAAGGCTCTGTGGATATCATCTGAGATATTGAGCATCGCTGTTTCAGTGCTACAACCTTTCCTGAAACCTGATTGAAAGGTGTCCAGTAGGTTCAAGTCGTCCATATGTTTATTGAGTTGTTGGAGAACGCATTTCTCTAATGTTTAAGCTAGGAAGGGTAGGTTGGTGATAGGTCTGAGGTTGTTAAGCTCGTTTGGGTCGGCACCTGGTTTCTTGAGTATGGGGGTGTTTTGCCCTAGTTGTAGGGAGTCTGGGACACAACCTGATGTGAGAGATGAGTTAATGATTTTTGTCCAGAAAGAGCAATGAGATTTTTTACTATTGTGGATGGGAGGGGGTCCAAAGTATGGGAAGAGGGCTTTAAGCTGGCAATTATATTGAAGACTTTGAATTTTGACATGAGTTCGAAGTTTGACCAATTAGCGCCATTCTTCAGTTGGAAGCAGGCCTGGTTGTCCGTGGTATGATTTTGATCTGTTTGGTCAGGAGTGGTCAAAAAGGAGCAGGTTGTAGGGGAGGGAGGCTTTGGGGTTTGGATGATGGATAGCTCAATTTTTGTGACTTTATTTTGAAGAAGCTGGTGATTTCTTCGCATCGATCTTTGGTGGCTATCATTTCTTGTGGAGGTGTGACGTTAGTTTGACTTTTTACAATTTTGAAGAGTTCTCTAGGTCTATTCTTTGCCTGGTCTAGTAGGGTGCGAAAGAACGAGGCCTTTTCTCTAAAGATGTGTTTTTTATATGCCAGCCAGATTGACCTAAGTTGCACTTGGTGGATAGTCGAGGGGTTTAGTCTCCAAGTCCTTTCCGAATGTCTGAGTTGTCGCCTTTCGTTATTAGGATCAACATTGAACCAGGATTTAGATTAGGTAGATCTAAAAAAATGTTGTTTGAGTGGAGCTACTTGATCAGTTTTCAAAAGTGTTGCCCACTTTTAAAAACTGAGGCTCGCATCGGAATAATAGGGCGGCCCGGATCCTGCTCGTCAAATAAGTTTCATTCGTACGAAATACAGAATACAAAAACAGCTTGGACAAGAGAAACAGAATTCTCCACGCCGGCTGGCGTTTGGAGGTAGCTGCCACCCACACTGAGGAGTTGTGGGTCATTTGAATTAAAGAAAGCAGCACTAGAAGGACACTTGTGGGATGTATATAGAGTTGTAATAAAGTTGTGTTGGAAAAGGACATCTAAGACATTTTTTTGCGTCTTTTGAATTGATTGTTTTGGTCCTGAGGAGAATCCCAAGAATAAAGGGATTCGAAACGCATAGGCCATCAGTTCTGCCAATTTGTGTTTGCCAATTAATTGTGGCAGAGTTACCCCTAAATATTGTGATTGTGTTGATTAACTGTACAGTCAATTGGAGTTGTGTAGGGTGTTTTGAAAAAACTAACGGTGTAAATAGCAAGTGTTGGCAGTCCAGGTGCTCCTCAAGTGGTGTATTGATTCCCCCTTGTTGTTTTTGCACCCAGTGGGTTGAATGTGGTAGGTGTGTAGTGTAAAAAAGTGAGTTTGTGGTGAGAGTGAATGAATGTTTGTTGATTGTTTCATTAGCCCTTGTGTCCATCTTCAATTTCATTGTTTGTTTTCTTTTTTTTTTGAAAAAACATTGAATTTTTTGAGATATATAAAATAACACATTTGAATAAATAGCTACTAATGAGCTTTTAAATGCATTGTCCTGTGGTCTATGCATTGATGGAAAATAGGTGGTTGAATAACGAATCAGTACTGGCATTTCTTCTTGTTGTATAGTACACTATAACAGGGATAGCAGAAGGGGCTGTGTTCTGGTTTATTGCGAGGTACGAGTCGTTGATCTCCTCTGCTTCTCGTTCTGAGATAGGGCAGAGAGCCCGGCTAGCTCGATGAGCCTGCTTCCTCGTAGGGTTGCTGGGCCAAGGTGTACGAGGCAGGGTCATGGATAAGGTTGTAAAGCTACCCTGATTGTGTGAGCAAGGTAGTTG
This sequence comes from Lissotriton helveticus, assembly GCF_964261635.1. Taxonomy (NCBI): domain Eukaryota; kingdom Metazoa; phylum Chordata; class Amphibia; order Caudata; family Salamandridae; genus Lissotriton; species Lissotriton helveticus. The sequence goes on along the minus strand of NC_136069.1, from coordinate 1,707,367,534 downwards.
AACCTGGTAGGCAAGGTCTTGTAGGAGTAGGATATCTGCCTCTAGGGAGTCTAATTTCTGCTCCATTCCAGACAATAAGTGGGTAAGTGCCCTGCACGGGCATAATGCCTTCATCTGTAGCAGTGTATGACTAGAGTCAGTGGAAGGAGAGAGTAGTAGGTTGTGTGATTGAGAGGCATCCTTGGGATTAGGAGTGGGGATAGATTGGACGAGAGGAGTCAGGTCATTGTTGTTTCTGGTCAAAGGGTTAGGTGAAGGTGTTGTGCATCTTGGGTTCAAGGGCGAGGACTGAGCAATATTTAGGCTTTGGGCTGTTTGGGAGGCCTTCACATTGGGCTTCATAGTAGAACGATCCCATTGCTCCTTAGGCCCACGTCCTACCCCAGGTTGCCCACCCTGGCCCATTATTGCACAAATATGAACTACCGGGACAGAGACACTGCTCAGAGGCTCGCCAGAGAATGGGGAGACACCACATGCCAAGGTTCCAAACTAGCATTATACCCGGACTTCACAGTAATGGTGCAGGAGGCTAGACGAAAAGAGTCAAGGCTACTCTCAGGAACTTAGGCTTCAAATATGACATGCTCTATCTGGCACGGCTACGGGTGGACATTTATGGCAGGTCACACATCTTCGACATACCTAATGAGGTGCAGCAATTCTGTCACACGTATAAAAACAATGGCAGCCCGCCGAAAGCGGATGGTGCTGGGTTCTCCCAGCCATGCAGTGGAGCTAACGCTAGTGTTGAACTCTTTTCCACTGAATGAACAGGCACCCGTTCACCATATTATCAATAATCAGATGGTGTTGTGTTTATCTATGGGGATAGTATAATACATTTTTCATAACTAGTTTCATTCTGCTGGACAACCGTCAGAGCGTTGCCACCTCTGAGGTGTATACCACTGGAATTTCACTTTTGTATCTAGTGTATCGTTCCATTTAATTGTTTGTACCAATTCAGATGTTTATTTGATACATTGCATCGTTGTTTGATGCGATTTGATCCTTGCGTTAGGGAATGCGAGGCTGGGTGGGAGGTTATATGCGTATTTGTTCATATTTATTAACTACTATGCTCACTGCTCAATCAAACTCTATGTTCCAGGTCACAGATATTGGATAAGAAGCCAAACCATCCGGATGGCAAGGATAGAAAATGTGGCTGCTTCCTCTGACCTGACTATGGTGTCATGGAATGTTAGGGGGCTCAATGACAATGGGAAAAGGAAACATGTCATCCGCTATTTGCAGCAGCACAACATAGATATCGCCCTTTTCCAAGAAGTGCATCTGCCCCAGTCAGACTCCACACAGTTTGCTTTGAGCTGGGGACAACATCGCTATTTCTCAAACTTCAGCACCTATGCTGGAGGTAAGGCAATACTGATTCATAAACGTGTACCCTTTCACTTACACACAGTCCTTTATGACAGGGAGGGTTGCTACACAATAGTGAGGGGAAACTAATGGAGCATAATACCACGTTGATATGCGTCTATGCACCGATTTTACAGATTGTCCTGAATGTATTCATGATTTATATTCCCAACTGGTCAAACTGGACTCTGGTAACTTGATTATGGGTAGGCACTTTAATCTGCTCCTTAATTCCACATTATACTGTTCAACCACTTCTCCAAGGACCAAACCCCGTGCACACCGGGAGCTCCTAGAACTCTCTAATAAACCCTGACTTTATCTAATGTATGGCGGCATTGCCACGCTGCCACTACTGATTACACTCACTACCCAATACAACACGTGGACTAGAATTGACTATAGGCTACTCTCGCCCGGTACATGCCAGTGGTACAAGTCCATAACCACACTTCCCAGGACATATTCCGATCACGACCCAGTGGTGCTTGCTCTCCATGTTCCCTGACCAGATAGCTATGAGCAACATTGCCGATTTCCAAGCCGGGCCCTTAATGACCATTTATTTTTTTCTGAGGTGGAAGAGGCAATTGAGGACTATTTCGCCATTAACACCGGGCCAGTTGATACCTGGGCTGTACTTTGGGAGGCTTTTGAAGCCTACATAAGAGGGGTCTGCATTGCGAAACACGCTGGGGTCTTAAAAGATCTGAGGGCTACTTTGTCCCAAATAGAGCAGCAATTGGTGGCACTGGACAGGGACTCTGTGTCCCATCCCAGCCCAGTAAAGACCAAACATCGGATTGCAATTCTTACTGATTTTAGGGACTCGGCGGACTGGGAGACCCTCTTCTTCAGCAAATATACAGCTGCCCGCCGATGCGGAGAGGGTGAGACCCCCATATAGCAAAGCTTATATCACGGACGAGAGGTCTGTTTTGGGACAACTCCTCACTGACACTGCTGAGATACAAGATGAATTTCTGGATTATTACACTACCCTATACACCTCCAGGACAGTGCCTGAATCGCAGCGTAGGAGGACTAACTGGCAGAGATTGCACTGGTGTATTTGGAAAAGTATATGCAGTACTTTCTGGCTGAGCCCTTTTCCAAAGAGGAGACCATTAGCGCTATTGAGGCCCTCAACTGCTCCATGGTGCCGTGCCTGGATGGATTCACTGGGGATTTTTACAAATCCTACAAGGATTTATTAGCCCCTAAACCTCTTGAGGTTTACGCCGAAGTGCTCGAGAGGCAAATGTTGCCCCCTACCCTCAGGGAGGAGGTTATCATTCTTCTACCCAAACCGAGCAAAGACCTCTTAATATGTGGCTCATACAGATCATTATTTATGAAAAATAACGCACCCAGGCAAAAGCAAATATACTGGCAAAGTTCAAGGGACAACAAATTAGTAAAAAGTAATAATAGTCAGGCACAAAATTAGCATTTGGAAATTTAATTAGATAAAATTGATAAAAATAGTCATGAGGATAATCAATGACATAGATGCAAATAGCAAATAACAATAAAAAGTTCTTTCATTGGAAAATCAGTGAATATAAATTGATATGTATACAGAAATTCCCAATGATCTGAAGGAGAGATGGTTTTCGTCTACGCGTTTCAACACATGAGAAGTGTCTTCCTCAGGATGCTACCATCTTGTGGCTGAAGGGGAACTGGTATCACTGTATAGATCTGAAATTCGTGGCAGCATGTGTAATGCCAGAGAGAGTTAAAGGCTGGCGGATGCTCAGCAACTGAATTTGGTTGATCTTATTTCCTCTGCCGACAGGCGCTGCACTATGTGGATGTATAAGGTCAGATAATCATTGGTGGTGGGCTGAGCAAAGGTTTCAGAAGTCTTCAGATGCTGACGTGGCATATGTAGTGGCTCATATATTGATGAATAGTGAGTTCGTTGAGTACGGAGAAACAACGAGTTAAGCACCAAATGCTTAGCGTGGTGATTATTTAAATACAGCGGCGATTGTTGCCTCGTGGAGGGCGACGTGTCTCAATTGGCAAATGGAGAAGATGAATCAGTGAAGCCTTAAAATATAGACTGGATACCAAATGTTTGGCGTGGTAATTATTTGAATGCAGCAGCGTCTGTTGCCTCGTGGAGGGCGACGTTTCTCAAAAGGCAAGTGAAAAATACAAAACGATAAAGCGTTGACATGTAAACTGGATGCTTAAGTGCTGATAGCAAGCCCAGCGATCTGATAACTGCAACTGCGTGGCGTCTACTACCTCGTGGAGAAAATCGAAGTAGGGAGAGGGTGAAAGCTGACTAGAGCGCTACTGCTACTTCCAGTCGTGCAGCCGGAAGTTGAAAATTGCCCGAACGGACCCTCCGGGGTCTGAGGTGGTGCAAGAGGTGGAAAGAATGTCAGGCAGTTAAAACATCAGAAGGTATGGCGCAAAATAAAATAATTAACACAACATTTAAAAACAGCGTTTCTCAAGGTGTATATGCGTGTGCCTTACAGAACATTCGTCAGGAGTAGGAACCGGCAAACAGCGTGGCCCTCAGGTCCTGGTGCCGCCGATTTGTCCGATTTTGTCTTAAGTTTGTCTTAAGACAAACTTAAGACAGACTTAAGACAAACTTAAGACAGACTTAAGCCAGACTTAAGACAACATCCTAACTTAAGTCTGTCTTAAGTCTGTCTTAAGTCTGTCTTAAGTTTGTCTTAAGACAAACTTAAGACAAAATCCTAAAGTCTGTGAATTCCAAAAGTAGTAAGTGTATTCTGTGAATACCGAAGTAGTAGTAAGTTTAGGATTGAGTCTTAAATTCATTCTGTGAATGCCAAAAGTAGTAAGTGCATTCTGTGAATACCAAAATAGTAGTATGTTTAGGATTGAGTCTTAAGTTCATGCTGTGAATGCCTCAGTAGTAAGTGCATTCTGTGAATACCAAAATAGTAGTACGTTTAGGATTGAGTCTTAAGTTCATTCTGTGAATGCCAAAAGTAGTAAGTGCATTCTGTGAATACCAAAATAGTAGTACGTTTAGGATTGAGTCTTAAGTTCATTCTGTGAATGCCAAAAGTAGTAAGTGCATTCTGTGAATACCAAAATAGTAGTACGTTTAGGATTGAGTCTTAAGTTCATTCTGTGAATGCCAAAAGTAGTAAGTGCATTCTGTGAATACCAAAATAGTAGTACGTTTAGGATTGAGTCTTAAGTTCATTCTGTGAATGCCAAAAGTAGTAAGTGCATTCTGTGAATACCAAAATAGTAGTACGTTTAGGATTGAGTCTTAAGTTCATTCTGTGAATGCCAAAAGTAGTAAGTGCATTCTGTGAATACCAAAATAGTAGTACGTTTAGGATTGAGTCTTAAGTTCATTCTGTGAATGCCAAAAGTAGTAAGTGCATTCTGTGAATACCAAAATAGTAGTACGTTTAGGATTGAGTCTTAAGTTCATTCTGTGAATGCCAAAAGTAGTAAGTGCATTCTGTGAATACCAAAATAGTAGTACGTTTAGGATTGAGTCTTAAGTTCATTCTGTGAATGCCAAAAGTAGTAAGTGCATTCTGTGAATACCAAAATAGTAGTACGTTTAGGATTGAGTCTTAAGTTCATTCTGTGAATGCCAAAAGTAGTAAGTGCATTCTGTGAATACCAAAATAGTGGTAAGTTTAGGATTGAGTCTTAAGTTCATTCTGTGAATCGGGCCCTACAATGCCATCCTCTTTACTGCCTCCTACTGCAGACCAGTTCCACACAGTGGAAATAGACTGTGCTGCTTGTCATCCCTAGAGACTGCTCCCAACACCGCAATTCCAAAATATGGGTGTCTTTTTCAATCTACATTTCCTGTATGTAAATGTTCCTGTCTATCAGGACAATGAGCAAAGCAGAATTTCTTGGAAAATGTTCCTCTTTGATGTAAAAGGGCTAATGTCGCCAGCGGGAATAGGGAGTGGAGGTTTCGACACATAGCTGCTACAAGAGCTACATATAGAATATGGAATGTCAAAGACAGGGGTGTTTCCAAATTAACCTGAGGGTGAAACAATGGTGCTGGCCGCGCCTTACCCAACTCTTATGAAATCTGCTGCTCGCTGCAGTCACAGGGCCTGCAGGCTGCGTCCTCGCCCGCTGCTCTGACACAACTTCCTGCTAGAAAGCTGGTCCCACCCCATTCTTCAAGACTAATTCCCCATGCTGTGAAAGCCCTATAAATATGTGTCTGTCTGCAGACTCCCAGCACCTGCTGAAGAAGGTTGGAGAGTGAGGAGGTGGACTTCATCGGCTGTAGATAGCTCAGCCTGAGCACAAAGGTACAGTACAGGGCAGGAATCTGTTCTCCCAGGGACCAGGGTGCTAGGTCCTGCAGGGCAATCAATCAATCAATCAAGAAATTTGTATAGCGCGCTACTCACCCAGAGGGTCTCAAGACGCTTGGGGGAGAGGGGTCCGCTACTGCTCGAACAGCCAGGTCTTGAGTTGCTTCCTGAAGGAGAGGTGGTCTTGGGTCAGACGGAGGTGGATGGGGAGGGAGTTCCAGGTCTTGGCTGCTAGGTAGGAGAAGGATCTTCCTCCCATGGTGGCTCTGCGGATGCGTGGTACGGTGGCGAGTGCGTGGCTGGACGATCGTAGCTGGCGGGTGGGAGTGTAGAAGGTCAGGCAGTTGTTGAGGTAGCTGGGGCCCAGGTCGTGGAGAGCCTCGTGTGCGTGGGTGAGGAGTCAGAACGTGATTTTCTTGCTGACGGGAGCCAGTGCAGGTCTCTCAGGTGTCCGGAGATGTGGCTGTGTCGGGGGAAGTCCAGGATGAGTTGTGCAGTGGTGTCTGCTGTGTGTGCTGGAAGGTCCATTGTGCAGCCCTTTCCTGACATTGAGCTCAAGGACACAAAGGCATTGTTAGACCTGTTTATGTATTCATTGAAAGAGTTTAATATAGAATTGGCAAGACCCTGGGGTATTAGACACATATACAGATATGGTCATGGCAGAGTTCTCCTTCTCAGACCCCACCAGGAAGTTCTTTAGTCATTGTAAATTTGTCACAAATATTTTCATTTTTGTTTGTACATCCTGTGCTTGCTGCGTTTGATATTGTGTTCCTTTTGCCTGCGTTGTTTTGATTCTATGGCCTGCTATTGTTCGCCAGGAAGTTCTTTAGTCATTGTATAATTTGTCATATTTATTCTTATTTTTTCTTGTACCATCTGTGCTTGCTGTGCTTGACATTGTGTGCCTTTTGCCTACGTCGCTCCGATTCTATGGCCTGCTATTTTTGCTTGTTCTGTTCCTGCAACAGTTCTCTCATGTAACTTAACTGGTTCTATAGTACAGCACTCTGACACCTTCGGGTAAAGTCCACGCTTTATAAAAATGCATTAAATAAATAAATAAATAAAATATACAAGCTCTATGTGCAGCGGGAACGTTACTTTTTGTGACGTTCTGGTGGTGCATAGGGCTTAACCTCATCTACAAGGCCACGCAAAGCTACCCTGCATAACTTTACATGGCCTTGTAGATATGGGTTAAGCCATTGCCTTCCTCTGAGTCGAAGAGGTGTTCCATGGGTGTTGTGGTCGTTGTTCCCACGCAACACCCATGGACCTTGACACAGCCCCAGATTTACAATATCTCGTAAACCTGGGCCTCCCTAGAGCAGGAGTAACAAGGAGAAATGTTCACATTTATCCTTGGTTTTTCCTCTTTCCACATGTGCTGCATTCTGCAGGACATATTGAACAAGGATAACCCCTCTTGTGATTGTTTTGGTGCAAGAAGATGTCTCTTCCTGCAGAAACACAATCCGCCCACAACACAGACGCCCTGGTACTAATTTACAAGAGTGCCTCTGTTGGCGCCTGGCTGGAAATTGTTTGCCGTCGCACGCAGCAAGGGCAGGAATACACAGCATCTTGTAAATATTGTGCATTCCTGCCCTTTCCAATCGGCATAGGGCAGCCCTAAGGCAATCCTTTGTAAATATGCCCCTCCGAGTACAAAACGAAAGCTTATTGAGAGTCGGATCAGATCATATCCTAGAGAGAAACACTAAAGATGATATATAATCCAGGTAGGGACTCTCATTGAGTGGGAGATGTTGGAGCCTTAGGGATTTAGTTACCTATTGAGGTGAATAACTTTTAATTGTCTTTAGAAGCTTATGAAGGAGGGGTTTGTTCGGATGTGTACTGAGAGGGAGTTCCAGAATCTGGGATCAGTGCCCGAGATACAGCGTGCCAGCGCTTTTTGTTTATGTTTTTTGGGTGGATGAAAAGTCGGGTGTTGGTGCTTCTTAGATTTCTCGACTGGCCTGCCTTTGTGAGTTAGGATGCATGGGAGGCTGGTTCTTTGGTGTGGACGACTTTGTGGGCGAGGCAGGCAGTTTTGAAACAGCATGTGGCTTTGATCGGGAGCCTCTTTGGATTGTTCAGGGCTGGGTAGATGTGTTCATATCTCTTGACCCCAGTAATCATCCTTGCTGCTGCATTTAGTGTGGCTCTTAAGGGAGCCAAGTGTGAATTTGTGGTTCAAGTGAGGGTGGCATTTCGTAGTCCAGTCGTAAAAGAGCCATCGCTTGTATGGCATGTTTAAGATCATTTGTAGGGATGAAAGGCTTGATTTTATGTAGGAGGATTACATTGTAGAATACACTCTTTGTGGTATTCTTTATCCGTGGGTTCATGTTTCGACTCGCGTCCTGGGTGATTCTTAGCGGTTTAACGGAGTCAGCCAAAGTCAATTTGCAATTAAAAGTTTCAAGTGTGTTTGGCCATTCTTGGACCTGGATGGTCTGACTCTTGGACAATGATTTCTGTCTTGTCTTGGTTGAGTTTCAGGTGATTGTGGGATAGCCAGTTTGGGATTTTTGAACAGTGTCATTTAACCTTCGCAAGTCATCTATGGAGAATATTTCTGGATAGAGCCGAGCGTTATCTGCATAGAGGTGGTATTGGATATCAGTTTGTTTGAGTATGATGATGAGGGATCCCATGTAGATACTGAAGAGTTTAGGTGAGAGGACTGAGCCTTTGGTCAGTATTGGAGGTCAATTTGTTTATTTTTTGTTTGTTGAAAGTGGTTGTGTAGGTATGAGGTAAGTCATTTAAAAACCACACATCTACGCTGATTATTCTCAGGAGGGACTCTAAAAAGAGCTTGTGATCAAATGCCTCAAAGGCGGCTGATAGGTGACAGCGTAAGGGAAGACAGCATTTATTCATATTCAGAAGTATGTGTAAGCCATCTACAATTTTTAAGATGACAGTTCCTGTGCTACGGCCTTTCCTAAAGCCTGATTGGAGTGGGTCAAGAAGATTGTTGGTGTCAATGTGCTGGTTGAGTTGGGGAAGAATGCAATTCTCAAGACTGTTAGCCACAAAAGGGAGGTTGTAGCTGGGCCTGAAGATGTTGAGGTCACCTCTTTCAGCACTTTTTTTTCAGTAATAGGGTGCCTTGTACATGTTTCAGGCAATCGGGCAACCCCATTGCTTTAGGGGACTGTTTACTATCTTTGTCCATAGAGATGTTAGGGAGTGGTTAAGACTCTGCGTTAGAGAAGCTAGGAGAGGGTCTGCTAGGTGAGAGGAGGGCTTTCATAATCATCATTGAGATGTCCTCCTCCGTGATTCGGTTGAATGTCTTCCAGCTCCTGGGAGTTGTGAGGTATTCTGTGATTGTATTATAATCTGGGGGCTCATGTAAAGAGGTGGCTCCGTGTGAGTCTGAGCGTATCGATAATGTCTCAATTCTCTCCTAAGTGATTGGAGAGATTCCTGTAGATGGCCAAATGCGCAGATCTAAGAAGAGTTAAATCTTTGTGGTTTTATCATTAAAGAATTTTACAAATGTTTCACCACATTCCTTAGTGACATGTGGATTATTGCCTCCTGGTTTCAAGGTTTTTTGGTTAATTACATTAAACAGTTCTTTGGGGTGTTTGTTTTGCCTTGTCTTGTGCTCTGTGGAAGAAAGTGGATTTTTCTTTTACTATGTATTTTTATAAATTTCTGTGTTCCTCTCTGAGCTGGTGAAGATCGGCTATGGATGGTTTTGTTCACTAGAGCCTTTTGGCAGCTCTAAGTTGTCTACTTTCAGAGTTCAAGTCTTTATTGAACCAAAATCTGGAGGGAGTGTTTCGGATTGTTTTACTTTCCGAGGATCCAACTGGTCAAGGATGGCTGAGGTGCTGTGAGTTCCTCTGTTGTAAGGTTATCAGTTAAAGGGGGAAGTAGGACTATTATTCTATCTTTCAAATTAGTCAAAGGTATCTGTTGTGAGACAAACACACACACAATCTCCACCTCTCTATTTTGAAAATACACCCCCTCTCTCTTTTCAGGAAGCAGAGACACCTCCACATGAGAGCGAACCTTTGTCTGGTTAGGGAGCTTCACAGCTGAATCATTAGAGTCATTTCTGTGTTAACACTATCCTGTGAGCTTCCTTGGAACAGCCACATTGCACATATGAGTGGCAAGGTAGATTAGTGGGTCCATGATCAGCTCCAGAGGTCTCTGTGCAAGTTTGGTGGGTGGTGACACGTGCCCTTTGTTTTCCATGTTTCTCACAGGTCTCTGGTTTGGTGATAGTGTGTATCCTTCAGATGTTGTGTAGTGGCTCCACACACTGAAAACAGTGCTGTGTGCTCAGTGGGGCTATTGCTGCAACTAGTATTTCTGTTCATTCCTTGTTTATATTCCCAGAGAGCTAGCCTGCTCTGTTGGTGACTCTCTAGACTGCTTTGTAGAGGCTGATGGGTGGCTTTGGTCACCTCCAGTGCTCCTCCTGACTCTACCCTGGGGTGCTGGCACACCATGCCATCCTCCGCTCACCTGCTGCTGCCTGCTTCCATCTCTTACCTGAGAGTCTGTCCCGTACCTCTCGCTGGGACGCAACAGGCATGTGCCAGGTATTGTGGGGGGAAAAGGGAACCTACTTCTATCCTCCTCAGCTGCTTCTTCTCCTGAGGAAGGGCAGCATGTGGCATGCATGCTTTATGTGTACACTCACTGCACAGTTTGTCATTAGTATCAAAGATGGAAGGAGTTCCCTGCCTTCCACCCAGGAGAAGTCCCTGAAGAGGGAGGAGTCCCATTTAGGTGGTAACTCTGGAAGCGCATGCACTCCAAGCGAGGAAACCATGGCTGACTGGAAATGTGAAAAATCTATTACATTTTGTATTAAAAAAAAAACACAGCTGTACAAAATGAGAACAGTTGCTGGGAAAAGTCAATGAGGTTGCCTGCTTTTTGCCTGCGGCAGGTGCCAAACCAGCATTGAGGTGTGATCTTATCTGTTAATCCGGACTCTGAAACCAGAAGATGTGAGATGCACTTCCTGCTTCTAAATTACAACATTCTATCATACAAAGAAACACAACTCAACAAGTATGTGCCAAATTATCTTTATCTGCACATACTGGAAAGCTCTTGAGCAGGGCTGAGTCTGTGTGGTGGGTGCTGCACTAATATTCAGTACTTTAAAGACACCTACTAAAACAGACATTCGTTAGACTGAGAAAAGGTGATCAAAGCCGAGAGATGTTGGAGATCTCTGATGGAGTGGAGGAGACAAGCCTTGGGGATGGACTTCACTTACCAGTGTGTTGGTGGGAAGGAAGTGTGCAGACCACAGAGGGTCGCGATGAATCTGAGAACTGGGGATCTTCAGTATGGGCCAGCAGATGGACCTTGGAGTAGGATTCCAGAGGGGTGATTGGAGGGTACACACTGGAGAGGGTCTGAGGTACTCACAGCCTCAAGGAACCAGTGCTCCTTGATATTAAAAAAGAGATTAGTCTGAGGGTGGGACCCATAGTACACAGAGTGTGACAGATGCAGATCAAAGGGGGTTTCTGATAATTTAACCTTCAACAGCCAAGAGTTTAATAATATCAATAAGGAAACAGATTGCAGGATCTGATTCCAGCTCTGAGGGAGTGGAGACTCCAAACCTGAGGATGGGATCTGAATATAGGAACCTAAACAAGCCAACAGATGCGGATATATGGAGGAGGAGCAAGACTAGAAGGCATTGAAAACATTACAGGAAGAAGATGGCAGATTTAGAGATGCTCAGTTTTCTTTGTATTTCTTCCCACGTCTGACTCTATGTGGAGGAGCTTTGCTTCCCCTTCTGGTTCCCACCAGGGACTTCTCATCTCAGATGTCTTATTGACTCTTTATCCAGACTCATTTTATTCTTCACAGACTTCACTATTCTACTTTTTCTCCTGGTTTCTGATTCTCAGCACACAAGTCCATGTACACTCATGATGATTAGATGGTGTCCTACCAAAAGACATAGGTAATTAATGCCATGAATTCAATAAAAGAAACAACTCAGGTCAAAGCATGCAGAAGTAGGAGAATCAGGCTTCTCAGATCAGTTCCTACTGTTGGCGCAATAGTTGTATTTATGAAGCTGATGCTGTTGTTGTGCTAATGTCCTCTGCTATGCTCATATAACTTTTTGAAATCATGCTCCCCATATCAGGCTAACATGTCATTCATTTCATTTCTTTCCTTCCACAGGCAGACCCTAGATCATCAAAGATCTGTGGAAACCATGCTGGTCTCTCTTGTGCTGCTCCCTGTGTTCCTTAGTGGGGTCCTGGGGCAGTTCCCTACTGCCTGCACTACTGACCAGGCCCTGAAGGAAAGGCGCTGTTGCCCTAAATGGAAGGACGGCAGCATGTGTGGGGTAGACTCAGGAAGAGGACGTTGCAAGTTGATGACCCGGACCTATTCAGAGAAGAGGAGCTATACTGAGACCAACGATGACCGCTTGGACTGGCCGCATGAGTACTATGACAGTGTTTGTGTCTGCAATGGAAACTACTGGGGGTTTGACTGTGGAGAATGTAAGTTTGGCATCTGTGGAGACACGTGCACTGAGAAGAAGACCCTCATCAGGAGGGAAATCCGTGAGCTCTCTCGTCAAGAGAGAATGACCTTTTTCAGCTATCTAAGCCTTGCAAAGTTGAAAACGAGTGCAAGATTTAAAATCCTTATCAGCGGCAACAGATATGACAGAAACACCTTCCACTTCATAGAAGCCACAGTGTATGATGTCTTTGTCTGGATGCATACTTACCCCGTTGCACCATTCCTGGAAAATAATGTGCTTGATGATACAGTAAACCTTGCTCATGTAGGCCCCAACTTCCTTCCTTGGCATCGGTGGTACCTCCTCTTTTTTGAGAGGGAACTACAGCTTCTGACCCATGACGATGATTTTGCCCTTCCGTACTACGACTGGAGCATGGACGGCAAGACGTGCAGCATCTGCACGGACGACATGATGGGCAAGAGCGATTCCCAGGGGTTGCTGACTTCTACCTCGTACTTCGCCAATTGGAAGGTAAATACACAACTCTGCCTGTTTGTTTAGAAATGTTCCATGATGTCTGTATGTGTCCATTAATGTGAGCACTGGTCTGCAAAGCAGCAAAGTCCTGTATAATAGAAGGGGGTACAAAGTAGGTAAAACAACATGTGCCTACAATGGGATGGTTCTCTTCACTGTTGTTCATGTGAGGGAATCACCCCAATACTCCTCCAGTGCAATACACGATTGATCATATTTCAGCTCATAGGAATCTCTAGAAACGTATCTTGCATTATAAAGGAGGTTAAGTATGTCTCTAGATGGCTTCATCACTTACCACTGATGTGATCTACAACTGATAGGCAGCCCCTATACTCTGGAGGGCACAGGATTACATTACTTGGAAAAAATGGCTCCAACATATTTATCAATTTACAAACCAAATTGATCTTCATGACCCACATCACCCAGGGCTATAGAATGGGAGAGTGTCACTTGTAAGCACACCCTAAAGGAGCACTGTCTGACTCTATTTCTGTACTCTCAGTGCTTTGTTGAAGCATTTTAACAGTTACCATTGATGTGTGACATGGATAAAAATGATTCCAACCTATTTAAAATTCACCAAGTAAATGTTCATAATTTTCATGGCCCACATCACCCATGGTCTAGAAGATGGAACAGTGTCACTCGTAAGCATGGGAGACAACCATTACAACGCAATCTTTACACCGCGCTACCTTTACGACGCAGCCATCACAACGCAAGTCGTTACAACGACTTGCGCTGGATGGCGCTTTATACTAAAGAATAGTATGATTTACTGTTCCGCCACCTTCCCTACTGTTACGTAGGCTGTAGTTGGAATAGTAAATCATACTATTCCTAAATCCAGCACCTCTAGCGTAAGTCGTTTTAATGACTTGCGTTGTGATGACTGCGTCGTAAAGGTAGCGTGTTGTAAAGACCGTGTTGTAATGACACACATCCGTAAGCATGCAATAGAGTCCTGTCAGCCAGAACTGATTTTATTTCCTTATTCTCTCTCATTTTCTGATACATTTTTATAGGAAGAATGCCGATCAATCAATCAATGAATTAAACAGGATTTATAGAGAGTGGCTAATCCCCCGTGAGGGTATTCAGGCGCTGGGGACGTAGCTGCAAAGGGGTTTCGGTTGAACAACCAGGTCTTGAGACCTTTCCTGAATTCTAGAGGAGAGGATGCGGTCCGTAGGTAAAGCGGGAGGTTGTTCCAGGCTTTCGCCAGGAGGTAGGAGAAGAAGCACCCTACACTGTTGCTTTGGTGGATGTGATGGAGAGAGAGGAAAGAGGCGCACACGTGTCTCAATAGTTGGTGGAAGTCCATGCAGTGGCTGATGTAAGCTGGTTCTTGATTGTGAAAGGCCTTGTAGGTGTTGATCAGCATTTTAAATTGACATCTCTTCTGAACGGTGAGGCAGTGGAGTGGTGTGGGTCTGTTTGGGGAGGTCGAGGATGAGTCTGGCTGCTGAATCTTCTGTGTGGTCTGTAGTCCCTTCAGGAGGTGCAAGGTGATTCCTACGTAGAGTACGGTGCCGACGTCCAGCCAACTGGTGACTAGGGCTTGAGTTACACCTCATCTGATGTTGACAGGAAGCCATGTGAAGATCTTACAGAGTATGTGAAGAGTCAGGAAGCAGGAGGAAGAGACTACAACACACAAGTGCCTCTTGATCATGTTTTAGTTAGTAGGAATCACTTGAAAGTCATCTTGTACCATAAAGGAAGTTAATTATGTAGCTCGTTAGCTTCACAACTTGCCACTGGTGTTTCCTGCCATCGAGAGGCAGCCCATTACTCAGGGAAGCAGAGGATGGTAGATTTACACATGCAAAATTCACCAACCAAATGTACACAATCTTCATGACCCACATCTCCCAGGGGCTAGAAGATGAAAGAGTGTGACTTGAAAGCACACCCTAGAGCTCTCTCAGCCAGAACTAATCCATTTCCTTATTCTTTCCCATCTGCTGATACATTTTTACAGGTTCAGCTGTATTTGGTCCAGTAGAGTCTAAGGGCTAGATGTAGGTAATCTGAATTTACGATTCATAAATACCGAATTTTACCGATTCGGTATTTATGAATCGGTGAATATGAAGGAGGGAGATGTAGGAAGAATCGGTAATTGAATTACCGCTTCTTTAAAATTCGGTATTTACCGAATCGGTATTTCCTATTGATTCCTATGGGCTGTGAAGCCCATAGAGGTCAATGGGAAATACCGAATCAGTATTTTCCAAATCGGTAAATACCGATTTCAGCAAGGGTGCAGGGAGTGTCACTTTGACACCCTCTAGCACCCCGAATACAGGCATGTGTGCCATGTGGCACACAGACATGCCCTAAGGGCATGTCTGTCTGTCACATGGCATAGGTGTGCATGCACTCCTGGATTCGGTATTTTACCCCCCAATTGGATTGGGTGGTAAAATACCGATTCTGTAAGTCCTTTGGGACTCTGAAGAGTCCCACCTACATCTGAAAGTTTCCGAATTGGTAAAAATACCGATTCGGTGTTTTATCGATTCGGTAAATTTACCGATTCGGTAAATTTACAGAATCGGTAACATATGCCCCCTACATGCCAATTCTTAAATACTGGTCGGTAACGGCCGAAATCGGCCGTTACCGACCGGTATTTTGGCTCCTACATCTGGCCCTTAATGTTCCTTTGGCAAGTAGAGGTTTAAATCAACTCACCAACTTGAACAGGAGAAAAAGATAGGCTGTGACCCATCCATCTCCCACAAGATACCAGGAGATTCTGGACATCGGCTAAAGATCAAATCCTGGCAGAGGCAGTCAGAAATATATTTTATTTATTGTGAGTTCCTGGAACATCTTTCACTGAAGGATGCCCACACACAAGAAATTCACACTATAATGTATAATAAAAAGGCTTTCATATTTGAAAATAAATACCAGTTTTAGTGTAGAGTATATGAAAAAGAAGACACAAAAATGTTAGTAAGTAAAATAAAAACAATACATTTAACCCTGCCCTGAATAAGTCAATTTTAAAGCAAATTTTGTCAGTGAGATTGATGGTACTCCCAATAAAAGACATCAACAGCCGTTGGAAAACATTAGAGGATGTCACTACTTGCAGATTATGTCACCAGTATGAGGAATCCATGGTACACATGGTCTGTATATGTCACCGTTTGAATTACGCACGCGGCACTTTACTGAAAACCTTGTTTTTAAAATATGGGATACGCACTTGCTTAGATGCCATGAAACTTATTTTTAAGCTGGAGATCCCAATTGAACTAGCAAGATTAGCGAAATGTGCCCACAAGGTGAAAGAACTATTACATAATGACTCTGTCAATGACTAGAGACAAACTGTAGTTTTAATCTTGCGGTCCCCCTTTTTTCTTAAATTAGCAATCACCAGAAACAAATATGTCTTATATATTACTAACAGTTTCGTTAAATGAAATGATCATGTTTTATTTATGCTCAAAAAGTGCCTGGACGGAGTGTTCTCCAGCCAGCCTTTTTCTTTTTGGTAACAATTTTAATTAATTGAAACAATAAACAAATACAAATACAATAAATTTAAGTATAATGAAAATTAGAAAGCATGCCTACTAGGGGCAATCTTTAGATGAAATTTATTATGGAATCCCCTATTTTCCAATGTCTACATTAACACCAATATCTTTCAAGAAAAGCTCCCTATATGGCTTAAAGCCATTCCTGCTCATAGTTCAGTGTTTTTTCAGTCTGCAGCCTGCTCAGAAGCAAGGCCAGTCTTAGTTTATGTGAGGTAGCTGTTGTTTCGAGGAGCATGTAGATAAGGTCAGCACGCGCCAGTGTGTGGCCTTGGCACAGAGGGTTATGGAATAGATGCTGCTTCTGGAAGGCTTCTGAAAGGATCTCCCTCAGACTTTAAATACTATTTCTCTGCATTATTATGAGAAAAACAAACCTTGTCGCCGATGATGCGAGTTTGGAATAGAAACATGTCCATTGTAAATGTAAATGTAGTTGAGCTTATATAGCGCACAGCTACCCGCAGTGGGTTTCCCGGCGCTTGCTTAGGGAACCCTTCCTGGTATTCCCCTGTGAGATAGCAGGGTATCCACAAGGTGAAAGTCAGGCATCCCGCCGCGAGGGGCCATTCCGGAACACAATGGTCTAAGGTTATTGAGTTTCTTCCTAAACAGCATAGGGACATCTTAACAAGGGCTTTATCTCTGCTTTTTTGGCTTTAAAAGCCAAAGAAGAAGAGATATAAATATCGCCCTATCAACAACAAGGTGCTAACATGCAAATTCGCATGTTAGCACCCTTTTTCCCTACGCTTCCCTCTGCATCTCTAATGAGATGCAAAGTGGGCGTTCCAGAGAAAAATAATAGGAGAAATGTCGCTATGCGACATTTCTCCTATTATCAAGCTTCATGCTAACCCTGTTAGAGACAAAAAAATCAGCGCTAACCACGGTTAACGCTGCTTTTATACGTCTGCTAATTTTTAGACGTAGCCATGTAATCCAATGGGAGGTGGATTACATGGCTAAATCTATCATGGGCTATCAACAAGGATATCCCTATCCTTGTAGTATTATCGCTGCATTACCAGCGATAACCTCCCAAAATGCTGCTATTGTGGGATTTTTTTATCGCCTAGGTGGTTAGCGTTGTTTATAAAGCGTTAACCAGGCGATATTATCCAGCGATAGCGGGCGTTAAAAAAAATAAAGCTAAGCGTCCTTAGCGTTCATTTTCCCTGTTCCCTGTTAATATGCCTCATAGTGTGTGAATATATGCCCTATAGGAAGGCATAGTTCTACTCTCAATACCTGTAAATGGTATACCCAAGATCAAACAAACCATGCATTGTAAAATATACATAAATCATGAGGAGAAAAAGATAATGTGTGCTTTAAGGGGGTCCAAAGGCATGAATAAGGAAAGGTATATGCCACTGACACATTGAACTTGTCTTCTTTTTAAAATGGCCCGCCTCATGAGCGCTTCCTCTTATCCTGCCTCAGATTCTCTTATCTATGAGCTCGAGGCACTTGTCTTGTTATATCTGCTCTCTTTAACTTCTCTATTCCTTCTTGTTCTTTTCCACTTTCCTTCAAGCATACTGCCATAATGCCTCTTTTAAACAATACTCTGCTGGTCTCTCAGTGCCCTCTAACCTGTGACCTTTATCTCTTCCCACCCTCCATCTCGACTGTGCTGTGCATTGTCAGCTCTCCATGTTTCTGGACTCCCATCCTTGCATTCCTTCTCTGCTGTACAGGTTGAGGCCAGGTCTTCTTACCTTAACTAACATCCTTCAGACCGCTTGTCACTCTAAACTCTCTTCTCTTTATATTCTTATAGACAATCCTGCCACTTTTAATACACGCAGCCACTCTAATCTGCTTTCTACCTCTGTTTTTTTGGCTTCTCTGGCTCAGCTCTTTCTTCGTCCTCTTCCTTTCTTGTTGCACCTATTCTGTTTCCTGCTCCTATTCTTTTTCTCCTTCCCTCCTACTCTGTTTTAGGATGCCCCAGGGCTAGGGTAATCACATCTTTCAACCTCTTTAACCTCTTCTCTCATCACGATGGCAACAATTCTCAGTTTTTCTCTTTCATCTGTTTCCCCTAATCTATTTATGAAAGTATTATTTCATGTTTTTTACCTATTCCAGTCATTTGCATATTTCTACTGTCCCCTATTCATGTCACCACCAACTATACATCCTCTTTAATATCCATTCTTTCCTTAGCTTTGCATCCACCAAATGACTAATTCTCAATATTTCCTGCGTAAATACTGTTCTTCCTTAGTGTTATCCTCTCCTGTATTCATACTGTGCTTTCATAGTGTTATCCTCTCCTGTCTTAATACTGTGCTTTCATAGTGTTATCCTCTCCTGTCTTCATACTGTTCTTCCTTAGTGTTATCCTCTCCTGTATTCATACTGTGCTTTCATAGTGTTATCCTCTCCTGTCTTCATACTGTTCTTTCATAGTGTTATCCTCTCCTGTCTTAATACTGTGCTTTCATAGTGTTATCCTCTCCTGTCTTAATACTGTGCTTTCATAGTGTTATCCTCTCCTGTCTTCATACTGTTCTTCCTTAGTGTTATCCTCTCCTGTATTCATACTGTGCTTTCATAGTGTTATCCTCTCCTGTCTTAATACTGTGCTTTCATAGTGTTATCCTCTCCTGTCTTCATACTGTTCTTCCTTAGTGTTATCCTCTCCTGTATTCATACTGTGCTTTCATAGTGTTATCCTCTCCTGTCCTAATATTGTTCTTCCTTAGTGTTATCCTCTCCTGTATTCATACTGTGTTTTCATAGTCTTATCCTCTCCTGTATTCATACTGTGCTTTCATAGTGTTATCCTCTCCTGTCTTAATACTGTGCTTTCATAGTGTTATCCTCTCCTGTCTTCATACTGTGCTTTCATAGTGTTATCCTCCTCTCCTGTCTTAATACTGTTCTTTCATAGTGTTATCCTCTCCTGTCTTAATACTGTGCTTTCATAGTGTTATCCTCTCCTGTCTTCATACTGTGCTTTCATAGTGTTATCCTCTCCTGTCTTCATACTGTTCTTTCATAGTGTTATCCTCTCCTGTCTTAATACTGTGCTTTCATAGTGTTATTCTCTCCTGTCTTAATACTGTGCTTTCATAGTGTTATCCTCTCCTGGCTTCATACTGTTCTTTCAAAGTGTTATCCTCTCTTGTCTTAATACTGTGCTTTTTATAGTGTTATCCTCTCCTGTCTTAATACTGTGCTTTCATAGTGTTATCCTCTCCTGTCTTAATACTGTGCTTTCATAGTGTTATCCTCTCCTGTCTTAATACTGTGCTTTCATAGTGTTATCCTCCTCTCCTGTCTTAATACTGTTCTTCCATAGTGTTATACATTCCTGCCTATTTACTTACTTCTCTAACTCTTTAACTCTGATTTGCAATTTCTCTTGGAACTCACCTCTAGTTCTCATTTTCCTTACCACATATGCCTTTGTGGGGTTCCACTATCCCTTCAGTTTCAATTCCTCATTGTTTCTATATGTCCATGGCATCGCACCTCCCTATCTTTCCTCTTTGGTAGAGCTTTACATTACTTGTAGTCTCTTCTCATACACCCTCCCACAAATTAAGTAGGAATGTGCATCTGACAACATAATCATCAGAATATAGGGACTGACTCCACACATATCATCAGAGTCTGTCGTCCCAATTTTTAGCTCGTTCACAGTGTGCTATATGAATCTGTAACCTTATGAGAGTACCAGATGGTATCTGCAACCTCAGAACATGACCACTCTAATTCCCTAAGGAAATCGTGGAAACAGATCTACCCTTTTGTTGTTATTCAGGCATGCCAAAGGGAGACACAAGAACAATGTGAATTGGCTTTTCAGACATTTATTGAAACAATCATATTCTTGTATACAAAGTGTGAGCAGGAATTATTAGTAAAATGAAAAAAAGCACTGTAGCCAGCATCACAAGAATGGGGAAAAAAATAAACAGTTCAACCATTTTAACATTGTTGTGTGATAATGTGATTATATAAATATATTTATACTAATATCCAACACTACGTACGCAAGCGAGAGCATGCTGGGAGTACCTTCTGCCAGATCTCGTGGGACAATCTAACCCCCTATACGTGTATGATATGTTAAGAAGCTGATCTTATGTAGAGCAGGCTATCATCCTTTGCAGGATGGAGGCTATAGAGAGCAGGGATAAAACTCAGTCACAGTGCACATCGTTCCAGGACAATCCCAGCGGAAGTGTTCCTCTACCAAAACGCGGCACAGAGGCAGTTTACATAATATAAGAACCGTTCCAGTTGCAGAGCTGATGTGATTGTTTGTCTTGAGAGTTAGAGCTGTCTCCAACCAGCCAACCAAATGCAAGAACATCACGTTCAATGTTTCTAGCCTGGGATAGAGTGTAACGGCAACATGATAAAATACTTGCAAGGAATTGTACTGCATGCAGACTAATTTCCAAGTATATTATTGTGTAAGTGCAAAGCTTGTAAAAAGTCACCGTTAGAAAATGACGTCAAGTTTAAAACATGGAGCTAAAATTGAGACTTTGCCCAGGCCCGGTTGAACCTCACAACACTCTCCAACTCTGCCTTTCAGTTTTCAGACTGCATCCCTCCTCTACTCAGATTATTTCATTTTTCTCTTTCTACTCCAAAGCTCTAGTATTCTCTACTTCTTTTGGTTGCATGATCTTCCTTTTCTTCAAAGTCGTGTGTGCTTCTGTGAAAGGACATCTCCTCCATCTGACAGTTTTTAGTCCTGCTACACCTGGCTAAATCATTTTCTGTAAACACCTTTGCAATTTCCATTGGCCTGCCTTTCTACTGACTTATCCATCTCTCTAACTGTAGCGGTGTAATATCGGTATTACGATACGTCTTCCGATGACGATGTGAGAAACCTGAACGGAAAGATGTGGCAGAGGCCCACACATTAACAATAATACAAATAACACCAACAAGATGCAGGCAGCAGACACATTCCTACATTATTCTTTATCCCACAGAGTATCCACTTTGAACCCATTGGCTCACTCCTCTTGGACAGATGCCTGTTGAGTGAGTGAAGTTTTCTTGTTTCTGTTGCTCGGGGTCCCTACGACAGTTGGATTGGACCGGCATGTCTTCCTACAACTCCCAGGTCAGATCTGGGAAGGGAAGCACACTCCTTGCACACCTGAAACCTGCCTCTGTCTACTAAATACTGGTGGATGGCTGACCTGTCATGTGATGGAAGCAGCCCTGGAAGGGAGTTCATTGTCAGCTCTCAACTGCACCAATGGAGCGGGGAGAACATGGAGGTCTTGAGGAGGGGGGAGGGTTCAAGCTGCAAGATTGGAAGGCCAACTCTGTCTGGGCAGCTGCCTCAACCATGCCATTAATGTGTTTGTCCCGGAAGTGACTGTGCATTGTCCACTTTTTGGCCCAGTTTGAGGCCCCCCCTAAACTCAATGTCTCCCCATAGTTAATTTTACAAGCAGGACAAGGCTTGCTCCACTCTCTGTTATCTCTGGGTGGAAAAGTCTGCTCCAACCTTCATGGCCACAGTTTAAACAGTTAGAATGGGCAGGTAACAATTGTTCCTGTCGTGCTGTCCAGTTGGCATGGACTGTGAATGCAATCTGAGCCTCACCTTGCATGTGAAGTATCCATAGCGACTCGTGTGTGCCGCTCCGCTGACCTACTCCTTGGAGATCAAGCTGCATACTCACTCTTTGCTGCAAGCCTGGATTAAACACCTAAAAGCATCTGGCTAGTGCACTGAAGACTTTGCCTGCATTAAAGCCCCCATCCAGAGACAAGTAGCCCCCATACACCATGGACTGGCTCACGTACTGCCCAAAATCAGCCTTGCACAGGTGCAGATGAGCTGAGAGGGACCTCAGCCTGGCAAGCCCCCTTTGCCAAGAGATAAATCTTGTCATCCCCTCTACTTGTCCTCTCCCAGTGCCACTGAGCTCCTCATGGCACAAGCCCATCTCAGCCTTTGGCCTGGGTGGCAGAGAACCAGGTATGTTTTATTTTTTACATCATTTTCCATGCACTGGTGATCTGAGGTTTAGAAGGGATGGGATAAATAAAACATAAGGCTGCAGATTTACAAGCCCCTTGTGCCACTTTTGTGCCACTTTTAACATGGGAAAAGTGTCTCAAGGGGCTTGTAAATCTGCCCCTCGGAGGAGCCCCACAAACGCACAAAGCCAGAGGAGTCTATGGCTTCCACGCCCCTCCCAGACGACTGCCTACCACCCTCCGCTGTGACCAGTTCTCCAATCACCCATCTTTGATTGGGATGAAGGACCCCCGAGCTGGGCGTTACAGGACACAGAAAGCTTAGTGGAAACCCTCCAGTCTTGCTTTGCAGATCACAGTGCTCCATGGTCTCAATTAATTTATGAATAGAATAGCATTTGGGATCGATTACTACAACTTTCCAAAACTTTAGACACTTTCTTTTTCGGTTTGGCAGAACCTGGATCTCTCTCTGTAGTTTTCCTTTTCCCCATTTGTGTGAACAGCCTTGTGAGGTAGAACTAAGGAGACTCTGAAGACAAGAACTACCCAAGAACCCAACCGGGACGAGATTCTCGCACTCTAGGTAACACGCTGCAAGTCAAATAGACAAGTCAGTAGGCCCCCGAAGTGTTCAACATTTATTTATTTATTTATAGAGCGCAACACTCATCCCAGAGGATATCAAGGCGCTAGTAGCGAGTAGATTGGTTATGCTGCTAGGGGGAGCGAACACAGATGAGTTTTAAGATTCAGGGAACAAATGGGTTTTTAGTGATCCAATATGACGTCACATACACCCAGCTACTACCGTAGTAAATTGAGCAAAGCGTGCTCTCTTGGCCGTCCTTTGCCGTGCAGTAGACGTTGGAGTGGTGACCCAGCCCAGTCTCTTTCAGGCTCTGACGGGCAAGGATGGGCCCGTGCAGTGGGTCTCTGGAGCCCTTCAGTAGGGTAAACAACAAGTCGGGTAGATAACAGTCAGATGCTGCAGGGGATTGTGGGCAATGATAACACGCCTCCTTTTTTGGTTCTTATGAGAGGTGTTCTGCATCCTCCGGGTATGAAGACCACATGAGCAGCCTGGCCCATCTGATGCTGTAGATTACCCTGGCCATGGCCCCAGGTGAGGGCTGGAGCATGTCTGTCCCCTCTAGTGGATAAAGAGAGTCGCGGTGGGCGCTTGTTGTAGTTGCTTATATCTAAACAAACCAACATGAGCGGGAAAATTGGTAATACTGCTGCAGCTCTCTTATAGCTCAAGTTTGTGATACCCTTTGTTTAGGTCAAGAGGGGAAAAGACTTCAGGTCCATTTAGTTCCATGATCATATCCACTATTTGGCGAAGAGAGTGTCTCTCCCTCTCCATGGCTCTGTTGGGACGGAGCATATCAACACAATGCACACGGCTCCACTACTGTCTTTCTTTGGTATCACTTCTAGGGGCAAAACCCATGGCGTGGCCGGTGGAACCTTCAATGATGTCATGTTTTAAAGCATTGCCAAATCTGCCAATGAAAAGCGGCTCTATGGTTCTGCTTGGCAACAGGGCAAACATCTTTGTTGATATTAAGTTGTACTTTTATTTTTTAATGTTTTCCCAAGCCATTAAAAAACAATAGGAATTGCCTCATAATATCATGCTGAACACAGATGTCATAGTTGAGAGGTATTAACCCCATGTCAGCCACAGTGGCACAACTGAGTCAGCTTACAGCAGATGAGGTACCTTGTAGAACATGAATGGTGGCTCATACTGACGTTGTTTTGTGTTGCATTGCCACACTTAATGATCCTTGGCTTTGTAGTGGTTTAAAAGCAACCCAGGTATATACTTTTGTGTCTGAAAGAGTGAGGTGTGGCACAGGTGAGAGGGTGTTGAATTTTTCCACTGACATGATATTAATCAACAACCTCTGTCAATGATGAATAATATTGGGTCGCCGTTTATGATCAATGTAATTCTGGGACAATGTCGGAATGAAGTTTGGTATTTTCTATGGTGAACTTTTCCTAGACTTTGGTCTTCTTCACAAGTAGCGAACCCCACGTGTGCATGTTGTCTTTTGGCATCATCATCAGCAAAAACTCGATCCTCTTCACTACTTTTTGATAGTGACGCTGAAAAACACTTATACACGAACTTGACGATGATTGACTTTGTTTGGCCTCTACTTGGAGTAGTTGATGTTGATAATTGGTCTTGTGGGTGTGGCAAGAGTGTTTCTGGCTCGATCTCGCGTTCCTCTTTCCTTTAGGTTCAGATGAACTTGACTTTTCTTTAGCTCCACACACAGTTATGAAATGATTCTCTTTCCCACATCCTTTACAGATTTGTCCTAGAGCTGGCCCTTTGCCTTCTTAGGGAAATGAAAATCCACACCGGAAGCATAGTTTTTGTTTCCTTCATGGATGTGCATCCATTTTGTGCTTGTGCTTATATTTCATGATCAATGCTAATTCCTTGTTCGCTGTCCCTGCTTCCATGTCAGCAGCTTGTTAATCTGCTTGTTCCTTCAGCATTTTTTCTTGACTGAGTGTCTCTCTCAACATGCACCTTCAAAAAGAATCTGAAAGGCAGCCATCAATACCTCTGAGGCGCATGGCTTCTTCATCGGTAAAGTCACAGAGCTTGCAGTGTTTAATAAGAGCGTCAAGTCTTTGAACAACTTCACTGATTGTTTTACCAGTCTGTTGCTGTGCCTTGTTGAAAACTCACTGTAGTAGTTTGTCACTATTCACTTATTGGGTTTAACGGAATTATCAGTCAGTCAGTTGTAGTATCACAACATATGCGTCTTTATTCACGCTTAACAGGCTCAAACAGGTTGAATGTCTCTCAATGATATTTAGGAATAGGGTTACATAAGCCAGGTACACAGTCCTTAGTGGAAGGTTGTCTTCGACTTCTCCAGTCTTCCTTCTCCCATACGGCAATCAGGACCAGTGCTCCTAAAAAGCAAACAGAAACAAAAGGGATACTGTTGTCACTGACAGTCTGCTACACTTATGGCTCTATCATGTGCTCCCCATCACCAATAAACCTGGGGTCACCGAGGTCAGTGCAATAAGGTCAGAATTCGGAGGCAGGGTAAGGGAAGTGAGGATCTTTGGGCAAGTACCACACTCACACCTATTATAGTGCTCTATTTACACCACAGTCCCCTCAATCCCTTTCCCAACCTCCTCCTCCCCCCTTCTCTCCACGTCACTTGCCTGGGGCTACGGTTACCTTGGACCGTAGCAGGGGGTATCTGATGTCCTGTTTCTTTGAGGGACTACCGGATACGAACGCAGTGGTTGTTGTGGAATCCTCCCTTGGTGCCATCGCGCCATTTCCTCCGCTCCTCTCGTCTGAGTTTTCCGCGTCTCGGGCCCGTTCGCTGGTCTTGTCTTCCCCGTCGCCTTTCTCTTTTCCTCCCTCCTCGCAAACCCCCGGTGATTCTCTCCAACTGTGCCAACCGACGATTCCTCTCTCCTCCGTTGATGATGTTGTTTCCTGCTCCTCTCGGGGAACTAGACTGCCCACTTTCTCCTGATAGGGCGTCCAACTGAGCGCCATCTTGAAAACCTCAACGTCGCTGGTCAGAGACCATTCTCTATCACACACACCTTTCATAGTCAACATTCGGCATTCGATTGAAAGTGGTTTCCATCACTTCTTTCACTTTTCGGTACGATGTTGCATCAGTCTGTGCAGCTTTCTTTAGTTCTTCTTTCACTCCATCACCTGTGAGATATTTCAAATATTTGATGATTTTCCTATCATCCTTCTCCTCAATCGCTTCTATAAAGTCATTGAATGTTTCAATCCACACAGTCCACCTGGCACCAATGTTTTGTTTCTTGGCTGTGTCAGATGGCGGTGATGGCTTTAAAAACACTGCTGCATTGTATTTCATGCTCCCTTCTGCCGCCGTTGTGGCAGCAAGTGACTTTCAACTGATCACTATGTAGGGTGTCTCACACAACTTCTGCAAGCAGCAGCCATATGCAAAAACACGTTGCAGTATACTCCAATCGCTTATGGATGTGAATATGCTCTCTTTGCTTTCTGTTTCTTGTGTTTTGTTAGCACTATAGTTACTTTTCTTTTGTCATCTGAATGGTTGCTCCCTTGGCCTGTGCTGATAATCTCTTGCATATGATCAGTCATTGCGCTTCTCATGTATCCATTGCATGTAATCCATTTGATTGACTCCATTTCTCAGGACGCATATGCACGCAACACCAAGCAAAGTTCAGGTCATTTCTGTAACTTCAGTGCATTCAGAGCAATGCACACTTTCTGGTCACTCCCTAGTCACTCTATGTTCAGGGCACTGTGCAGCACCTCTGCCAGCAACCGCACCAGTGGTATTGGTGGGTGTTTTGAACACGCTCCTCTCCAGGCCCTCCGATTGCTTCTTTGACCCTGTATGGGCTGGAGCTGGGCTTTGATTCCATGTCTGTCGGTTGCAGACTGTTTTGCATCAATTCTGGACATGTGCCATGCACAAGCAGTTTGCCATACCATTGAAAACTCTTGCAGTCTTGCATTCCATGGGAATGCATCCCCTACTCATCACCAGATGTAGCATCTTCTCCAGCCCTACAGGGGTGCTGCAGTTAAACATGTCTATATTCTTCATGCTCTATTCATACTCTACCTATTTCTTCATACTTCCCGAACCACACCCTAACACCTCTACGCATATCATGTAGTTCATGTTCAGCGTGTTCCCAGAGCCATCAGGGTCCCAGTGTTCATAGCATCAATATGCTAGAGTAACCAGTCTTTGGGTGGAGGAATTGTATAGCATGTACAAAGTAAACTGAGTTCTGAAATGGGCTGCCTCGGGCAATACAGCCCTCTATTTTATATGACTTTACAGCTTCTAACTTGACTTATTTCCATACCATTTTCAGAGTATATGCAGCGGGTTTCCCTACCCTGACAAGTATTGCACAATCGCAGAAGATAAGTGCAGGTTTGAGCCTATATACAGAAACCCTGGTGCAGACCCCGCTGGCAGGCAGCTGCCCTCTGCTAAGCAAGTTGAGGATGTGCTACAGTGGAAGGACTACGACAGACCTCCGTACAATTCCAGGGCCAGGCGCAGCTTCCGCAACTGTCTGGAAGGTAGGTGCAATACCGTCTTTCACGAATACCTTGGTTGTGTGTGAAGCCTCTCTTCTTCTTTCACATATCTCATCAAAGGTTGGACTGATGGAGGAGGTGGCCTGAAGCCAGATGTTTAAGTCTTTACTGATTTCTATAGAGTGAATGTTGTGAGTGGACGGAGAGTGCTCAGATCTCAGGGTGTCGGCCAGCAGCTGACCTTGGAACTAAGCATGGGCGGATTTTGCGAATTGGCAATCCGCGAAATTGCGTATTTACGGATTCGCAATCCGCAAAATCCGCGAACTTTCGCGAATTTTGCGGATTCCTTTTTTTTTGTGTTCTCAAGTGTTTCTGCCTTTTCGCAAGGGTTTTTTACCAGTTCGCAAACGCAAACTTACTTGTCGGGTAGCAACGGTCGCGACCATGTTGTTTCTACGTCTGGTCATCACAGCACCCTCTGTTTCACCACTGCCACCCTCTGTTTCACCACTGCCACCCTCTGGCTCACCCATGCCACCCTCTGGCTCACCCATGCCACCCTCTAGTTCATCACTGTAGATTATGGGGGAAAAAGCACACCTTCCCTGCCTCAACTGACATGAATGAATTAGGGGCTGATTATTGTGTCACTGAATTTGAACTTCCAGGCTGGCACCTGCTTCCTTATCTGTAATTGCTTTCTGTTGCAGTGTAATTTTTTTAACAGGACCTTTGTTGTATACTTGTAGCTATTCTCTGAGCCTGCTGTGAGGGTCAGAGCAGGGTCATAGAATAGTTGCAAGTAGGCAACTGAACTCTGAAGGGGCCCCTCAGGAAGCACTACAGGGAATGGTTACTAATGATAAGATTGAACTTTTGCACCTGCTGAGTGCTTTCAGTTTTGCAAAAATCCAAATATCCAGCAGCATCCACAAAAGGTAATCCTTCCAGGCACTACAGGGAATGGATACTAATGATAAGATTGAACTTTTGCACCTGCTGAGTGCTTTCAGTTTTGCAAAAATCCAAATATCCAGCAGCATCCACAAAAAGTAATCCTTCCAGGTCAAGATCCAAATCAAAGTGACCAGCACATGAAGAAAGCACTGGGAGGAGCCTGCTGGACAAGAACAGGAAGTTGGAGACTGTGGGGCACTTCCTTCCTCCCACCCCCCACCCCAAAATGGACTCCTTGCAAAAAAAGTGCAGGCAAATGTCAACCTGAGGAGGAATTCTGATAAAAATCATAATTTTCAAGGTTTATGCTGCCTGCTGGTGGAATTCTTGTGCGAAATTGCAAATTTTGCAATCTCGCTATTGCGAGATTGTCGCTGCCCGCCGCATCTACGTGTTCGCAAGTGTTTACTCCCGCGAAATTGTATAGTATTCTAGTTGGCAAGTGCGACCAAGCAAAAAATCCGCTTCGCACGGATTTGCGAATTTTCGGCAAGTTCGCGAGAGTTCGCGGATTGCGAATTTGCCGAAAATCCGCAAAATCCACGAGCGGAACGAGTTTTACGTCCATGCTTACTTGGAACCTCTGCCTGAGGAGACAGTTCCCAGGGCTACAACCGATGAGGCATAACTCACAGCTGCACCAGAGGACACTCTGGAGCATGATTGGCTGCAGAGGTTGAAGCCATGCTTCACTGCCATGCCTAAAGGCACCTCTTGGGGCAATAGAAGGGAAGGTGAGGGACAAGCCCTGATTTGGTACCCAGTACGTTCCCTGGATGCAGAAAAGATAAACAAGAATTTAGAAATTTGGCCTCAAGCTTAATAACCACCCATGTGATAAACAGGGACAATTTAAAGGCTGATGCTCCAAAATACACAATCGTATGCTTCCACCAGTGCAATCATTGAAGCACAAGTAAACAATCAATACCACAGACTGAGAAAAGCCTTGAATGATGGCCCACATCATCAGCCACACTGGGGTCCTCATTTATGAAAAGTGATGCATCGCTGCGTGAAAACAGCGATGCTCCACTTTTCATTGCGCCCTCCTTGCGACACCAAAGATGCGTCATATTTACTGTATGACGCATCAAGGCACAAGGAGTTACAGATACATCAGTATTTCTGACGTATCTGTAGCCGCAAAAATTACGCAGTGCTGGAGTGTGTCACAAAAGTAACGCAACCCCAGCAATGGGTCATTACCCATGGGCAAGTCCCATGTTCAATGTGCCTGCGTCAGTCTTACGCCTGCCGTGAGGCAGGCGTAAGATATTGACGCATTTGAGTCCTAGAAGCGGCACAGAGAAATCTCATAGATTTCACTGCGTCACTTCTACGACCCTTTCTTCGTCGGAACACCCCCCCTGCATACATTATACCTGGTGCAGATATAATGTGGCTCAGGGGTTTACAAAGTGACGCATCTACCTAGATGCGTCACTTTGTAAATATGACGCAACATCGCGCATTTGTTACACCACTGGTGCGTCACAAAAAGTGACCCATCGGTGGCGCAAAAGTGACGTAAGGGCTCATAAATAAACCCCTCTTTTTTTAGTCTCTCCCTGGGAAAATGTCATACACTCCAGGGCTGTGTGAAATTATAATAGTAGGTGTGTGACTTCACAAGTGGCTTTTTACTTGGTTTAACATTCCTAAAAGATAATTGTCCCCACTTCCATGAGACAGGGTCTTTGTAGCAGAAATTATGATGAAATGAATCATAATTAAATCAGGTGAATGGCTTCTTTGAGCTGCAGTGAACAGCAACTTAGATAACCATGTTAGTAAGTAAGTATACTTGTAAAGCGCACTGTTACTCCATCTCGGAGTGCCTGGTGCTGTATACCGCTGGGGAACCCGTCCTGGCTTTACCTGTGAGATGGTCCCTCCTGGGCACCTCCAAGGTGAAGCCAGGCATCCCCGGCGCTGATGGGGCCATTGTGGAGATTAAGCAAGCTATTGCCCAGAGTTGCAGAGTGGGACCCATGGTTTTATTTACTGCTCCTTCTCCCTCCTCATGAGTCGGTGTGTTCTAATGTGTTCCTCATCATGTCATATTAAAGGGTCCATCACATTCTTCTGTCCACAGGCTTCGCTGATCCAACCAGCGGGAACGCAAGCGTGCTGAGCCTACACAACTTGTTCCACGTCTACATGGGTGGAACCATGAGCACGAGCATCCTCGCCAGCAACGACCCCATCTTTCTTCTACACCACACGTTCAACGACAAGTAAGTCACAATCAGTAGTTTAGAAATGTCTGGATGACTGGTAGAGCAATACAGATGTTATAACTACTAAGTAAAAACCATAAACAAAAATGATTAAAGCAAAACAGGCAGCGGAGTAGGGGCAACACTGACACTGCCCCCAACCCCCTCCTCCATCTCAGTGTTAGTTCTTCTAATGAGTGAATGTATCTCACCCTACTAACGACTCAATCTTATGTTTCTGCAGAATATTTGAGCGGTGGTTGGTGAAGTACAACGCCAGCAGTGAAGTGTACCCCGAGAACAATGTAACCGGGCATGGCCCTAATGAGTATATCGTGCCCTCCATGCCACTCGCGAGGAATAAGGACTATGTGAGAAAAGCGGCAATATTTGGATACAGATATTCTGATTATCGCCCTCTTTCTAATGAGATTTCAATTTAAAAATGGCAAGCATGGGGCAGTATAGACAAGAACTTCCAGGTGTCCCTCCATGGAGGAAGTGGGGGTTGTTCAAGAGCATAAGGGAGGCATAAGACACATTCAATATCAGGCAGTGGATTGGTTTGACAGCAGCAGAGCAATTAATCCAGAGGGTTAGAAGGTGAGGACAACACCCACAACTTGAGGAGTAGCATTGACTGTTGGATCCGTTTCTTTGCTCCTACCAGTGGACCGACCACTCCACCTCCAACCATCCCACAGAAAGTAGGATCGGAGACCCCTCTCATGCGAATTCCTCATATGTCCACCTATCATGACCTCAGAACTCCTGCCCTCTTTTGACCTGCACTTGATGGGAGTTTCTTTCTACCAATTCTCTGCTTGGTCCTGTGCTTAAAAGATCTACCTCATGACCTGCTCTTACCTCAGGTCCTGCTTCTACCAACAGAGGGAAGGAGTCCCAGACCATTGGTCACTCCATCAGCGACCAACTCATCCTCTTTCATGGGCATCCTTCCCTCATCAGGTAGCAGAGGAGCCTCCCTTCCAAGACATCCACACTCTCTTGAGAGGACTCCTTGCAGCCCGGAGATGACACTCGCAAGGAAGGAGGTTTAACACATTATTGAAACTTACAATCAGAGTCCTGCAAGCTGAGATGGGCTCGCGGGATCTCAGGGTGACTCCATAGCGCTTGCCATATTTTCTAGGAGCTGCAGTTCGTTCAACCATGTGTTTCGTGGCTCTAGCAGTTGCCAATACACCCTCACCACCAGCTTCCAAGCTCGGTGCCAGAGGGTGATCTTTAACAAGGTGCACTGACAAAGATCTAAAACGCGCTCAGAGTCTGTGTCATTAATGATCCTGGTTCACTGAGCTTTACAAGGCACTTCTCAGCGCCTCCTACC
Source organism: Lissotriton helveticus (assembly GCF_964261635.1). Taxonomy (NCBI): domain Eukaryota; kingdom Metazoa; phylum Chordata; class Amphibia; order Caudata; family Salamandridae; genus Lissotriton; species Lissotriton helveticus. Next base: position 1,707,335,638 of record NC_136069.1, on the reverse strand, counting down.
GCACGCGCCCTTGATGGCCCATCCTTCTGGTGTAAAGTAATACAACGTGAAGCTATATTTGACTCACTCAACCTGCACTTTTTGTCTCTTCAATTAACTAGCATTTGTAAAGTTATCGTAACTGTATTATTTTTTTGCATTTATTGTTGCTGTATGTATATAGATCATGTATGGTGTGATGCCCTTTCAACACTTGATTAAGTATCATTATTTTAATCAATAAATGACTACATCTAATATGAGTGGGTTTTTGGTTTTATATGTTGATTTGCTCGTCCTCTTCTCCAGGCTCCTTCGTCACAAGCCACACTGAATTTTATAAGTGCTTCTTCTCCAACTGTTCGACATATGTAGCACCCAATGCAACCCCACGACTTTGCACCGGGTGGTCAATGAGGGAGGGGGAAGGACAGAATGTCAGGTGGTTGCCAGATTAAGGAGGTTAGAAGGAGGTTATTTCATGTGTCACTGTTGCACAATAGCCCTTGGGAGTCCCTCTGAAAAATGTCTTTTTATTAAAAATATCAGGCCTATGGTACTAGCTCGTCGCTCCAGGTTAGTCACGGTGTTGTTCACAAAAAACTGAAAGTAGCACATTTACTCTTAGTTCTAAATGTTATTGTGAAAATGTATAAAAAAACGTGCATCACATTACTCCATTTGCTCATCCAATATTGTACACTCTCTGACTTTCCATTTCATCTTCTAAAGACAGACTGTGATAAACACCATCCAATATTCACATGTACCTTCATTAGGACAAAGAAGGATGAAAGCTCAAAGCTCGAGACTGTGATAAACACCATCAAGACACTAACTTACACAGTCATACTCTTGAACAGTTTACATGTTTCAGCACTTTGTCCAATATTCACATAGGCCTTCATTAGGACAAAGAAGGAAGAAAGCTCAACAATGTTTAATATTTATCACCTGTGGGAGATCAACTAGAGCATGGAATACACTTCCTAGGTTTGTTTCACTTATCAATATACGTTAATTTATATTGCAGATAGCACAGACTTCAAAAAACACTATTTTGTTATATAGTGAATAATTGCCATTTTTTATTAACAAACCCTTGCAGTTATCTGGGGATTCCCAATACCAGTGTCTTTGACTGTTGTTCACTTTAGTTTACCTTAAAAACAAAGAATACCATTCTTGTCTAGGCATATAATAGTTCATTTATTGATTTTCTAAAGGTTTCATCATTTATTTGTGCCTTTATTTCTTCTGGAATCACAAATATTTAAAGTGACCTCCTCAATAAATACAACCCCAGAATGAAAACATATTTACCAATCTGTTATGATATAGGCCTCCTTCAGTTTCTTCATTATGTAAACACCTCCTTCATAATATATAATTTACATGTGGTGCATAAATTATACGGTTACCTAGATTGAGGACCATCCTTTGCTTTAAGATCCAACTCGTACTCATTAGACCTGGATAAAATATAAACCACAGCAGTGTGATCTGTGCAATTTTGGGAATTTGCCCAACAACTACCATGCAAAATCCCTGAAATTACAACTCACCACATAATTATACCACAAAATCATAGGGCGGAGAGCAGAAACATTAATGCCAGCAACACAAATGTCAGTTGTTCACTGCACTTCTGCTTTTCATTCTATTTGTTAGTTTAGGCTGCCGCAAAACCAGAAGTCTGAGGAACGCTATATAGAAAGTCATTCTCCAGGTAGATTAGGTGATTTCCAGAGGTGTCACCTACTGCTAGGGTCTCAACTTGCCATCTCAAGCCCTCTAGAATGGGGTAATCTTTTTGCACCTTGCAGAATTTATCCATGGTGGACCCACTCTCAACTTCCCAACTAGCAAGCTCAGGCAGGCATTCCAGGGTGGCAATGGTTTCCCGGGTAGGTTCAGGGGCATCCTCCTCTGGGGCCACATTAACGTCAACTGTGGGAGCCTCAGGGGTGGGATTCCCAGGCCCCTTGCCCCGCACCTTTTTGGCAGCTGTCTGGGCCATTGTTTCAGGCTCCAGGCACTCTTGACTCCTTTCCAGGGAGCTATGGAACAAGTGGGCATACAGGCCCATTCAGGTAATCCCAACATCTCCATGCGGGGATATGTGTTTTTGGCATCCTCGCCTTATCTCCCTGGGAAAGTAGGGTCACCTCTGCCGGATCCACAATGCTAACTGGAACTACCATCTCCCTGAGCGCTACACTCACAAACCCAGGTGCCTACCCACTGGTGGGGCTGTGCCATCTTGGGGCATTTGGAGTCGCTCTTGGAATGCCCATACATGTACCACTCTATGCATTGATGTATAAATCTCCCTGTCTCCTTATCAAAGAACTCCTTATTCTTGGGTTTAGGTTGAGCCTGGTTAACACTGTTCACTTGGAAATGATTTTGGAGGCTTTTGAAAACTCCTTTTTTCTAGGGGGACCCAGGGCCGCCCTTCTGGGTGTCTCCCCAGATACTTTTTTGGACACTCTGGTGCTGATACAGAGGTCCTACTCCTCAACACACTTCCTGGAGTCAGTGAGCTTACTGTCAACATTGATTTGGCGGCGATCTGGAGAACAAATACTGAGCGTGTGCTCTCTCAAAATTAAATTGTACAATCCACTGTAGAAATTAACTTTGCTGGCATGCACCCAAACATTCAGTGCCTTGCTGGAGAAGTTCAAAAAATCCACCCAGGACTGGTTGGGGAGCTGTTGCCTGTCACTGAACCTTTGGCAGAACTTTTCAGGGGTCAACCCAAACTTGCCTCCAAGATGGCCTTTATGGGGGTGTATCTGGCTTCGTCCCCAACGTCTAAAGTAAGAAGTGTGTCCCGCCCCACTGTAGGTATGTGTTTCCACGAACCACCCCCCTTGTGAACCCTCAAGGCAACCTCGTAGGCAGAAATTGTCTTGTCAATGTCATCTCCCTCCACATAAAAGTAAGTGTAATTCACGAGATTAAGAACACACATGTACATCAGTACAAATATTTAGATTGTTGTCACCGCCAAGTTGGTTTATGCCCTCATGGGTGGACTGTTCCTATTGGCAGAGGCATTGCAATAAATCAGCAATTTAAAAATACAATCCATACACAATAAAAGTAGGTGTTATTCACGGGTTTTATAGACCCACATGTGCAAGAGTAAACATCGTTAGTCCCTGCTTTTTCTGTCTATGCTCTCATTAGTGAAATATTGTGGCCAACACGTTGTCTTAGTAATAGATGACTGCGTGTTTATGGTAAAGTGCAACTGCAAACACGCATTGGTTAATGCATTAGGTTTCACCTATGTGATTAATAACAAGCTGTTCTTTGTTGCAAGTTGTAGCTTGCTGAGTAGTTGCACAATATAAGTTACAAAAAGCCTGTTAAAGTGTTATGATCTCTCTATGTACAAACATGCAATATATTGTGCTGGTACTAGTGGTATAGTGTGAGTAAGTATTAGCAACATTTTGAAAAATGAAAGAGGGAAATAATAGAATTAATTTAAGTTATAGCAATAATATGTGTTTAGAGGAGTTCTGACAACTTTTGGGCCTGGTGTCACCGCACCCACTGTAACATTCAAATGGTTAAAAAGTTAGTAGAAATGTGATGACACATGTTACTAACCAGTAGAAGGCCCATTGCAAAGCTGGACTGGTCACCTTTCTGTTGCTTATCAGTATATTTGAGTGTTAAATTGGACCAAAGCAACCAAGTCCAGAAAGTGTTACCAAGTTTAAAAATTATGAAATAATGAAGTAATACTGTTACAAATTCTGCCGCAATATGTCGTATCATGTGCCTTTTTTGCTGCATAATTTACTCAACACTGCCGCATAATTTAGCCCTCTCCTGCTGCGTAATTCCACTGGCCCTGAGTATAGTTTAAATGCCCTGAATATAAGTTACTGAAACTCCTTTAAAGTGTTATGATTTGGAGGTACTAGCCAAAAGGGCACAGTAATCACCGCCAAATACATAAAAAACAATAAAACTGCTAAGTGGTGAGACGGCTCACAGGGCAAAGAGACAGCTCACAGGGCAAAGGGATAAAATACCTTAGCAGGCTGTAGAGAAATAAATAAAAGCATACATGAAGGAACAGGAAGGAAGGTAGAGCACAGAGGGATTACAGAGAGGGGAGCACTAAGACAGCCTGGAGAAATGGCTGTAGGGAGTGAGGACTGAATGCACACATGGGGCAGGAGCATTCATCTAGAAGACACTGAACAAACAAGCCTTTGCAATGCAATCGGTCTCACCTTTGGGACCTTATATGTACTTAGCTATGCAGCACATTACCCTGGATGTTGAAGCTTCTACTGTTCTTTCACATGGAGGGAAAGTAAGCACCAATCTGATTGACACGCCAGGTGTGGGAACACATGGAGAGAAATATTGACTTTCAGCGGGAAATGGCATAGTCCAAAGCTCTGTTTTTAATATATAATCAGGGCCTTCGGTGGTCATATAACCGAAAATACAAGATTTGAAAAACACATTTTTGTCAACAGGTGCTCATGGAAGACAATTTCTATGGAATGGAATCTAGGGAATGCTACAGTGATTCTGCTATTTTACTGACCTCTACTGGTCGTTTTAATCAAGGTAGTTAAATAGAGGCAGTTGAACAGAAATAAAGTCCCTAAGCGGAAGCAGACAAGTCCTAGGGTTGATCTGCAGAGCAGACAAAGTACATACACATATAAGTATATACTAAAGTTTATACAAGAGGTCTCGAATGCTCGACCGAACAATAAATAAACCACCCAGTACCAGGATTGCTGGGGTCATACTTATAGGAAGGAGTCTTTAAGACAATGACAAAAACCCATCAGCAAAAGTTTGGCAAGAATGGGCACTTTACGAGTGTTTGTGCAATATCTGTCACAGACTGGGCATTAAGTTAACTGGCATGGAGACCTGGGAAGCGGGCTCGATACTGAGAAAGAAGAATTTACTGCTTCAATAGGGGGCGTTTGAAGGGGGGTGCGGTGTGTGCGGGCCGCCCCAGGTGTCATCACTGAGGGGGGTGAAAAAATGGGAAAATATGTGTTTTAAACACACACTTCTGCCATTTTGTCAAGCCAGGGTGACAAGACATTTTTCGCACTGGGTACCACCTGACCTTGCTACCCCACTGGCTTCAATGGTTGAAGCAGAGTAAAATTCTGGTGGGAGGAAGTGGCTTATGTCAGCATTTCAGCAGTGATTTGCGGGTCTTCAACTTTCTATTCCTAGCATTCCTGCAATTTCCAAAATCTGCGAGTAACAATTAGCGCTATCACTGAATCCCAGGCCCCTAACCTCACTGGATGTAATTGTTCTGCTGTAGGAAGACAGCCACAGCGTGGTGCTGCTAAGACTGCACAGAACTTGGAGCGAAGAGAGGTGTAGGTGTGTAAAATGTACTGTGATGCTCGTGCAGCCTGTGGGGCCACTGTGTCAAGACCTGTATGCAAAGATGTTTGTGCAAAGATCTGTGAAGATATGTGTGCAAATAGGTATGAGTAAAGACATGTTAAGACCTGTGGACAAAGATCTGTGTGCCAAGAACTGTGAAGACCTGTGTGCAAAGACCTCTGTGCAAAGATGTGTGTCCCAAGAACTGTGAAGACCTGTGTGCAAAGACCTCTGTGCAAAGATGTGTGTCCCAAGAACTTTGAAGACCTGTGTGCAAAGACCTCTGTGCAAAGATGTGTGTCCCAAGAACTGTGAAGACCTGTGTGCAAAGACCTCTGTGCAAAGATGTGTGTCCCAAGAACTGTGAAGACCTGTGTGCAAAGACCTCTGTGCAAAGATGTGTGTCCTAAGAACTGTGAAGACCTGTGTGCAAAGACCTATGTGCAAAGATGTGTGTCCCAAGAACTGTGAAGACCTGTGTGCAAAGACCTCTGTGCAAAGATGTGTGTCCCAAGAACTGTGAAGACCTGTGTGCAAAGATGAGTGTCCCAAGAACTGTGAAGACCTGTGTGCAAAGACCTCTGTGCAAAGATGTGTGTCCCAAGAACTGTGAAGACCTGTGTGCAAAGACCTCTGTGCAAAGATGTGTGTCCCAAGAACTGTGAAGACCTGTGTGCAAAGACCTGTGTGAAAAGACGTGTGTCCCAAGAACTGTGAAGACCTGTGTGCAAAGACCTCTGTGCAAAGACGTGTGTCCCAAGAACTGTGAAGACCTGTGTGCAAAGACCTCTGTGCAAAGATGTGTGTCCCAAGAACTGTGAAGACCTATGTGCAAAGACCTCTGTGCAAAGATGTGTGTCCCAAGAACTGTGAAGACCTGTGTGCAAAGACCTCTGTGCAAAGATGTGTGTCCCAAGAACTGTGAAGACCTATGAGCAAAGACCTCTGTGCAAAGATGTGTGTCCCAAGAACTGTGAAGACCTGTGTGCAAAGACCTCTGTGCAAAGATGTGTGTCCCAAGAACTGTGAAGACCTGTGTGCAAAGACCTCTGTGCAAAGATGTGTGTCCCAAGAACTGTGAAGACCTATGAGCAAAGACCTCTGTGCAAAGATGTGTGTGCAAAGACCATATGAAGACCTGTGTGCAAGGACCTGTGTGAAAAGACGTGTGAGCAAAGACCTGTGAAAACCTGTGTGCAAAGCCCTATGTGTAAAGATGCGTGTGGAAAGTCTTGTGTTCTAAGATGTTTGAGCAAAGATCTATTATGATCTGTGTGCAAATAGGTATAAGTAAAGACATGTTAAGACCTGTGGGCAAAGACCTGTGTGGACCTGTGTGCAAAGACGTGTTAAGACCTGTGTGCAAATACCTGTTTGACAAGACCTGTGAGGACCTGTGTGCAAAGACGTGTTAAGACCTAAGTGCAAGGACCTGTGAAGCTCTGTGTGCACCCAGCACATCTGAAAGCACCCACAGGCTCCAGGAGGTGAAATAATGAGACAAGACTGGCCAAGTGCTGATAGGAAGAAATTTTAATGCAGCGTTGACCTTTGGTGAGGACACAATCAATGGTGACAACATTATAATTCTTACCAAAAGAAGCAGACCCAGTATGAATCCATAACTGAGAACCATTTTCAGGACTTTTTCAGGAGTTTGCAAGCTCATCAGAATAATACACATAACATTCTTTGGTGAACTCCAGAAGATTATAGATTGCACTCAAGCCAAGATCTGAAAAACACTTCTGCAGGTCCAATGCCACCAGAGTTGTAGATGTCAGTGGAATCTTCTGGAACTGTGATTTAGTTATGGTGACCTGGAAAAAGAAAGATGGCAGTGTTTAGTCGAGGAAACAAGATGGTAGTATTTCGACGATGAAACACGATGGCGGTATTTCGACGATGAAACAAGATGGCGGTATTTCGACGATGAAACAAGATGGCGATGTTTATTAGATGAACCAAGATAGCGGTATTTCGACAATAAAACAAGATGGCGGTATTTCGACGATGAAACAAGATGGCGGTATTTCGACACTGAAACAAGATGGCGATGTTCATTAGATGAACCAAGATGGCGGTATTTCGACAATGAAACAAGATGGCAGTGTTTATTCGATGAACCCATGTAAAGAGCAAAATTTCCGAATGCAACCCAGGGAGCATCTCAAGAACTGTTCATTGTGGGATCCAATTTCACCAACACGTAAATGGAAACGTTCTAAACCAGAGCTATATGTGCACAGGTGTACACCTGTTAGGGCACAGGTGTGAGTTTAGTGAAGGGAAGAGTGCCCAAGGGCTGTATCACAATAAGTGCCAAAGTGGTGCAAATGCATTTGCACCCCCTTTGCGCGTCCCAGGGGCACCTTGGTATTGCAGAAGCGGCCACAGATACTTTTGCATCCCCTTCAGTAACACTGATAACACTGGCCCACTTAAAGCACCAATGCTGCCTTCAGGGGGCTTCCCCTAATTTGCATAGGCGTGTGCTTCATGCAAATGAGGTAATTCCTTTGCCTCTGCGCCGGCGATGTATTACAGATGCGGGAGCAGAAGCAAAGAAGCTCCTGGGAGTGCACTCACCATGCACCTCCTTCAAGGTGGCACACTGTGAGTACGCATCCTGAGAGCAGCACTCTGGAGTGGGTTAAGGGGGTCCTATGGACCCCTCTGATGCCCCCTTGCAGGTGGGTGCAGTCATTGACTGAATCTGCCTGCATGGGGATCACTAACCACCTTCAAAAGTGCAAGCGGGTTGCTGCCTGCACTGTGAGAACTTGGGGTCGCTCCGTGTTTTTCCATGATTGCTCTGACCCTAGGGCAGCGCAAGTTCAGTGCTCTGTGGGCAGTGCATACATCGTAATAGGGCACATTTTCATTGTTTGCTCCGGGCGCACCATCTTAAAGGTGCTTCGAATAATAGGAATAATGAAAATGCAAAATATAGTCTCAGACGTCTAACTATTAGAGTAAAGGCTTAGATGAAAGAAGGTAAACAGAAACAGAATCCACCTCTTCGACCTCAACAATGCTCTGACATGTCTCTGCTGTCTGCCCAGAGAGGGAGAGTGTCTTTGATTACACAGAACAATGCCAGGACTCCTGTTTCTGGTTCTAGGACTAGGAACAGAAATATGTTCACCTCTTCCAAGTTATACGTGCTACAACTTGACCGTGCACAGACCACACCCGAGTGAAACACTGGATCATGGGGTTTCTCACACTTGCATCAACACCTCTGCCCTGGTTGGCACCAGGAGCTCTCTTGGGAGCTGTTTTCCTGCTGGTCCTGACAAGAGACCTCAGTGGCAGTGAAGTCCAATGGCTCGTTCTTGTTTCACTCTGGGTGAGGTCTTGCAACATGTTGTAAGAGCATTTCTTGTGATTCCCAATGTTCCTGCTCTCCCTTTAGGTACGGGCAATAAGCACAATATTACTGTCTCAATTGTGCCTGATTCGCAAAGGTAAACGTACACATTTGTGTATGTTTATGATTGTTTGCTATTCACAATGGTATATTACTAGTAGTATCTTTACAACTGTGGAGTCTCAGCTCCTAGAAAGATCTGCAGTCTCTGCAGTTCTAAAGCTACTACTTGTGAAATACATTTGTGATTAGCAAACAATCACAGACGTACACAAAAGTGTAAGCTTACCTTTGGGAACCATGCACTACAAAAGTAATTTTACTAGTAGTGAAATTACTAAGAGTAAAATTGCACTCTATGGGCCTGATTCACAAAGGTAAACTGAGGCGAAAGTCTAACTTTACGACTTTCACTATTCACTTAGGGAATTTACGAGTCATAATGTTAGACGTTTGTCTCAGTTAAACTTGAATTTTGATCTTGAGTTTAACTGATACCAAAAGTTCTGGTCTCATTTAAACTTGAGACTGTTCAGTTCAGTTAAAAAAACTTTATTCGAATTGAATTTACAATTCATAAAAGTATACAAATAAAATCAAAGTTAAAATTCCATCTTATTCGCTCAAAATTAAACATTACTAAAAACAATTTTTAAAAATTATTAAAAAGAAGTTAAAAAGAGATATAAGACAGTGCAATCAGGTGAGATACATGTTAATTAATTATAATTAATTGGCTATTGCTATCCCATAATTATAGTCCTTCTCACTTTTAAGATTGTATTCAAGTAGAGGCTCACTGTACTAATGGTAAGGCAATCGTCTAAGGACCTTAGTTTATTATAGGCATCTCTAGCTTTTCTTAAGCCTCAGACTAACAAGAGAGGTTTTAAAATTTGTCGCCTAGGGTGGCTATATAAAGTACAGAAAAGAGTGCAAAGTATGTTTGATTGATATGATTTATCATCACAAGGACAGCGTCTTTTTTCTCTTGCCCAGTCTTTACAATTTGGAAATGACACAAGTCTATAAAATGTTTCCAGGCGAAAGTATGTCAGGAGTCTGCGATGCTGCAGGGGTTGATCTAATACAAGATACAGCTGAATGCCCCTTTGGGATGTAACCTCATCGTGGCTCATGACGGATTTTTTAGACCTTTTGCCCTTCCATCTTTGCAATTCCAAATGTTCTAGGAGAGTCTTTTTTAGCGTGGATCGCGACAGCTTTTCCAGTGAGGCCGGCTCGGTAAAATATTCAGGATGACCAATCTCACTAGCAAAGTTCTTGATGTAACTAAACCATTTAATATTTTTTGCCCCATCACAGCTTAAACAGTCCTCAATAATGGTTCTATTCAGTTCTGTGGCAGTATTGGTCCAAACATTGTGCCAAAGTAAAACAGGGGCTAGTTTTATAATATCCGTGATGTAAAGGAGGGCAACTTCAGCGTGTAAGGCATATATAGCAGTGTTCTTCGATGTAGCTATTAAAAATCGCAGGAACCTGTTCTCGATTCGCTGTATTGCCTCCACTTGCTGCCAGCCCCAAATGCCCGCCCCGTAAGTACCAGTGGCCACACATTTAGCTTTAAATATTTGGAGGAGCTCCCTGACTGGTCTATTCCCTATTTTTTTTTGCAAATCTCATAAAAGCACCAGATGCTCTATTAAATGCTAGGGCCCTTGCGTTCACAGCGGGCTTCCACGTGCCTTGCCTGTCAAAGTGAACCCCCAAATAACAAAAAATGTCGGCTAAATCCACCCGCCTTTCATCTAAAATAATTGGACATGGTATTCTTTGTTTATTTGGGCTGCACAACATGGTAAATGTCTTGGAGACATTTACACGTAGTCCCCTGGACTTCATAAAATTCGAGAAGGTCTGTACGGCTTTCTGAAGGCTCACCATTGTCTGCGAGAGGATAGCCGCATCGTCAGCGTACAATAGAATGGGGATGGGTTTGCCTTTGATTACAGGATAATCATAATACTGTTGTGTTAAGCAAGAACCCACCCCATTGATATAGAGGTTAAATAGCAGGGGAGCTAATATGCAACCCTGCCTTACCCCTCTATTAATCTTAAAAAGCTCAGTACATTCCCCCCTCTGGCCGTACCTTACACGTGCACCTGCCCCAGCATAAAGTTCTCTGACGTAAACAATTATTTGGTTGTCCAAGCCAATGTCCCTTAAAGTCTGCCAAAGATTGTCATGCAAGACGCAATCTAATGCAGAGCTGAGGTCCAAAAATGTCACGTATAGGTTGGTTTTCTTTGCATGTATATATTTGGAGACAATTAGGGAAAGATTTAGCCCGTGCTCAATTGTCGCCCGCCCTCCCCTAAACCCATACTGGAAAGGTGATAACACTTCCTGGCCCTCCAGCCAGTCCTGAATGCGGGCGAGAATGACCCTACCTGCCATCTTCATAAAGCCATCTAACAAAGAGATGGGCCGATAGCAGGCAGGATCATTCCTGTCTCCCTTTTTATGAATCGGGACCAGGATTGCCTCCTTCCATGTCGAGATGAAACTTTTTTTATTTATACAATTCAGGACTCTAGTGAGTAAAGGGGCCCACAGGTCTGGAAGTGTTTTAAACACGTCAATAGGGACACAGTCGGGTCCTGGTGCTTTGGAAGCTGAGCTTTCCCTTAGGGCCTTATAGACCTCCTCCAGTTCAAACTGAATATCTAAGGGAAACGAAGGATCTGCTCCCTCAGCAGTTATTGCTGTTTGGGGGGAAGCTGCAGGTGGAACCAGCATGCCATAGAGGGCTTGGAAGTGATCCACCCATTCCTGAGCCGTGATAGAATTATCTAAACATGGGCCCTGGTCATCTTGGTAGAAGGGAGCGTTCACAGCCTTCCAAAAGGCAACAGTGTCCTTTTGTACTGAGGCTGCGTGAAGGGCTGTCCAAGCTTCAGCCTTTATGTCTTTCTTCCTTCTAGCCTGGGTGATACGATAGTTACGCCTTGCCATTTGTACCTGTGCTCTAACTATTGGGGTAACATGTAATGCTTGTTTAAGTTCCCTCAGTGCCCTAGTGCAATTTGGGTCAAACCACCCAGGAGTTCTCTTCACTACATTGCGCGGGTTTCTGGTCAGGAGCTGTTTAATTGAGCAGCAAATTTTATTAAAAGAATCCAAAACAAGATCTTCGTCCTCTTCTAGGGTCAGGCACGTATTAATTTCCTTTTGGGAACTGATCACTAGGTGTTTAAGAAAACTAGCTGGGATTACCTTCTCCCATTTAATGCAAAATCCATTTTGCTGACCAAGAATGGGATTAAAGTCATAATTACAATGAGTATTATAGGATGGCACTTCCAGATTTAGTTTAAAGGTGACTGAAATAGGGTAATGATCACTAATACCACTAGTAAGTGTCTCCCATTTAGTGACCAGTGGGGCATAACGCGACAAAAGTAAAGTAAAATCAATAATTGATTTTGCCCCTCTTGCGTTAAAAGTGGGAGTAAATATTTTGGGCCGGGAGCAAGCCTCATTAATAAATACCATGGAATGCTCCACTAGTAAGTTATTAAGCATGTCCCCTAGTTTTGTGTGGGCAAAATGACTAGACGCCCCCAAATTTTCGTCTTCCCAGCCACACACACCCTGTAGGCTCATTGGACATAAGGGACAATTAAAATCCCCTACCCACATAATAGCCATATCCCCCGCGCAGCTATCCTCGTAACTTGAGACTGAAACATAAGTTCAACTGATCCAAAGGTCTAACTTTAAGACTCAAAAATGCCCTTTTTGAATACCAAAAGTTGTAAAGATGGACTAACTTCTCAGTTTACCTTTGTGAATTAAGCCCATAGTTTGTGAATATCAAAACAGTAGTAAACTTACAACAAAGTGCTCTCAAAGGTAAGCTTGCATTATTGTGTAAGTTTACACTTGCTGTACTAACTTTACCACTGTTTTTGGTAATACTTGCTATTAGCAGTAAAATTACACTCTTAGTATTTGAATATGAAAAGATTAGTAAACTTACTACAAATTGTTCAAAAAGTCTTATTTACCAAGGTAAGCTTCCACTACTGCTTAAGTTTACACTAGCTGTACTAACTTTACCACATGTAGTACTTGTTACTAGTAGTAAAATTACACTCATGTTTTGTAAATACCAAAAAGTGGAACACGTAAACTTAGGTAAAGTGTAACTTTACAGTAGTGAATTTGGTTCATTAAAGGCTCATAAGGGTGCTGTTTGCTGTACCTTCTCATGTTCCTGTGCCTAGCTCACTGTGTGCTGCCCGCCATCTCACTTCACTTTCCACCTTCACATACCCAGGAACAGCCTCCTTTTAGAAGGTAGGTTCTCCACTCTGGTCACCCACACATTGCATGAAAAGAGTTCCACACATTGCCCCCTGCGATAAAACACTTGTCCACTCAAGCACTGCCCTACTGTGTATGAAGTGCTACAAGTACACCGTTATAACATAATTAGGCTTTCCTGTTTTCAGTTTCTATTTTTGGTAAATTCTGGTTGTTTTTTTTGTGTTTTCAAGTGATTTTAATACATTACAAAATTGTGGTTATCAGTTGTTGCACATTGTGCGCCAATATAAACAACAGAAACAATGTTTTACCAGTGTTATTATTGCTTGCTTTCTGCACTGATAGTGGATGGTATAAAGACAGAGTATGTACAGTGTACATGAGGTACAAAAATATTTTTATAAATCACACTTATTGTAGTACACAATACAATACTTCTTCAGTGAGGCTTTGTTCATGACCGCTCGCTCTGTCCTTCCCATGTAAACTTATCTGTGAAAAGGCCCTCTCAATATTGTCACTTGAGACAGGCCATGGCAAAACAGCCAGTACACAATTTGATAATTTTTGCCACTTATATAACTTTCCATGCCAGTCAGTCAGTCAAAATGTCTTTATTCGATTAATTAAAATCATAAAAGAACGAGCAATACATGGAAACATTTCATCATGACACACAATAATACATTTCAAAAAATCTATTAAAATTTATATCAATTTTGTAAAAAACAAATATAAAAACCCTAAAAACACATTATACACGAATAAAATTGTACCAATAAAATCAATAAGATATAGAGGGTAATCATTAATCGGGGACAAAGTGCCTAGTGCTAAAGCGATGTTTGTTTATACGTGCGCCAGCAACCAAGAAACTAGCAACATGAAATGCCACTTTTAAATTGGGTAAAAGTTGCAGGAATAGCATAGCTGGCTTTACCTGTGTAAAACCCATATCGCACAATATTGGCAGCAAAACATTTTTCCTACTCTCTTTATAATGGCCACAGAACAGGATAAAGTGCGTCGTGTCTTGAATAGAAAAATAATCGCAATCACAGAGATCAGCATTTTCAGGTCTAGTCCATTTTTTAAAATTGCCCAAAATAAAAGGAATTAAATCAAGACGGAACCTTGTTAGGAGAAACCGATGGTATGGTTTATGTACCGAGAAAAGGTATGGTTCCATGCCTAAAACCGATGTTATCGTACAATGTTTCCTAACTGTATGTTTGTTCAACTCTGTGGCTTCCCTCTCCAAGACATAGTGATCAGTCAAAAGATTTTTGACTATCTTTATGTCTTCTAAAATTATCAAATGTGGGGAGGAGAAAAGTTCAGGACGGCCAACTAGAGTTAACTGCGTCTTGACATATTTTAGCCAAGGGATGTTATGTACATTATCCAGGGCTAAACAATCTTTAAGAATATGATGGTTTAGAGTGAGCTCCTGATTAAGCCACACTTTCAACCAACCAATAACTGGGGCAACCTTTAAGAGGTCGGTAATGTAGCCCAGACCAAGCTCTGTATGTGTTATGTATGTAGAGGTTGACTGGGGGACAGAAAGCAGAGTTCTCAAAAATTTATTTTCAACTTTCTGGATTTTATCATACTCATGATTAGTGTACCCCCAGATAACAGAGCCGTATTGGGCAACCGATAAACATTTGGATTTATAGACCTTTATAATGCTTTCCATGGGGCGAGCACCAAGCTTTTTAGCAAAGCCAAGCAGCCCAGCAGCCGCTCTAGCTACTGCGTTGCTTTTTGCCATAAGCTGGGGACCCCACTTACCTTTTTCATCAAAGATCACGCCTAAGTAGGGAAAAGACGGAACTCTCCTAACCTCCTTCCCCGAACAAAAGAAAGTTTTAGACTTTCTTTTCCTGCCTGCGGGTCCTGCTATCATTACATGGGATTTTTCTACATTAGTTTTCATGTCCAAAGAGGACATGAATTCCCCAAAAGCTGAGAGTAGTTTATTCAGTGCCACTCCAGAGCGAGCCAGAAGGACCGCGTCATCCGCGTACAGGAGAACAGGTATCTTTATTTCTCCTGCACGCGGAATGTCAGTATGGGACCCTGCCAAAACTGCCTCAAGACCATTAATATAAAGTGTAAAGAGAAGGGGTGCAAGGATACATCCCTGCCTAACCCCTCTCCCTGATTCAAAATGACAGGTACATCTTCCTTCCCTAGTCACTCTGACCGACGTCTTGAGGTCTCTATGTAACTCTGCCAAGTATCCCACCAAGGGGACATCAAAGCCCATGGCCAAAAGGACCCCCCACAACTTAGCCCTGTTGACCAGGTCAAAAGCTGAGGAGAGGTCCATAAAGGCCATGTACAGAGAGCCCCCTTGGCAGCCACATATTTACTTATGATCAGTTCTAAATTCAGACACTGATCTAAGGTTCCCCTTTTGGCTCTAAAACCATATTGTGCGTTTGATAAAATGCCCTTCCCTTCTAAAAGCTGAGTCAGTCTACCTAAAAGGACTCTTCCCAAAATCTTAACACTTGAATCAATTAGGGAGATTGGCCTATAACAGGCTGGGTCTGTTCTTTGTCCTTTTTTAAAAATTGGTATAATAGTAGACTTCGACCAGCTAGTAGGAAAAACAAAGTCTCTTGTGGCATTAAAAATGTTGGTAAGAATCTTGGCGCTTAGTTCAGAGGCGCTCTTAAAAAAGTCAGCGGGAACCCCATCGGGGCCCGGAGCCTTTTTAGAATGTGTGTCGCTAATAGCTTTTTTTACCTCTTCTATAGTAAAAAGGGAAATGGGAGGGGCAGTTTGCGTGGATTGCATTCCACAGCCTGAGATATTATCAGGACAACTGTAGATATTACTGAAGTGTGTGACCCACTGATCGTCCGGTATAATGCAATCTGCTCTCTGCTTATCTAGATCGACAAAGAAGGGATGATTTATTATCGCCCAGAATTTTGAACTATCTCTCTGAATATCGGGCGACAACAAGTCATTCCAGGCCTCACATTTAATCTCTGATTTTCTCTTCCTGATAGCGTCATTATAACTTTTCCTTAACAACGCTATCTGTGCTTTGTCTCTAGGCTCAGCTTTTAAAGCCTTTAGGAGAGTTGAGTGAGCCTTTGAGCAATCTGAGTTAAACCACTTTTTGGCCCTAGATGTCCGGGCCTTATTCCTTACAGTCAGATCTAGATCAACCTGTTTACAGATAATGTTAAATGCTTCTATCAGGGTAGTGGGCAGATTATTATTATCCAGACAGATTGCAACCTCGCCCTCAACCTTGGACAAAGTGTCCTGTATAAAAGTGATCGGGGTGACTTGATCCCACTTCAGCCTACGGTTTTGGTCTCCCAGGACTAAATTAGTCGCACATGAGACTACAGCCTCTCTTTTTCCAAAAACTCCCTGAGATAAAATCTCTAAAATTACTGGGTTGTGATCACTGAAGACTGAGGTTACTACCTTATAGGTTGAAACCTCAGACAAAATACTAAACGACAAAAAAATATAATCTACTATTGTGCTGGAATTGTTACCCACAAATGTTGGTAGCCTCAAGTCTCTGCTACTACTAGAAAATTCATACAAATTAAAGGTAGCTAAGAGTGATTCCAATGCCTCCCCTCGCGGTGAATGTTCAAAGTGCGGAATACAAAGGAAGGGAGGAAAATCTTCGTATTCCTCACGGCAATTCATATTACATGGGTGGATATTATAATCTCCCAAGAGAATCATCTCATAGCCGTTAGCACTATTTTCGCTATGGGTGGACAGGAAATCCTCTAAAGTTACCAAGTGCTCGTTAAACAGTTGACTGACAGGAGAATTATAAAAATTAACTAATAAAATAGGCTGTGAGTTAAGTGTAGTTAATTCAACCGCTAATATATTTGATGAATTAGTTTTAATTTGTCTTGGCTTTCCCTGAACATTTAGGGAAATATATATAGCCAAGCCTCCCTTGGCCCTTCCAGATGTGCTAGAAACAGCAGGTACGGAGAACTGGGAAAAGCCGTCTAAGGCAAATCCGTCCGACGTCTCCCAGGTCTCCTGAAGTACAAGAATATCATATGATCTAACCATTTCCAACCAGTTCTTATTACTAATTTTAGAACTAATACCAGCAACATTCCAACTCAAGATGGAACAAACCCTGTTACTGATAATTTTTGAATCAGAAAGTACAGGGACAGATAAAGAAACAGGTAAAAAACCCTCGTTGTTGGTATCTTCTGGGGGAATGAGTCAGTCATTCTGATCCATGAAGGACAGTGGGGCAAAGCGATTGAATAACTGGAGAGGTTCAGCAAAAGAGTTACGCTGTGGTAAAAGGGGATATTGGGCTACAGAATTATGCCTTATATCCTGCCCCCGTCTAGAGTTAAAATCCCAGGGTCTATCCCACCCCAGCGCTGGAGTCCTTGGATAAGTAACATTTTGTTGCTCCCCATAAAAAAACTTCAGAGTTAGAGGAACAACAGTACCTTGTCTGCGTTGGGGGGGGGAATAGATTTGCCAGTATGTTAGGGAGAACATCTTGATTCGAAAGGGTCACTGCCACACAATCCCCTTTAAACTTTTTCGGGCGGTTTCCCAGCCAAGGGACCCTTGACGCAGACTTAATGACATTTGCCAGATGCTGTTTCCCCCCTGGTGCTAACCGCATGTTATTAGTTAGCCAGTGCAGAGCCTTACTTGTTAGGGAAGTAGGGCTTTCAACTGTTCCCCCTTCCAAGGGGGGTACATTTGCAAGCACCAAGACCACAGGGGTGGCCTCGACTAAGAATTGGAGGGGGGCCGTGGTATGAGTAGTTGCTAGGGGTGGTCTGACGGAGGGGAGATCATCTGTTGAGATGGTAACTAAGAGAGAGCCCTCAGTGGTGGTAGACAAAGGTATTAATGGTTGGGGCAACAAATTTTCAACAGGTAACTGAGTCCCTTCATTGTCGCAAAAAACTTCGTTAGTCACATCTCCACCTGTGTTATTGGGCAAATTTGTGACCAACTTGGTAATATTTTCCACCCCATCTACAACCAGGGTAGTTAAGCCCCCCAACCTCTTAACCTCAGCTTGCAACTTGTCTAATTTAGATATTAGGGGTTTAACAATGGCATTAATTTTTTGTTCCAAAAAGTCAGAGATCCTTTCAAAAAAAGCATCCTCGGAAATGTGACTCTGATTGTCCTCCACGACGTTTGCTTGTTTAGTCTTTGGAGTGGTGACCCTTTTCTTTCTTTTTTTTTTTTTTTTTTTTTTTTATCCTCATTTGCCTGATCCTCCTCTTATTCAGCCTCCAATTGCCAAGCATTTATTACTCAGAGTACAGGCCTCCTGCTGCCCCTGATAATGCGGTTGGTTGCCCTCGGCAGGGATGGCCTGAAGAGAGGACGGGGTGTGACTCCAACCTTGGTGTTACACCAGTTGAACTAGCCTTGGAGCCAACCGAAGGGGGCCTAGTTCTTGGAGTTACTAAGGCATAATCATTGGACCGGGGAAAAAAAAAAAAAAAAAAAAAAAAAAAAAAAACCCCGGCTATTGCTTCCACTGAACCAAATAGTTCCAAAACGCCCGGTTACGTGAGCCACCTGATCTCAACATGTCAGTCTTAGAGGTTGTATACAAAGATGTTAACCAGTTTGCATGTGTTGGTGGAGTTTTTTCTATCCAAACCTTGCATATCTCTCTTCTTGCAAGTAGTATTGCGTAAAACAGAAATGTCCTTGCATGGCCCTTTATACTGTTGTCCCATCCGAAAATAACCAGGGGGAGTGTTAGAGAAATCGAGATGTTAAGAATCGAATCCAGGGTCGCTTTAACCTCATTCCAGAACTGCAATAGGTTGGGGCAGTCTATAAACATGTGAATGTCTGAAGCTGCGATGTAATTGCATTTATTGCATTTTTTCCCTGGAACGAATTTAGACAGTTTTAAGGGGGTAAAATAGGCTCGATGTATCGTAAAAAAATGGTTGCGCCTAAGCCATGCCGGTTTAACACATTTATATAGCAGGGTGCAGGATTTCTGCCAGATTTCAATACTCTGGGCCCCACATTCTATGCCCCATAGCTGTTCCGGGAGGATAAATTCTCCATCTATCTCTTCTAACAGACTCCAGTACCACTGCGAGACTTCTTTACCCCCTCCTGGTCTTCCTACCAATTTCTCTTCAGTGGAGCTGCACTTCCCAAATGTTACCCCTGACCTGTTCATTGTTTTAAACCAACTGTTTATTTGTAAAAATTTAAACCTCGAAAACTCTGAGCCCAGTTGGTCCCTTAACTCCTCCCAAGGCCTCAATGATTCGCCTACCAACAGATCTCCCCATGTTGCTATTCCTCCTTCTCTCAGCGGAGTTGCCAGCCTGTCTTCCAGACAAAGCGGCAAACCCGGAGATTCCCAAATGGGTGCAAAGTTAGAGTAATATTGCAATCCTAGTTTCCTCCTTATATGAAACCAGGTCTTCGCTTGGGACATAAGAATTTTTAATTTAACTTTTTTGAAATATTTCTGATCGCCGTATTTGAACATATAGCCATTAGTTGGTAAACCGGCTCCGGTCAGCATCGCATTAAACATGAGACCTATAGATGTATTAGTTGGGACTTTTAAGAGCATTCTTGAGTGAGACAATTGGAAAGCCCACGCATAATACTGCAAATCAGGCAGAGACAATCCCCCCTTTTCCCTCCTCCTTCTCAGTTTCTTCCATGCCACTCTTGCCGATTTGTAACACCACACAAAAGAATTAAGCTCTCTTTGGCATTTCTCTAAGGCCACATTATCAAAAGCGAGAGGGATAGTGCTAAAAATAAAAGTGAATTTAGGGAGAATGGACATCTTCATCAGACTTATTCTGCCGAGGACAGTCAGTGGAAGACTAGACCAGGATTTTAAAAGTTTCTTGCTTTCATTAGAGACTCTCGCGAGATTAACTTGAGCGATTTTGTCGATGTCGTGGACTATCCGAATACCCAGATATCTCATCGAGTTGGTTACGGTTAACTGTAAGTCAGGAATGTTCCAAGCCATGATATCGGTTTTACTTGGGTTAATCTCATAGCCTGAGATACAACCAAACTCTTTGGCTCTCCTTATTACCTCTGGGAATGTTATCTCTGGGTCTGAAGTAAAGATTATGATATCGTCTGCATAAAGAGCTACCCGCTTTTCCCACTCTCCAAACCTAAAAGGTGGAATGAGTACATCTCGTCTTAAGACTTCTGCAAACGGTTCGATGTACAGATTGAAGAGGAGGGGGGAAAGCGGGCAACCCTGCCTAGTGCCTCTCGAAATCCCCAATGCCTCAGACAGTGTGCCATTTATTAAGAGCCGGGCTGATGGTAAGTTGTACATAAGTTTGATAGTACGACAAAATCTCTCCCCGAAGTTGAATTTCTTCAACACGTCATTGAGGTAGGCCCAATTTACCCTATCGAAGGCTTTAGCTGCGTCTAGAGTGAGTGTTGCCAATGGGAGGGAGAAGGCTGAGGCAATGTCAATTGCCCCTACGAGGTCGTACGTTAGATCAGAAAGCTGGCGGCCTTTAATAAATCCCTTCTGGTCCTGGTGAATTATTTCCCCCACTACTGAGCCCACTCTAGATGCTAATATGGACGTGAAGATCTTATAATCACTGTTCAATAGAGATATTGGGCGATATGATCCACATAGGGTTGGGTCTTTGCCGGATTTGGGAATCAATACTATGGTAGTCTCACTCCATGATCGAGGAGGCTCAAAGCCCTCCCTCAAGATATCGTTGAAGAGGACTGTTAAAGTAGGGGCGATTTCGTCAACCAAAACACGGTATAATTCCCCAGGAAGTCCATCGGGGCCTGCAGCTTTACCATGTTTAAGTGACAGAATGACCCTCCTTACTTCTATTTCAGAGATATCCATCTCAATCCCATCACGTTGTATGGGTGACAGGGAAGGTAAAGTAATCTGGTTTAACCATATTTCTCTTAACTGTTGGTTATCAGGGGTATCTTCCCTGTATATTTCCTCAAAGAATTCCTTAAAGGCGATACTAATTTCTTGGTTTGATGTTCTAAGATCATTTTCGCCTTCAGCCTTTATCCCTCTGATATGACTTTTGGCCTGATCTGCTTTAACCCTCCATGCCAAAATCTTGCCCGCTGTTTCCCCGAATTCAAAATTTGAAATTTTGCTAGCCTCCCACCTCTTAGTTACTCTCTCTTGTAATATATTGTCCAGCCGATTTCTCAGATCAGAGAGATTATTTTGATCTTGTATTGTCCCGGATGATGCCACCAGTCTCTGCTCGATTTTCTCTAATTCCATTTCGAGAGTTTGAATTTTCGACAGATAGACTTTCCTCAGATACGAGGCTCTATTTGTGATACACCCTCTCAGGTAGGCTTTTAAAGCTTCCCAGACTGTAACAAGAGAGGCTGAACCTAGGTTTGTTTCAAGGAATGAGCTCGTTTCTATCCTTAAGTATTTCACTTCCTCCGATTCTAGTAGAATGGTGCGATCAAAAGACCAAGAGGGATGTTTGACATGACCTGGGAGTTTTAATGTAAAAGAGAGTGCCGAGTGGTCAGATAAGTGGGAGGGCAGATACTTAATACTGGATATAGAGTTTTGAAGGCTATAACTGAACAAGGCAAAGTCGATTCTTGAGGTATGTTTATATTTTAGGTTCCTAAAAGATACCCCTTGTTTAGAGCCCGCCCTTTCTCTCCATAAATCTGCCAGACCTATTTGCTCCATAATCTCTTTGAGAGACTGCCTGGCTTTGGATGGAGGATGACTTTTATATCTCCCGTGATAGGTGGATTTATCTAGTTTAGGGTTCAATATGACATTGAAATCCCCTGTCCATATTATAGGTTCCGAGGTGGTAATTAAATTGTTCCTGACTATTTCTAAGAAGGATGGGTCGTCTATGTTGGGACCATAGTAACCGACAAGGTTACACACCCATCCATCAATAGACAACTTGACTAACAGCCATCTTCCACTATTGTCCTCGTTGAAGTTAAGAATCTGCACCTTTGCAGCTTTTTTACAAATTAAGAGAATTCCTCTTATATTAGCGTTGTGGTCAGTACTGATGAATTTGTCAATCCACTTCTGTTTTTTCAATATCTCGCTGGCCTCGCTTTTTAGAAGATGTGATTCTTGGATGACAATGATCTGCGCTGGGGAATCTCGTAGATATTGTAAGATACGTTCTCTTCTCCCTCGAACGCGCAGACCATTGACGTTCCAAGATAAAAACTGAATTGAGGTCATTTGACGCGTCCCTCCCTAGCGTTTGACTCTCTATTGTCGTCATTAAAGTTATTGCCTGTTTGAGCTTTGTTTATCTTGCTTATGGCAATTGAGTTGTTTATTAAAGAGCCTAGTCTTCGAGGACCTGACTTCTGAGGATTATTTTGGATTTTTGTGCCCCCCCCCCACCAGCTTCCAGCTCCCCCCCCCCCCTTGGAGAACCCTCCCATACCTTCTCCGACCAGATGTCAGGCCGGCTTTGCGCCGACTGCGCCTTCTCCTCCCTCACCACGGAGTGCTCATCCTGCAAAAACTAAAGAAGAATGTACCTGTATATTTTCCTGTACAGGGCCTTATACCTGATGCTTCATTATTTTCTCCTTTAGTTGTGTTTATGTAATAAAAAAAAAAAAAAATAAAAATAAAAAAAGAAAAAATGTTTCCCTTTATGTGATTATTTATTTGTTATTTAATTACTTATTTACCTTTTTATGCTTTTTTTTTATTTTATTCTTTTGTATTTTTTCTTTTTTCCCATTTTTAATTTGGTAGAAGAGATGCCATATCTGTGCCTTCTCAACCTTCCTTCCTAAACAGACTTCCTATAGCCCCTATAAGCCTATGTATTGCCCCTTTATAATACGACTGGTGCTAGTGCAATACAATGCAGTAGAGAAAAGGGGCTTACTGGTTCTGGTCACAGTTTACCCTGAGAGTGGTTACGAATAGTTTCCAAAAGTTCTTCCGCCTCGAAGGAGGATCTAACATTATGCGTCTTGTTATTGTACATAACACGTAAGAACGCCGGGAACCTCATTTGAACTGTTGCACCAGCCGCTCTAAATTTGTCCATCATTTGGCCCAGCTCCCACTGCCTGTCAAGCGTGGTTTTAGACAGATCAGAGCGGACTTCAAAAGGGAAATCAGGGCCTTTTACAGTTTTAAGACTGAGTGCCACATTCAGAATTTTTTCCTTCAAGGCGTAAGTCAGGAAATTTATAAGAACTTTCCTGGGTTTAGTTCTACCAGCGTTCAAACGGAAAGGATCTCGATGGATTCTCTGCATATCTTTGTCCAACTCCTCTACTGTCTCCTCGAGGTTTAGGGATTCCTTCAGGAGTTTAACTATAAATCCCTTGAGATCTCCACCTTCCTTCCCCTCCGGAATTTTCAAGAGGCGCAAGTTGTTTCTGCGTGAATAATTCTCTAATGATTCCAGTCTGTCTTTCATTGCGTCCCCTTCTCTCCGTAGAGATTGGATCTTAGACTCAGCTGCATCTAAGTTAGCTTTCATTACTCCGGCTGAGCTCTCAAGTGCCTCTGTTCTTTCTCCCAGACCATCTACTTTCCGCTCTAGTGCCTCACATGATGCCCGAATATCGTTCTGGTTGGCTTTGGAGACCAAAAAGTCGTTGCGAATCTCGACTCTCATTGAGGCAATCGAGGCAACCAGAGCCTTCAATGCAGACTCGGTGTTGGTTAAGTTAATAGGGCTGTCTCGCTTTTCTTCCTGATCTGTTAAACTTCGTAAATCGCCTGTGAGGGTCGAAGCTTGCCCCTCTCCGTCGTTTTCCAGAGTGTCTACTAATGTACTAGATGGTGACGGGGACAGTGGACTAGCCATTACCGTGACTAAAGTGGGTAAACCAGGAATTTCAGGGACCCTGGTGGGGCTATAGATGTTCGAGTCAGTGTTGTTTACTGGCAAAATACCAGATGGGGCACCTATGTCGACACTCTCAACACTCTCAACCAGATTATTAACAGGTACCAAATCTAGAACCTGAGGCAATACTTTAAAAAAAGAGCGCAAAGAGGGAGTTACTTTCCCAGCGTTGCATGCTGAGCTCGAAGCTTTCGTGCCCCCCTGAGGACCAGAATTACTGTGTTTTTTATTTCTTTTCCCTTTGGGTTTTGATTTGGATTTCTGATTTGACTTCTCCTTCTCCTTCCCCTTTACTAAATTCTTGAGAGTAGAAGTAGAAGTTAAGGGCTCGGTTGCTGTCAGAGTGGATGTAGAGGGATCAATTGCTGCTGCTGCCCCTAAAACAGGGGATTCTGGGATTTGTAGTAGCCTTCTACTGACCCCTTGTATCCTCTCCAGGTTCCCTATTACCGAGCTAAAATTTTTGGCACAACCCCCTCTCTGGGCAATTTCCTTGTCTGTCTTGTCTTTCTCACTCCTCTGGTTCACCAAAGCTCCCGGGCTAACATTAACCCCCTCCCGACTCTTTTCTCTAATTATTGAGACTAAGTCTCCTCCAGTCGTTGTCTCCTGCTCCCGTCTAGTTTGAACAGGGAAAGCAGCTTCACAACCTTGTTTCTGAAGTAGCTGAACCTCCGCTCCCCCTGAGCCTGCACAGCCCAGCCTACCTCTCTGCTGTCCCCTCGCCGAGCGCCCCCGACGTAGCTCCACGGCTGCCCTGTGCCACAAGCCCTGGAGGGGCGGAGAGCTGCTGGGAGTAGATCGTGAAGCGTGACACATCCGTGAAGTGAAGGAACACCAAGCCAACACTGGCCCCCGCAGGCTGCAGACAGACGTGCAGGCAAGCGCTCCGGAGACACGGTGATTACACCAAGACACACACTGCATACAGCACCTTGGTTACATGCCCGGACCCCCAGCAGGTAAGGACGGCGTGGATTCCGTCATGTCAGGGCTTCAGAAGAGATGAAGCAGGAAGAGCAGCTCCGTGGTGCGGAGCTCGGCGTTCAGCGCGCGCACCGCACTAGCCTGCGGCCGCCATGTTCTCCCCCGACCCTTTTCTTTCTTGCCCCTATACGCGGGCCACTCAGCTTAGGAGGATTTTTGGTGCATAAACGTTTTGGCCTTGTTGTACGCCCTTTTGGTGTCATCTCCTCGGGTGCAGCTTGTGCGTGTCTCTCTTGATCAGAGTCAGTGTCAATATCAATACCACCCTCGATCTGTATGTCAGGGGGCTCATTAGCCATAACTGCATTTTCCGGTGCACTACTAAAATCTAGGAGAATGGGGCCGCCATTTTCATTCTCCTGACCAGTTTCCTGCAGAATAGTGTCCTCTATCATAGTAGAAGCAGTAGGTGACAAACAGCGAAGGTCTGGTGATTGACTTAACCCAAGAGAGTCTCTCCTTTGAGTGTTAATTTTCCTAACTGTCTGGACAAGATAATTATCGAGGGTATTCTGTGGAGGTTCCTTTGTTTTCACAGGCATGCTGCTCAATGTACTCACAGCCAGCGTTAAAATAACTTAAAATACTTAATATTGTTTAATATGGAACTATATTGCTTACTTGAGTGTTAGTCCAGCAGGGTTTCTGGCCCTGCCCTGCCTCCTCGTGCCGATGAGGGCCGTAGAGGGCCCGCCCTTTGCCCGGGCTTCGCTCCGGGCGTCCCGCTCGCGTCCCGCGTAGCTGGTCCTGCCCGCTTTTGTGCTCCTCCCCTGGCGCCCTCGCGGTGTCACAGCGCGCGCCGCCGCGTAGGCTGCCGGGATTCGTAGTCCCAGAGCGGCGGCGCGTCCCAAGTGCTGGTAGGATGACTCTCGGCGGTGGCGGCGTGGGCTGGGATGCCGGTCTAGCTGCGGCGTTGTTCAGGTAAGTTTTAGCGTTCCCAGAGGCTCCGCCGGTCCTGCCCGCTTTTGTGCTCCTCCCCTGGCGCCCTCGCGGTGTCACAGCGCGCGCCGCCACGTAGGCTGCCGGGATTCGTAGTCCCGGAGCGGCGGCGCGTCCCAAGTGCTGGTAGGATGACTCTCGGCGGTGGCGGCGTGGGCTGGGATGCCGGTCAAGCTGCGGCGTTGTTCAGGTAAGTTTTAGCGTTCCCAGAGGCTCCGCCGGTCCTGCCCGCTTTTGTGCTCCTCCCCTGGCGCCCTCGCGGTGTCACAGCGCGCGCCGCCGCGTAGGCTGCCGGGATTCGTAGTCCCGGAGCGGCGGCGCGTCCCAAGTGCTGGTAGGATGACTCTCGGCGGTGGCGGCGTGGGCTGGGATGCCGGTCAAGCTGCGGCGTTGTTTAGGTAAGTTTTAGCGTTCCATGCTAATACTGGTGCAATTTCAATTCTCTGGGACAGGGTCCGTAACAAATGCATTGAACTGTTCGCATATGGCCTCAGAATTATTGAAGGGGTAAAAAATGAAGCAGCACTTTTCAAAGTCTGGAGAAAATTCCCCTTTACGGAAGGGATGTAGAACTTGTGCAGAGTACCACAGTGAGGCTTCATTGGCTTCAAATGGCATGGTTAGTGAAGGGACATTTCTATGCATCATTGCAAGCCATTTTTCATGCATTGTAATATAAATTTCCTGAATTGCTCTTCAAACTTTCTTTGCTTACCAAATGGCAAGCATTCTAACATGGAACATGTTGCAGTGCCAAAGTCACTTAAAGTGTCACCCAGCCTACTCTCAAGGAGATGTTTCACATCTACAACAATTATGCTGAACACTTGGTAGACAAGGGTGTTTTCAGACTTTATGCATCACAGAAGCCATTTTTCCTTGTAAAAATATTTAAAAAAAGCAGTAGAGTGTACTTTTATTCACATCACTGACAATATGCAACCGAAGATCCGCACATTTCTTGACATTGGCATTATCACTCAGCAAAAGTTCTGCAAACGGTGGCCACATGGATAATATTGTATTCAAAGCCCCTTGTACTGAGTACCTCCAGCTAAATTAAACAGTTGGGATAATTCAAGTCAAGTCAACTTTTATTGTATAAAATGTGTTAAAAATTATTACAAAATACGCTTCGATCATCATGAAACATTAAAACACATATGTAAATATTAACTATTATAATCAGTTGGTAGTATAAAAAAGAAAAAAAATAAGTGACTTGTATTTTTGTATTGTATTTAGGGCTGTGCTCCCTGTTCTGCTTGCTGTAGGAGAGATTGTGCTTTGATCATATATTTGACCCCCCTGCAGGCCAACGAGGGAGATGATCCGTCCAGCCATCGGATTACCGCTTGCCTACATGTCCGAATATTCAATTTATTAAAAATGTTCTTTTAAAGCCGTCTCCTCAAGTCCTTAAGCGCCGGACAGACACATAGCAGGTGAGTTAATGTTTCGTTTGGGTATCCACATAGATGACAGCGGGGGTCACTGTGACAGCTCTCCCAGGATGGTAACAAGTCTTTTGAAAACTGTAGACCTAATCGGTGTTTTATATATCTTTGTTTTAGGAACCAATTAAAGTGACTTCCCAGATACGTCTGTGGCTTTATCCCGGAATATGTATTTATCACTGTCCACCCGTGTCGACGTTTGCGGTACTTATTTTATCTTCCAGATAAGATTCCCATTTGACTGCGTTATTTGTTATTTTGTCAAAGGTATGTCTATATGGCCTCAAATCCCAAGTTTCTTCAATTCCTAAACAGATCAAGGAGTGGGACAGGAATTCTCCCCAACTCCTTGGCACGTGTTGTTTCTTCTGGGTCTCAATTTCTATCCAACACAAGTTGTCTAGTGAGCCTACTTCTGACATGCGTTTTTTGTGGCAAAATTTTACAAAGGTTCCCATACTGCGGAACTTCTGGTTCAGAAGGCCAAATTCTAGGCGAACCTGCGCCGGTGCTGATGATTTTGGGAGGTTTAGGGTTGCCTTATATATCTTCGTTTGTAGACTGTTTAACATCCCCGCTTCTTTGCCACACCAGGTGACCAATGCGTGTGACAAGGTTGGTAGGGTTTGTCCTTATATCACTTTCAGCAGGTGAGTGTAATTCGGGCAGCTTAGGTTTTTTTTGTAGTTGGCGGTATGCATAGGTCAGAGAATGTGCTTTGGCTTTTAGGTCTATTTTATGTTCTTTGTTCGTTTGGCCCCACCCCAATATCAGACCTAGATATTTGTATGATACTTCCTCCTTTATTGGGGTATTATTTACGTACCATTTGAAAGTTGGCTTTTTCGGATCCACAATGCGGACCACTTTGGTTTTATCTTTGTTCAATTCCAAACATTCATGTTCCAGATAGGTTACCATTTTGTTGATCATCCTCTGCAGACCTATCGGCTATTGACTCAAAATGACAATGTCATCCGCATACTGCAAAAAGGGGATTGGAATTTTTGACAAGTACGGTGAATGGCCATCTCAGACCTCCATATGGCTGACGATGTCTGCCATGTATAGGTTGAATAAGCTTGGTGCCAATACACAGCCTTGTTTTAGGCCCTGTTGAGTTCTAATTACGGCTGTTACGCTGCTACCGTCTCCCAATTTAACTCGTGCCCAGGTATTACTATACAAGCCTATAATAGCCTGCAATAGCTTTTTCGGGAGGCCCCATGAACTCAGTTTTTCCCATAATCGGGTTCTGTTCACCCTATCAAAAGCTGCACGCAGGTCTATAAAACAAGCATACAGTCTCCTCTTCCTTTTTTCTGCTTTTTCCTTCAGGAGAGCTAGGGTTGTCAAGTTTGTTAGTGTGCCCGTCCTTGGCCGTAAACCCGTTTGGAACATTGCAATTATTTTCGTGTCTTCCATCCAATCCTGAAGACTTGACAATAGACATGACCCTTACAACTTCGCCTCTACATCCATCAGCGAAATCAGCCTATAATTCTCTGGCTCATTATGATCACCTTGTTTGAAAATGGGGTGAATTATACTCCTGTTCCAGGATCTTGGCAGTTTATTTTGATTATAAATTGAGTTGAAGAGCGAAGTTAAATATTCTGCCCAATATTCAGGATAACATTTTTAAAAAGCGTTCAGAAGCCCATTAGGACCCGCTGCACCCTCTTTTTTCAGACGAATTATTATCGCTTTTAGCTGGTCTTTTGTTGTTAGAGTTTCAGGTACTATATCTACCGCTTTTCCTGCTTTATTAGCGAGTCTGTTCTCTGATTTCCATATGCTTCCTCGATCCCACGTTGTGTTCGGAATTTCTGCTGGTAGAATGTTTCCTGTTCCTAAATTTTTCCAGCGTGTTCGCGGTTTCTGTTGCATGATTTGCACTCTGCTGTACAGGACCGGTTTCGACCATCCACCCTGACAGTGAACATATTTTTGACATACTCAATCCTCTTACGTTCTTCAATGCCTGCCTCCTGTCTTAGAGTGTCACCCTTTGCCAGTTTATTAATAAGATCTCAAAATGATCGGGCGCTTTTGTTTTTCCCGGCAATTAGTAATTTTGTCCACATTTCTTCTTGATACAGTCTTTTTGCACTGCTTAGCTTTGTCTTGTATCTTTTCCGCATAACTTTCAATTTTAGCTTATCTGGTTGTATTCCACTTTTTATCATTAGTACCTGCTTCCGGATTTCTCGTGCGATTTTCCTTTTTTCCTCTCTCAAGGTAGTGTTATACCATGGCTTTTTCCCAGTATTAGCTCTTCTCACATTCTGAGTTGTTATTGGGGGGTTTCTTGTGACAGCTTCACATAAGTATTCCCAAGCTCTTATCGGATTTTCTTTTTCATCTGGTGTTAGTCCGAGCACCTCATTTTTAAATGTATCCATTGTTGGGTTTATATCCTTCCCTCCCCATTTTAGTTTACGTAGATTGAATTTTTCGGTATATTGAGTGACGGTGTTTTCTTTTTCTGTCTTATTGACGTACATTTTTATTTTGATGATTAGTGGGAGATGATCGCTTTCCATGCGCTGCCTCACTGAAAATGCGCTCACCATCTGTTTCAAGTTATTGCTCAATATTGTGTAGTCTATTGTAAACTTCCGGTTACCGCTTGCAAATGGTATTGCTATGCCACTCTTCCCATTGTTTATCTTATTTAGGATAAAAAGGCCCAGTTCTCCAAGTGCTTGAGTTATTTTATTATCTTTTGTTAGATTACTATTGAAATCCCCTGAAATAATCAAAGAATGCGACTCATGAGTGCTTTGCAGAGCCCTAATCAGAGTTAATAATGTTTTCAGTTTTTCATTTTTCTTTTTCTTATCCGGGTGTATATAAACATTAAGTACTAAAAGATTGCGAATGCCTGATCCTGTGTCCGACCGCTCCGTGAGTTTTATTGCTTGAGTCCAGTTTACCCCGGTGTCTACTTCTTCAACTTGCCATCTGATTTGTTGGGCGATATACGTTGATAAACCTCCTCTAGGGTGTCCAAATTTTGAGAGTTTTTCTGCAAGGACATGAAATTCAATATAATCCGCGATGGAAATTTGGCACAGGTTCCAGGTTTCTTGTAGCAGTATTAGATCGTGTTGCTTCAAGAAATTTGCCGTTTCATGGTCGTGCCCCATGTTGTTAAAGCCATGAACATTCCAGGAACATAAGCTGATCGTGTCTGGGTTTGCGGTAGAAGATTCCTTCTGATTTCCGGCTGTTATCTGTGGTTGTAGTTTTCTTTCTTTCTTTTTTTTTTAAATTTTTTTTTATTTGTCAGAGCCAGTAAATACAGGAGTCAAAATACATTGAAACTGCATGGTAAACAAGCACAATCATATATGACACATTCTAACATTTTTAGAGAGGTAGTGAGAGAGAAAAAAAAGAAAGAGAGAGAAAAAAAAATACCTCTCCATGACAATAATTATTGCTCGCACATGTAGACACATTTAAGTTGTTCATCATATCCCTGAGCCAATCCCCCTCCGCCAGTTAGTGATGGGCTGCCAAATCGCCTTGCCACGCATAGCGGATTTTAGCCCTCTAGTAGCAAAGATGGCACTTTCCTGGTTGAAGACACCAAGGAAACGAGCTAACCACATTTGAAAGCTGGGTGGCTCTGAATTTTTCCACAGTGCGGCTAATATTATCTGGAGAACTGCAGAGCCTATAAAGAGCATTGCCTCTTCATCTCTATTCAAACTAAGTGTATTATCGGTACCTAGCAGATACAGAGTAAGGGAGTCAGGTATTTTATGACCAAACACTTCTTCCCAGAATCCGTTAATCATTCTTTTAATTAGTGTTAATGCGTCACATTCACTGAACATGTGTATTAATGTTGCAGGGCCGTTAATGCACCTAGGGCAGTGGTCATTCTCCCTTTTGACCCAAGCATATAGCTTGGCAGGGGTAAAATATAGATTATATATGGCCTTGTATGTCTGGGCTTTTAAGCTAGCTGACATAAGTAGCCTTGATGATAAACATAGACTCATATCAATGTCTACGTTTGGGTTGTCAAGTTTGTCAGCCCAGGCGGTTTCTGTATGTTCTATGTCATCCTGTAGTTTCTCCAGTAGTTGGCCATAGATTGTACCTATTCTTGTAGTTTTTCTAAGCTATAGTATCGATAATTTCAATTCTCCCTAGGTTAATATTAGGAGCTTTAAGTTTAAGCAAAGTATGAATCTGGATAAATTTGAGGTAGTGCCCATTTGGTAGGTGATATTTTTGTTGTAGGTCTGCAAAGGTAGTATCAGGGTTCCCTCCCAGCATATCGCCTACTGAGGCAATTCCTAAGGATTCCCATTTCTTTGAAATTGCATCATTTCCTAGCTCTGGGAGTAGGCTAAAGTATATCTATTAAACTTTTGAATATACATATATTTAGTTATTCTGGACCAAATTTTCCATGCGTTAGAGATAACTTTGAATTTATTCTTTTTGTAATAGCTTCCCTCCACTTGCCTCAAAAAGAGACCTTTAATCTTCTGTCCAAGAGATAGCTCATAAATGGATGGAGGTACTGCAGACTCGGGTTCTTCTAAAAAAGGATTATTATAAAGAAGCGGGGCCATCTGCTGGAGAAATGTAGCCCAGAAGTAAAACAAAATATTAGGGACTGCTAATCCTCTATTCTGAGGCAGTGGCATAAGTTTTCTTTCTTTCTTTAGATTCCAAACCTTGCTAGGAACATTTATTGCTCAAAACCGATGCCACCCAGGACCAATCAGTAGTCTGTTCATGCACTCCTCCTTGAGACACCTCATTTTCGTGTCTCTCTATATTTTGTAATATTTTTTGCGGCGTAGCTGAACATGCACCCTTTAAGCATGATTTTCGGATGTTCCCCTCTTCCGTTTTCTTTTTACCTGTGGATATACTTTTCAGTAATGGGAATGGGTATTTTTTCATTTCCTCCCGCCTTAGTTCTATGCCCCAGGCTTCAAAAGACATGTTTCTCGCAAGTATTCTGTCAACTATGTCCTTAGACGACCAGGTAGTAATGACTCTTCTACCTCTGGTTTGATTTTTGAACATTTAAATTCTACTGACAGAAGGTCTTGGGATACTATATCATCCAGTTCTGGGATCTCTCTCAGCAACCGCATTATGTTACCTCTGTTCAAGAAGTCTTGTCCCCCTGTTATCTGGTATTCAGGTATAAATGCTAGTTGGTTATTTATTACTGGCTGTGATTGTGTATGCTGTTTTGCCTTTTTTTCTTCTTCCGATTTTGTATCTTGTGTTGATTCTCCACTTACGTTTGTTCTTTTCCCTTAACTCCGGGTTTTTGTTGTTATTTCGTCATTTGGCTCATCTGTTGTTATAGGGTGAATAGTGGGTTTGTTAATCCCATCCATGTTCAGTGTCTGAGTACGTATTGTTTGATAATTTGATTGATGAATGCTGCAGGTTCGTCCTTCGTTTGAAATTATTTTTGTTGGTGTTCTGATTATCCCCTTTTCATCTGTTTGTTTGTTTGGTTGCTGAATATTGCTAGATCGTCCATCTTCATTTACATTTATTTTTATTGAAGTTCTAAATAGTCCATTTTCATCAGCTCTTATTTTGAGTTGCCTTTGATTCATTTTGTCTAATATATTTTGTTTAGGCTCCATGTTGGTTGAGACGTTTAGGGACATCATGTCATGGTTTGCTAGTTTGGCCTCAGGTGTTTGCGCTTCGTCAATCTGATGAGTCATTACTATCTGATTTGCACAGACCTCCTGGGCTGAAACTCTTTCATCAACTTCGTCTGGTGTCTTATCTTTAGTCTGGGCTCGTTTTGTTTTATTTTGTCTTCTTTTCGGCTGATTCAAATATTTACTCCCTTGTGGGTGTTTTGATTTTGTATAAATCGGGATGATCGGCGATTCTTTAATCAGGCTGTTCCCATTTACTACACTTAGTTGGGCTGATTGATCTGCAGAGGTGGTTGCTTCCTGAATTGGTTTCATTTTTTTTGTAACGGTGTGTTGAAAGATGGGATATATTTGATTATCTGCTGAAGGTTGGAATTTGATTTGTACTCTCCCTTTCCTTGCGCGCTTTCTTTGTCATTTTGTTAACTTGACTTTAGTATGCGTGGTTTCGCATTGTACCTCCTCTGTTTGGGCTGATTCATTATCGGATTTTTCTTCAGTTAATTTACTTGACTCTTCCTTTAGGTGGCTGTTTTGGCTTGGGTCTGTTACTATATATTGACTCCCTATTTCCACGTCAGGTTTTATTGCCCCAATATGGCTCGTAGTTTTGATATTATATTTTGTATCCACGGATGATTGGATCGACTTTAGTATGTCATTTAATATAGCTGGTAAATTTGACATATTGTCCACTAATTTGCCACACACACAGCTTGGTGGGAGGGTCTCTATATGACTTCCTTTGTCGGTCCTCCCTAAAAGGAAGGTTGCCATGTGATCCAATCTGACGTTTATACCTGAAATATGGCCCGCAATAAGGTTTATTAGATCAATTTGAACGTCCATTTTATCTGACTGGAAATTCAATGCTTAAATTGCCTGGTCTAAGGTGTTTAATAAAGATTTACTCCATGGGACTTTATATTCTTTTCTAGTCGGTGTTTCCAGCACATCTGGGTCTTCATCTGATCTACTCATAGATGATATCATGATTGGTGATTCTAAGTTTATGTTGTTTTTGGGCCATCCTTTAGTTTTATTTTGGTCTTTATCCTGTTCTTTGGGGTTTGCATTTAAATGCAATGGAGTAGATTCCAACCTTCTGTTATCGCCTGGTCTGTTTTGCTGATCTTCTTGTGGACTATACTTGGCTTGCAGACCTTGGTCGATCTTTGAAGCTGCTTCTATCTGGGATTGGATATCTTTTTCTTTCCCTGTTTGGCCATCCAAACTTATATCGTCTGGTAAGGTAAAGGAGGTTGACCATGAGTTGTCCTGTGCGGCCCTGTACCCAGCCGCCAATTTGTTCCCCATTATTCTTTCTTTCAATATGCTCTTTTCTTTGATATTTTTTTCCTTATCTCTTTCTTGCGACTGGGAGTCAATCTTATTTATTTGGGCGGTTACCACGTGAAAGTTGCCAAGGCCGATGTTACTATGTTGCTTATAATTGGTCCAGGAGGTTTGTGGCTGGTTTATTGGATTATTTGTTAGAATGCTCTCATTGTTGGTGACATTTACACTTGGTGCCGGTGTAATTGGGCTAGGTTGAAGGGCATGTTTGTGCGTCTGCCCGTAAATTGCCGCCATAGGGTCTTTTAGATAGAAGAATTTTTGAATCCCAATGTTGCTTTGCTTGGGACTTGGGCCTGTTAGCTCCGGTGCTGACACTAGTCTCTCTCTTTGTTGTGCCATCCTCTTCCTTTTTCTATTTAATTTTTGTGTGCCCTGATTTCTATCTTCTTCAATTTTTTGGGACTTTGAACTTACGTATTGCTGCACTTTTCCAGATCTCATTCTTTCCTGTCTGTGTAATATGGACCGTTTAATTGCGTGTTCCTGGGCCCCGGCCTCAAGGGTTTTTTTTTGCTGTTTTTTTTTCTTTCCTCTGTCTAGCTTCCTACTAGGTTCTTAACGTATCGTATGTTAGTATGTTTGCCCGGGTTCCCTGACAGATGCGCTGCTTTCCTTGTCAAAGGTCTCTAGTGCTCCTGATATACTGGACCACATATGCCACCTCTGCTCCTATTCCTACTCCACTCCACCTCCACTCCCCCTCCCAAGCCTGTCTTACCCCACTTAAGTAGGGTCAGCTGCCGTCAGGGAGGGTAGCGAGGTGTGGTTGCGGTGTAAGGAGGATTTGGTGGCGTTTAAGAAACAACACTTGGAAAGACCCTTTTACCAGGTACACAATGTTGCCCAATTTAACATGGTACCACTTGCGTGGGCATTCTTAAAAGGTATTAATCGTAGTTGTTGATGCGTTTAAGATACTACCAATAATGCCAGTGATGCAGCCAGAGCTTAAAACCTCTCCCCCATGGGGTCCTGGTGTTGTTCCAAGATGTTGTGGAAATATCTGTAATCCGTAGCCTGGACTGATGGGGCTGTCGTTTTTTTATGCTGTAATTCCTATCTCTGTCACTCTCTCGCCGTTGCTACTGGACACTCAGCTCAACCGTTCACTCAGGCACTGAGCGGAAGTGAGTACTCGGGCTCGGGCTCTGACTCGGGGCACCGGACTAACCTGGGTTCGTACACCCAATTTCTGCACCCTTCTGCACCCGTCCGCCCAGTATGGCCAGCACCACGTGCCCCTTGCTCCAACTCACCAGATAGCCCCCCCAGCTTGTGGATGGCGCCGACAGTGTTCTCCTGCTCCTGTGTCTCCCGTGGCTCTGGCGGTCGTAGTTATCCAGCTGATCGTGGCAGCGTTGTTTTCTCAGCGCTAGGCTCAGCGCTCACACCTGCACACAGCCTGTCTCCTCTGGCCGGCTCTCTTTTGAATGGCGGCTTTCCGCCGCGTTTTGATCACCTGTGGGAATGGTCAATGAGTTTTGCTATAAGCGGCGCCTGCCGCGATTGAATCGTTCACAAGCGGCTTCTGCCGCGATAGACTTTCTCGCGGCCACTGCCGCAGCAGTGTTTGCCCTTTGCCTTGCCCCGCCGCGTCAATGACCCCTCGCGGCTTCAGCCGCATTTGACCGGCAGGCTGCAACAGCCGAGGGTTTTCGCGGTTTTCGCGGCTCCGGCCAGGCTCCTTAGACCGGAAAAAAGAAATGTTAAGCAGCGAGGAGCGGCGTCATTCACCTTCTTCTCCTCCTCGCACAGCTTGTACCGCTCGACGCTCGGCGCTCGACTGCAATGGCTGACAACTCACCTAGATAGCCTAGGAATCTCTTAACATCAGTTGGGATAACTCTTTCTTTGATGCCACACATCGCACAAAATAAGAAATATTTGCATTTTAGTTCCCGCACATAACAAATCAGTGCACAAGAAAGGGCTAAAAAGTCAATAGCATTCTTCATTAACTCTGAAGATTGTAAAGATGCTTTCAGCATACCATCTGGCAAGTGGCTAGGATCTCCTACAGGGAAGCAGTTCAGCTCAGGTATCGATTTTGACAGGTCATCATACAACTTTTTCATACACGAAGCTGATGGTGGTGTGGTGCTTTTTTGTGTCTAACGGAGATTTGCCGTGTACTTCAGAATGTGCCAGTTACCTCGCCCCCCCTTCCTCCCGAGGCCCGTGCACTAGTATGTCCATCCAGTACCCGGTGTGAGGAAGAGAGAGCTGCGGAGTGACCGCGGTCAGAGAGGAAGACAGCCGGCTTCTGAGCAGCAGCATGAATAACTCATGGCGTCAGGTCGGCTGCTGCTGACATCCGTTGCATCTACTAGAAACGGCTGGCAGGATTTGGGACGAGTTAGGGACCAAGGGTCGGAGGACCACTCTGGCTATGTCATCCTTGGCGTGGCACAACTGATACTTTGCGGACAGCCATGGGGGGAGGGGGTTAATAGCTGTATCACCATTGGTGTTGGTACCTATAAATGAATGAATGAAAAAGGAATGAAAGAAAAATCTGTAAAGTGCTACAGCAGCCCAACATGGTTGGGCTGCAGCTGTGTAAGTGCAGCTACAAACCAGAAGAAAACAGAGTAAAAAGGCAAATAGTGTAAATTAAACAGGTTTCCAACTGTTTTTCTTAGAACAAGCTTCAGAAGAAATGACGGGGGAGTGAGTCAAAGCTCATTCCACATCTTAGCTGCAGGCAGTGCTCAAGTCGGGCGTACACGCGGGCGGACGGCGTCCACCCACTATTTTCACAGGGTGTACACCGTTCACCCTGCCAAGAATTTGGGCCCCACTAAATAACGTGCTGAACTCGTCCTGGTGTAATTACCAAACACCAGGACACGTTCCACAACACCTGCACGTTGTTGTCTGCTTTCCATCTGCAACAAGCAACAACGTGCTGGGGGGGGGCGGAGCTTTCTTATTGCTGACTCCTGTTGGGCCCTTAACAAAGGCCGTACTTAAGGGGTCATCAGGCCTCCTTTTGTTCAAGTCTCCTGGATGGCAGCAGCCAGGAGCCTCACACCTGGAAGCAAGTGCAGCAGAGGGGAAACAAAGGCTTACACCTTGTTAGCACTTTACACATACTTAAGAGAGGCAGCTTTTCACTTTGTTCAGGCTCTGTTTACTATATGTGCATGTGCTGTATGAATGTCAGAGGTGTTGGCCTCTCCCAGTATTTACATAATGCTAAATGTAATTTATATAGCGCTTACTACCCCTGAGGAGTAGTTGAAATAATTGAAGTACACTATTTGTTCTTGTATAGCGCTACTCATCCCACTGCAGAGTGTCAGAGCGCTTTCCATCACATCTACATATTAAAGTCGCGGATTGTGATGCCACTTCCTATGATGTCAATTTCTATAAGTCATGCGCCGTGATGTCATGTGGGATAATGTCACGCGCCATGATGTCACTTGCATACTGCCTAACTAGGTTAGTCCTCACACTTCTTTTTTTAGGACTTGTGCCCTGGCTGCAGGGAAAAGAACCGATGAGTGGTGTGGAACACATCAGGTGTTGTTGTGTACGTGTTGCCTTGATATGTGACAGGTCTGTCTGTACAACACAAAGCAGACCAGAAAACTGTACATGTGACCCTTTCTGTGGCACTGCCCTAAGTACAACTGTCCCACCCTGGAATGAGGGGGTCTCCTGTGGCTACCATGTGGCTGCCTTGCGTTGGTCGAACTCACCGTCATCTCTTCTGCACATCCAGCCGCCGCAGTATGGCACGCTGGCACATCTCTGCTTCCATGGGCATCCATCGGGCCCAGGCTTCGGGTGGCACTTTGGAGAGCAGCGAGGTTTAGGGTACCCTGAAAAAGAAACAGGTGGAAAGAATAAACTTCACTCACTGAAAAAAACAGCAAGGGCTGAAAAACAGCTGGGATGAGAATTAATTTTATCAGTTCATTATTAACACAATCTCCCAAGGATTAATGTAGTGAAGACAAGCGCAGTCTCTTTTTAGGTCTGACTACAGACAACTTTGGCTGCCAGGAAAGACTATTGTGAGAACACAATAAACACAAAACAATATACATCCCACTATGTACCCATGCACAATAAATAAATATACCAAAGGGATATTCAGCCCTGTTTTTCATTGGTTATTTGGCCACGCCCTCTTTAGGCACTGGCGCGCTCGGTTGTCCATGATATCATGGGAGTAGCCAATGGTAAATCATGGATGTCAACTTTTTAGGTCTCGCCTAAGACTGCCCCTGCCCTGTTGCTTTCAAGACCTTTTGTTGGCTTAATGGGGGGGTTGGAGCTCATCCATTTCTTACCAGTGATGGCATCATTGTCAGTGTTATTTGGTGGCTCCTGTTTGGCTAGCTTGTGCTAGTTTCGCTTTAGTTCATGTGTTTCCCCCATCCTTGGAGCAGGGACCGAGTACTGTTTCTTTTTTTAAAAGAGTGTCCTTCCTCTGCTTACGCTTTCTGTCTCTGCCTATTTGTTTCTTCTACATGCAGCACTTTGTCTTGCTTCTGGTTTTGCTCTGCACTGTTTCTTTCTCCTACTCTTTGCCTGTGTTTGTCCCCTTTTAGATTTAATCTTTTCCCGTTCAACTGTTTATTGCAGCATAACAACACTACAAGGCCACAAGCGGCTAGCGTTGCTTTTAACAATGGCTTCAAGACACATTCATGGCTTAGCACTATCATTAATAAATAATCATTCATTTAGTTTGTAACAAAGTGCACATATGATGCATGGTTTATGAGTTATTGGATGTCTTGGGCATGATTAAAACGTGTTATTCAAAGTCAGGTTGTGTTTTAAATTGGTTTATGTTTTAATGATTTTGGGTTGGATAGCGCATTCTGGCTTGAAAATAAAATGACGCTGTAAAGCTTTTTTGCGCTTGTTTGGCCACTCCTGTTGTGCTTCCTCCCACAGCTCAATGCCATATTTTGAAGATTCCCATGTCTATGAAAGCAGATTCCGCAACATTCTTTTCTCCTAGTGGACCAGAGGAGTGGAAGAAATTTCAGAATTTCATTCATAGACAATCACATTAGACCTTTTGCTTATGGGGGGAAACACATTGAAGTTTTAGGTGAATTCGATGCTACTTTAAGCTTCAAAGGTAACAGTAAATCAGGAACTATATATGGGATGTATGACGTTACAACGCATACATTCACAACGCGTACCATTACAACAAACCTTTTACAACGCAGTATCCATTACAACTCCTGCCATTACAACGCATGCCATTACAACGCAGCTGCAGTATTTCTTTTTTTTAATTAATGGGAATGTAATAGTAGTGTAAGTGTTGGATAGTGTAGGGGTTAAAATTACTATTCTAACTCCAAGGGGGTGTAATAATAGGGTAAGTGTTGGATAGTGTAGGGGTTAAAATTACTATTCTAACTCTAGGGGGGCATAATAGTAGGGTAAGTGTTGGATGGTGTAGGGGTTAAAATTTAAATAAATATTTACCCATACTTATGTTGTAATGGCATGCATTGTAATAGTAGCTGCGTTGTAATGGCATGCGTTTTAATGGATCCTGCGTTGCAAAAGTTTCGTTGTAATGGTAGTGCGTTGTTTTAGTTGCGTTGTAATGGCTGTTTCCCCCATTTATGTAGAAAAGGATATGACACGCTATACCATACCAGACAACCCACACCACACCACACCATAGTGTATAATGCCAGGCCATACAATATAATGCCATACTATTCTGGGACAAGCCATTCCATATCATACCATAGCATACTGTACAATGACAGTCCATACCAGGCCATAGCATACTATACAATACCATACCAGACCAAACCATACAGTTGCAAAGTCATCCTGTGTGCCCTTTGCACCCCCATTGTTTGCTGACTGCTACTGGTAGTCAGGTAAGGGTACACCCAGACTCACCAAACAGCATTACAAGTTGCAAGAATTTCAGGTCCATTTGGAATATATAGCAGGTGGGAAGAATGTCTTCGCTGATTGTTGGTCTGGATTATCCCTCAAAATAGAGGATGACGGCAGGACAGTGATAATGTTCCATTTCTGCTTGCTGTTTGTCAATGTGTTTTATTCATTGTGCATCACGGTCATGTTTACTTGTCCAGTGGTTCATGTCTCTCAATCAGCTTCCTACTCTGTTGTGTGAGCATACAACTAGTGACTGAGACTCCTGTCCAGAGGGCCCCCTGCTGCCATGAGCCTGTGTCTGCTCAAAGACAGGTTCAATCATGAAGGGGATCAATGTTTCACCAATAGGTGCCTTGTGAGAATAACAACCTAGGCCATTAACAATGAGCTTGTAAGTAATAAAAAGTGAGAGGTCAAGAATCAAATGACATAAAAGATACTTGCTTTTTTATTAGTCCCGTAGATTTGAAAAACAAATTAAAACATTAAAACTGAATATACTTTATAAAAACATAGACCTATTCACAAAATAGGGTACAATAAACAATAAAGTTCACAAATTTATACAATAATTTAATTTTTTTTTAAAAAGCGAATTAATGTAAAAAGAGGTAGGTGGCATAATTTTGTTATCTCAAAATTATGCCACCTACCTCTTTTTACATTAATTCGCTTTTAAAAAAAAAAATATTGTATAAATTTGTGAACTTTATTGTTTATTGTACCCTATTTTGTGAATCTATGTTTTTATAAAGTAATATTTTCTGCCACCCAAGCCTTTTTTATTGCTGCAGAAATAGTCCGGATTTTCACACTTGTAGGAGTGTGATGATTTGTAGTTGTGATGTTACTATCAGTGGCAGCATGGCAGGGGCAAAGTGTGGTGCACGCTGCAGTGTCTTCCTGATGAGAGCCCTGACACCTATTTTTTCACAAATTAAGCACTAGTCATTGTGCAAGGGTGTCTTCGCTGCAGATATGATTCTCCTTGTCCAGGAAGGGACAATTTCATGCGGATGTATGACATTACAACGCATGCTTTTACCAAGCATGCCTTTGCAACGCTGTTTTTACAACGCATGCCTTTACAACGCATAGTGCTTTGGGGTGCTGGACAGTGAATAGTTTAATTTACTATTCCAACTCCAGTCCCCGTGGATAGTAGGGAAGGTGTTGGATAGTAAATTAAACCTATTCCCCATCCTAGAGCGCCCCCCAGCGCAATGCGTTGTAATGGTTTGCGTTGTAAAAGCTGCGTCGTAAAGGCACTGCGTGGTAAAAGTTACGTTGTAAAGGATGTTTCCCATTTCCTGCACACAAACAATCCACTGAGGCATGTTCGTCTTTCTATGTTTGCTGCAGAATGCAGGACACATACAAAGGGGAAAAAGGGGGAAAATAAAGATATTTCTCCTTGTTTCGCCTAGCCTGGGAAGGCGTAGCATTTTGACACATTACCAGGTCTACCAGTAATGTTATATCTGGGAATGTGCCAAAATCCTAGGGTGGGTGTGTGGGAACCCCACGTCCAAAAAACAACAGTTGATGGACAGAATGCAGAACAATGTCATACATTCACCCCAGTACAGAGATCCGGGCCTAAATTCATCGTTATTTTGCACTCCACACCACCCCAGTTCAGACATGGCCATATGCAAATTAGCCTTGACCCTGTGCCTCATGGGAACAGTCCAGCCCGAACTGCCAAGCCACGTCCACCCATGGAACGCCTCCCTAGGGCACAGTAACGCAACGCAGCTATTTGCACTGTGTTGCACGACTCTATATTTATCATGGGTCTCGGGGATATATGTACAAAGCCCCTATCGCCACAGGAATGTCACTTTTAGTGATGTTCCTGTGGCGATATGTGCTTCACCTTATTTACACGGCAGAGTTAAGCCACTTAACGTGGCTTAACGATGCCTTGTAAATAAGTCCCCCTTTCACGCTACACTTAGTGTGAAAGGAGAGGGCAATGGATGTTGCGTTCCACCGCAAAACCATTTGATTTTGATGCTGCCCCCTATTTACAATGGCAGCATAAACAGGAGGCAATGCCACAATTAAGACTAGTAAAAACCAGGTCGTAAACAGGCAAAACGAGGAGAAATGCTTTATCTCTACGTTGTGCAGCACAAATAGAAAC
Organism: Lissotriton helveticus; assembly: GCF_964261635.1. Classification (NCBI taxonomy): domain Eukaryota; kingdom Metazoa; phylum Chordata; class Amphibia; order Caudata; family Salamandridae; genus Lissotriton; species Lissotriton helveticus. The sequence goes on along the minus strand of NC_136069.1, from coordinate 1,707,293,222 downwards.
AATAACAGGCCATTTATTGTTTATGTGCAGGATGGTGACCCTTCTTGCACATAAACATTCTGGGCCCGATTCACAGAACTAACTTAAAACAAAATCCTACACTTACTACCATTTTGGTATTCACAGAAGGCACTTACTCATTTTGGTATTCACAGAAGTTAGGACTCCTAAATGCATTTTGTGAATACCGAAAGTATTAATTTAGGATTTTTCTCAGTTTGAGAGTAGTAAAGTTAGGACTCCTAACTTTAGGTCTCCTAAATGCCTTCTGTGAATACCGAAAGTCTTAAGGTTAGGATTTTTCTCAGTTTAGGAGTCCTAACTTTACTGCTCCTAAACTAAGAAAAATCCTAGCTTTAAGACTTTCGGTATTCACAGAAGGCATTGAGGAGTCCTAAAGTTAGGACTCCTATCTTCTGTGAATACCGAAATGAGCAAGTGCCGACTGTGAATAGCAAAATGAGTCAGTGCCTTCTGTGAATAGGTTACAGGCCCCCTTAGATATAGCTGCCCCTCAAAAAATTATCAAGGAGAAAACCAAGTTTAAAAAGTCTCCTTGGTATACCCCTGAGCTAAAAGAGTTAAAGCGTACTTGCAGGAAATTCGAAAGAACGTGGAGATATACTCTCAAGGAAGAAGACAAAACCAGCTACCGAGAGGCCATTAAGAAATACAAAACTAAGACCACACTGGTACAAGCTCGGTTCTACGAGGAAAAAATGACTAACTCCGCTAACTCCTCAAAAGAACTATTTCAGATAGTAAAATCCCTAATCAATACCCCCTCTTCCCTGCAAAATCCTCTCGAAGCCCAAACTCGCTGTGACGCCCAAGCTGAGTATTTTTATCAAAAAATACAAAATATCTCTTCTTCTTTTGTTCAGGCCAGCCACCAGTCAGTGGTCAATGACACAGCTTCTTCTTCTACTGACAGTTCACTTGCTGAATTTCCATTACTAAATGAAGAATTGCTTGACTCCCTCATGCTGAAAGTCACAACAGGCTCTCCACTAGACCCTGCCCCCCCACGACAGCTCATGAAAATTGCTGACACCATCAGACCAGCAATTTTAAACATTGTAAATAAGTCAATCAGCTCAGGAACAGTCCCAGGTACTTGGAAATGCGCGCAAGTCAAAGCCTTGTTAAAAAAACCTAATCTTGACCCTAGCAATATGACTAATTACCGCCCTATTTCACTTCTTCCTTGGGTGGCTAAACTGCTTGAGAGACATATTAACACCAGTCTTATGTCTTACTTGGAAACAAACCATCTGCTTCACGACTCACAGGCAGGGTTCCGTCCTAAACTGGGGACAGAAGCGGCACTTCTGACGGTGACTGAATTAGCACGCAGGCACATGGATCAAGGCGGCACCACAGCAATAATGCTGCTAGACTTAAGTGCCGCCTTTGATACCGTGAATAGCAACATCCTCCTCTCCCGCCTAAAACTCCTTGGAGTAACGGGCAGCGCCATTCTATGGCTTCAATCCTTCCTGGAAAATCGCACATTCCAGGTGGTAGAGGGTGACATCCACTCAAAAACCTGGCCTCTCAACCAAGGCGTGCCTCAGGGCTCCTCCCTGAGCCCAACGCTTTTTAATGTTTACATGCAACCTCTGGCAGAAATCGTCCGTCCATTTGGCTTTGACATTGTGACTTACGCTGACGACACTCAGCTGGTGCTAGCTTTGAATCAGCCAGGCCACACTCTCTCGAACTTGAGTAGCTGTCTGGTAGCGGTCACAAACTGGATGGCTTCCTCCCATCTTAAATTAAATGGGGATAAAACAGAACTTATGTTTCTGGGAAATTCAGCCCACCCCAGCCCCATCCTACCTTGGCCACCTTGCACGGGTTCTCCCCCTGAACCAAAAAAGCTAATTAAAAGCTTGGGCATGTGGCTAGATAACACCCTTACTTTTACTCATCAAGCCACCATACTATCCGCCACCTGCTTCGGACTGATGCGCATGCTGCGGAAACTCCTGCCTCTTCTCCCTTTCCAGGCTCGCAGGATACTGGTCCAGGCCATTATCCTGTCTCGCCTGGACTACGGGAATGCCCTCTATCTGGGTGCACCGAGTAGCACACTTAAAACACTACAGGTCACCCAGAATGCTGCAGCGCGTCTGCTGCTGGGCCTTCCCCGTAGCCACTCCGGCACCATGGCTCTGAGAAACTTACACTGGCTGCCCATTCAAGCCAGAGTTAAGTTTAAAGCAATGTGCATCATGCATAAGGCCATGAGGAAAAACGCTCCCGCCATGATCTGCTCCTTAGCCACTCCCTACTACCCCCATAGATCTTTGCGGTCAAGCACAGCTTTTCTGGCAACAGCACGGAAAATTAAACGAGCCAGGTGAGGCGGACGCTCCTTCTCCCTCAATGCTGCCACTACCTGGAACTCCTTACCTCCTGCGCTCCGTAATGAGCCCAATCTGTTAAAATTCCGCAAACCCCTTAAAACTTTTCTTTTTTCCACATAATTCAGTAAGTTTGCCCAGAAGTAAGCAACTTTAGCGCTACGAGGCCTTCGGGTAGATTTGCGCTTTATAAAACCCCTTTCATTTCATTTCATTTCAATAGCAAAATGAGTCTGTGCCTTCTGTGAATAGCAAAATGAGTAAGTGCCTTCTGTGAATACCAAAATGGTAGTAAGTTTAGAATTTTATGTTAAGTTAGTTCTGTGAATCGGGCCCTCTTTTTAAAGAAAATTACATTTTGCAACTTCTCTATGTGCTGTATTAAGCAACACAGATAAAAGATACAAAACGTCATTTAAAGATTGTCCTTCCTGCATATAAGCAATTTTCCCCTCACCACAAACACAGGCACCCTGGCTCTATGGCGCAAGGGTGCCTGCGTTGGTGCTAGGCTGCTAAATTTAGCACCAGCGAAGAAGGAAACGCAGGGTTGCACCAAATTGTTGTAAATATGGTGCAGCCCTGCATTTCAGAAGTGGCAGAGCGTGGAGGTAAGAAAAGGAGGCTATCGTCTCGCTCCGCCACTTCCTTGTAAATATGCCACTTATTGTCTTGCAAGGTGGCCTTGCCTGGCTTGATAAATCTGCCTATAGCGCTGCGTCGCGCTGGCGCCCCCTTGCATCGTGCCACATCACCGCAACTCAATATCAAGTCTACTCCCCTATCTTTCAAAAACTCCTGGTGCAGCAGCGAGATACTACCCTGTCTCATTCTAAACCGCAGTATCTTTTCCTATACATCCTCCTGGCTGGAGGAGTAAACTCAAATGGGTACTCATTTCCTCCGTGCAGTTGCATCGGACGCCCTTGTTTCCATGGACATCTGCAGTGCATGCCCCCGGGGGCGCTTCGTCGCCCTTGGGTCACCCGCGAGCTGGGGAGTGGCTCTGACTCTCAAACGGTATTTACTTCTGCAACAGGCAGGTTTTACGCCTACCTTGTATGTATCGAAAACATGCTAAAGGGGAGGGCGAGGGAAATGTAGTTCACAATATACGTCCCCTTTCCAAAAACTAAAAAAAGAGGGAGAACCACGTATGCTAGCGCCATGAAGCAGATTTAGTGCTAATTTGTTGAAATTTAAAGTGCCAGGGCCCCTTGCCAGGAGTCTACTGCAGCTTGTACCATCCACTGCCCCTGCCGGTGCTGCCAATGTCACTACGTACTCAACTACTAACGGTCAAGTGTGAAAAATAGAGGCCCCCAAACCTATAACTAAGGCTTGGGTGGCAGGAACTAGTTGTTTTTAAGGCATACTGAATTAAAACAACTGTTGTCCAGCGTATCTTTAAAAGCGTATCTTTAATCTACACAAACAGCGCCACCATGTGACAGCTGTCATAAGTATTGGTGTTAAAAATTAAGAGCAGGTGTCGAGCATCGGAAAACACTGTCTCAAATTAAGGACTAGTGTTTTAGTGCAGAAAGAAACCGCTATGTTAGCGCCATGAAGTAGATTCAGTAGATTCAGTGCTGTGCCCGGGTGTAGGAGGTAACCCTATGATGAAGCATGCTCTACTGGTGGGTGAGGATTCAGTGCTTTGCTCTATGATGAGGCATGCACCTTTGGAGGGTGAGGGTTGTATGTCCTTGATTAAATATCGTTCAAGCATATTTGTGCACTTCATGACACAGTATAGTTGATGCACTTTAGTCTCCTAACTCTTGTTATGGATGCACTGATTTTGTGAAGAGATGAAAATGCACTTCTTTAAAGTGCACTACGTCACAATGGAATACCCATCCACTACCCAGCGTCCACTCCTCTTACACGTTGACAAATAAGGCTATATGTGCTTCACCTTATTTGCACGGCAGAGTTAAGCCACTTAACGTGGCTTAACGATGCCTTGTAAATAAGTCCCCCTTTCATGCTACACTTAGTGTGAAAGGAGAGGGCAATGGATGTTGCGTTCCACCACAACACCATTGATTTTGACGCTGCCCCCTATTTACAATGGCAGCATAAACAGGAGGCAACGCCAAAATTAGGACTAGGAAAAACCTGGTCGTAAACAGGAAAAACGAGGAGAAATGCTTTATCTCTACGTTGTGCAGCACAAATAGAAACAACAACAGGCCATTTATTGTTTATGTACAGGATGGTGACCCTTCTTGCACATAAACATTCTGGGCCCGATTCACAGAACTAACTTAAAACAAAATCCTAAACTTACTACCATTTAGGTATTCACAGAAGGCACTTACTCATTTTGGTATTCATAGAAGGCACTTACTCATTTCGGTATTCACAGAAGTTAGGAGTCCTAACTTTAGGACTCCTCAATGCCTTCTGTGAATACCGAAAGTCTTAAGGTTAGGATTTTTCTCAGTTTAGGAGTCCTAACTTTACTACTCCTAAACTGAGTAAAATCCTAACTTTAAGACTTTCGGTATTCACAGAAGGCATTGAGCCTGTACACTGCTTTGCAATACTACATGCATGCATGCAAACTCTTAAATGTGTCACTTGATAGGATAAAGAAGAAAGAGCTGTCCTCTGGTTCCTGGTGATGAGAGCACCACTGCTGTCCAGAGGCGAGGACCACGAGGAGGAGGCTTCCTGCTGCCTTCATGGTGATGCTGCAGGAGTGGGTGACCAATGCTCTGTGGCTGGAGTCTCTGATGGGTTTTAAAGTCTCCTTGGGTGGGTCTCAGGACTAAGGGATAATAGATTGGCTTGCTGGGCACACCTAGGCATGCTTTCCAAAGGCATCATTAGAGAAACGCCTGGGTCAGTTTGAGCAGAGTGAAAACTCCCTGCATTATTACTTGTTTCATTCTGAGCGTCACAGCTTTAAGTTGAGTAATGTTTTCCTCATATGCTATGTAATTATTCTATAATAAACCCAGCATTTGCAGCAGTGATATTCTATGGGCTGTAAATAAGCCAAGAGATGCCCATTCATTGCAGTGAGTGGGGAGTGTGCAGGGGGTGGGCTCTCTATTCTGCTGTGTCAGGAAAATGACATCCATCGGGGCGTGGCTAGCACCTGACAGAGTATCCAGTGCAGCCCCCCCTGTGCCGGGACCTGTACCTTAAGTGCTCCACTTTGAAAAGGGTGCGGTTATGGCAGGCATTGCAGGGCTATTCACAAACAAAGTGCTGGGCCCAGATGGTATTTCTCCGGACCTGTTTAATACCTTCGATGCGGCGGCTATTCCGCCACAGCGCTAAGGGGGTGGGGGGGGCACGTGATGCTCACAAGCTGGTGACGGAACCGCTCCGTCACCAGCCTCGGGTGAGCTGTGCTGATGACGGAGCGGTTCCGTCATGCCCCCGCCCGCTCAATAGAACGCACCGAGCAGGCGAGAAATCAGCGCCGAGCAGGCGCGTCGGGCGGGCCATGACTGAACCACTCCGTCATCAGCACAGCGCCACCGTTGCTGATGACGGATCGGTTTTGTCATCAGCATCAATGTGGTTAAGTCCGACCCTTTGCTCTGGGCTCCGGTACTGGAGACTGTGTTTAACGCTGCTGCAAAGAACAGCTGTCCTCAGTCTTGGGCCTCTTCCACCATATTCCCTGTTTTCAAGAAGTGTGATAGGAATAGCACCCACTGTTACAGGCCAATCTCCCTCCTTGACTCAGTGGTTAAGGTTATAGGACGTATTCTCTTGCAGAGACTATCCACATGGGCGGATGAGCACAAGATCCTGTCGGATGTCCAGTTTCGATTTCGGTCGGGACGCTCTACTGTTGCTCAGTGTCTCAATTCATCTATGTTACTGAGCTAGTATACCGTTACTGGCCCCGGTACTGTTTACCTTGCCTTCATGGACTTGTCCTCCGCATTTGACTGTGTCAACAGGGCTAAATTGTGGCAGTCCATGAGGGCAATGGGGGTGGATAACAGTATTGTTAATTTTTTAGAGGATTTGCATAAGTCAACTAAGGCTAACATTAGGTTTTTGCAAGATCTTCGGGTCACCAGGGACCTTGAGACAAAGAGGGGAGTATGGCAAGGGCGCATCCTGGCTTCATTGTTGTTTAATCTTTACATTAATGATCTGGAAACTGCACTAAGAGCAACTGGGGTTGATTACCCGTGTGTAGGGCGGCGTGGCATTCCCGTCCTGCTTTATGCGGACGATGCCGTCCTTATATCCAGGACTGTGATAGGTTTGCAATCTCTATTAACAGCATTCTCCAGTTTTATGATGGACCGGGATCTGGCAATAAATAACCCAAAATCTTACATAATGCAAGCGGGGCAACAACCCAAAAAAACATTTCAATTCAGTGTTGGCCCTGCTATAATCCCCAACACTAAAGTTTTTTCTTATGTAGGGATTCTTTTTGATGATCATTTAAAACGGGGTCCATTAATCTTGAGAAAAAAGGGCATTTTAAAATGTTGCCGCAAAAATATGGAAGAAACCAATTGGAGCCATGCTATAAGTTTATCAAGCCAAACGCATGGCAATAGCTAGCTATGGAAGCGAAATCTGAGGACACATTGCTGCCAATTCCCTCCAGGTGGCTGAGAATGATTTTCTGAAGCGCCTGTTGTGTGTTCCGCTCGGAATATCTGACCTAGTGGTCCATGAGGAATTGGGGGTCCCCTATCTAAGCGATTTCCTTGCGCTGCACCCTCTGGTATTTTGGTTGAGGTGCTGGTTAAACAAAGAGTTAACTCTTAACCATGTAATTTTAAGAGAGTGTATGTCCCTCGATAATGCATCTCGAATTCCCTGTCTTAACTACATTAAAACCAGCCTGGAAGGGCCAGGGCGCGCTGATCTATTCTGTAACCCTGAATCCATTGTTAAGAAGGACGTGGAATTAATTAGGGTAGCCTTCTTAATTTCAAGGAAATTGGATGGAGGTGCAGGAGTTGCTGAAACCCAGTGTTTGTAAATTTTCAATGCTCAAAAAAATTGCGACAACGGAACCTTATCTAATGGGGTTTCTATCAATACACGAGAGGTTCTTATTAACTAGGTTTCGGATGAACCTTTTTCACCTCTTGCTAGCCAGGCCTAAGGGATACACTAGAGGTCAAGTGCTGGCTCCCTGTGGCTGCGACGGTCAGTCTCCAGAGTATCAGCTGCACTTTATGTTTCTATGTAAGTTTTATGAAGCCCCTCAAAGGTATTTTTTGGTTCCCATTTTAAAAAGAATTAATTTTACTCAGGCCTTTCCTGCACTATTGTATCTTCAATTGCTGAAAGAGGACTGTGTTGAATTTGTTGTGGGCTTTTTAAAAGCTACTGTGAAATCCAGGGCATGTATAGATGTTTAAACAACGGATGATGTATGTAGGATCTATTAGGCCTAGCTTGCTCCATATAGTTAATAAAATAGGAAGTTATGTTTTCCGGGCACATTGCACTTTAAGGTTTTGATCAATTGGGGAAGTATGATATTGGGTTTTACCCATAAATTGTGTATAGGGTCTAATTTTTTTAATCATGTTTTAATGTATTACTGTTTTTATGTACCTGTAACCTTTGCAACTTTTACGGTTTTCCGATGTGATACCGAATAAAGATTATTTGAATTGAATTGAGTGCCCCACTTTTGATTGCCCTAATGGTGCCTTGCAACTTCCCAGAGCAGTCAGCACACTGTTCCGCTGCTGCTTACCCAGTGCGTGACTCTACACTAAACCACAATAACCATTCCTGCTGCTGGTGGTCATGACCCTGTGTACTAACATAGCAGCAATGTAAAACCATGTCACCTGCTGCTGGTGGTGCTGACCCGGTACACTGACATAGCAGCAACATAAAACCATTCCACCTGCTGCTAGTGGTGCTGACCCTGTGTACTAACATAGCAGCAATGTAAAACCATTCCACCTGCTGCTGGTGGTGCTGACCCTGTGTACTAACATAGCAGCAACATAAAACCATTCCACCTGCTGCTGGTGGTGCTGACCCTGTGTACTAACATAGCAGCAATGTAAAACCATTCCACCTGCTGCTGGTGGTGCTGACCCTGTGCACTGACATAGCAGCAACGTAAAACCATTCCACCTGCCGCTGGTGGCGCTGACCCTGTGCACTGACATAGCAGCAACGTAAAACCATTCCACCTGCTGCTGGTGGTGCTGACCCTGTGTGCAAGTGGATGAGCTAACATAGCAGCAACACAATACCATTCCCACTGCTGGTGGTGCTGACCCTATGAACGAGTGCACTAGTTCATTGTGGCTGAGTCCTGTTGTCATTGTTCATTCTATCCATCCAGAGGTGTCGTCAAATGGACAACAACAAACAATGAGATTTTGTGCTGTGTAATAATTCCTTGCACATAATGTTCTAAGGCCTTATCATATGTCTACAAAGAAGTGTAACTGTAAGCAAAACCATTTCTGAGCACTTTATCTCATGAGGCCGCCTGATCAAATGTGTGTTAAAAGTCATAGTTGAAAAAGAGGCCGACTTTAAAAGTGAGCATGTAAAATGGAAGTGTTTGTGCCTGAGGCCTATGTTACACATAAACAAAATGGAATCCACTCTGGAGGTGGTAGTGATCCCTACAGTGGTGGGGAGCACACAGTGTTGTTTTGAATACCCCTCACACACCAACAGGCCCCTTGGTGTCATGCTTCATCATCGGGGCCTTCGCACCCCTCTACGGGATGCGGCGTGCTACGACTCACGACTACGTAGGAGCACTGAAAGTGAACTATGTGTTTGTGTGTGTGAGAGGAAAAGTGAGTGGTGAGGTGAAAAGTGATAGTTAAAAGATACCTGGCTCGTAGGAGAAAAATAATAAAAGTTTTTATTACGCCCTTGGCTGGTATCGTTAAAAGAGTGCAGGATGAGGTTGTCTGTTATACGTTTAGGGTATGTCAACCTCGGAAGTGTGTCGACATGTTTCGGAGTGTAGGAACTCCTTCTTCAGTACGAGGATATGCACAACTATCCTAACCTTACTGTGGAAAAGTAAATTTTGCCATGTTCTGTGTCCCTACGCCTCATCCATCATATGTTATGTGTGCATGACTAATATGCATATGTTATTCCCCATGTCCGATTAATGACGCAATTCCAGTTGTGTCCACCTTTAGTATGTTAGTTTCCAGTCCTCGTGAATACTACGAATATCAGGCCTATGTAACGTTACGTTGCCATGTTTCTCAGTGTGCACGTTATTCCATTATAAAGTCCCCGTTTCCAGGCCTCAACAGGGCCCGGACATCAGATTCAGCTCCTGTCTCCTGAAAGCCTCGCTGAGGAGCGATACAGCCCCCACCTGTATCCTCGACCCTTCACTTACTTCCTGCCTCGCAGTGCCCGGTGCAGCTTGGTTCTGCCTCTGAGTCTGCCAAAAGTATGTTATAGTTCCAGCTATCAGTTCAGTCCTCCTCTTCTGCATTCCTAAGCTACTGAACTGCATCAATAGTTTCCGTCATTGTCTAGCCTATTCGGCTCCACGTTAGAGAAATACTGTATTAATGGTCATTTAATATTCTTCATCACGCACTACATGTAGAATAATGCATGGTCCAGTCTTAGAGTCAAGTTAGCTTCTCCCCTCATGACTTCTAGTTTATATCAACATGTTCCCTAAACATCAGATACCAGATAGGGTTTAGGTACATGTCGCTCCGACCCTCCAGACTTTAGTCTCTGCTCCTAGCACAGAGTTCGTAGCCCCCAGCTTCTCCTAGTAATACGTCATTGCCAGTTTTCGCGCACCATTAGGTTAGAGGTCCCGGCTCCTTAGGTAGCCCCCTCCTATGTTTCCGCCCATTCATGACATATTCTGTTACGTTTGCACCACATGTCTATGTACACGCCCAGTTACACCTACCTTTACTGTTATCTCTCGCGACTGCTACGCGTCACGCCTTCTGCTCCACCCACTGTTACGCCTACTGCAATGTAATGCTATGTGTTTGCGCTATGTATATAAGTCAATGTATTGTTATTAAAAGTTAGCGCGCTCATCCCAGACCCGGCCCCAGCAGCTGCTGGGTCATCCTATGCAGGTTGTCCCGATCCTGTCCTTATGCTGTAATAAACCTGCAGAAACTCCTACTACCTCGAATCTTGACTCTTATTTATTGAGCTATCTGTTATTCATTCATACATTCAAAAATAGATCCGGTATTATTTATTTATATACCACACAATGGCGCCCGAATAGGGACTTGCCCTTTCCCCACGCGTCGGTGAAGCCACGCCGACCCCCTGACCCTCTGCAGCCGTGACGGAACCATACCGGCCACGTGCAGATATTTCTGCCTCAAGTATCCCTCAGGCCCACGGAGGAGACGGAGGAGGCGGTCCAGCATCCGAACGAGACGGTGGAGGAACGCGGCGAGTCCCGACCAGAGCCCAAGCCAAGAGTCCAAGGTCCGAGGTATCCGGAGGCCCACCCGTAACTGAAGTCCGAAGTTCGTCGTCCGTCGTCCAGTCCAGTCCGAGGCCTTTCCGTTCTTGCTGCCCGGTGAGTACCATTGCTGGGGTAGTATCTAGACAGGACCAATCTAAATTGACTCCTGGTCCGTGGGTTGGTGGTGCCCAGACTCACAAACGAAGTGTTCACCTAGGTGGATACGGGTCTTGATGCGTCCCTTTATGGGACCGGTATGTTCCGTACTGTTATAGCAGTGCATCCAGTAACTCTAGTCTGTTCCGTTCTCGAGAAATTCTGTTCTGTTTCTGTTCTCAGTATTCCAGGTAATATTCTGTTCGACCTGTCATTTATAATGTTGTTCAATGTATTTCCAATGTCGTGGTATGCCTGAATTGTTTTCCCAATTGTTATTGTTCTTTGTGTATTGTATTGTGTTCCGATTCAAGTTTACAATGCCGCTCTTTTCCAAGTTACGTCAGTTAAAAACTAGAAAGGGTTTATTAGAAGAAGCAGTTCCTGTCCCGCCGAGGGACAGTCCAGGTCATTTTATGTATCAGAAACATGGCATAAGCGCCATATTGTATCTAGATTTATGGGTAGAGTATACCAAACAGTTAGAAGAAAAGTATAGATGGCCCGTATCGGGTACATGGGATGCCGAATGTATCATGCGAGTAGAAGAAGCATTATGGAAAAAGAAAGCCAGACAGTCACAGAAAGATGCCATCGAGTTATGGCGTAAAGAAGCTCATAAAAGAACGGAAAAGGAAGTCAGAAAGTCGGAGTTAAGTAGAGAATCCCAGGAACGAGCCCAAGAAAGAGAATTAATCGAGATAGGTGAACAAGTCAAAGCCGAACAGTCAGACAGACAGAGGCATGCCCTTATTAAGGGTATGTATCCTCTTCTTGCCGAGGGCTTGCCAAAAGCGACCCCAGAGGCATCCAGTAATTTCCCGCCGCCATTAGTTCCGACCAAGCTACGTCACAAACAGACCGCAGCTGATATTTTTATTTCGTCCTATTTGGACGACACAGTCCCAGAATATGCAAATCCTGTTCGCGCTCCGCCAGTCCCTGTAAATCAGGCACTTCCCGCTCTTCCAGACACCGGAGTACCTGCTACGGTACCCCCGGTCCAGCCAGCGTTTCAACTTCCCGCTCCGCCACGAAGAATGTCAGTCGACGATTCTAGTCTAGGGGCCGCAGGAGGAGGTCCTCCTCAAACCCCGCCGCCACACAAGCGTTTAACGTTAGCCGAATTACATGCACAAGCATCACAGCGTACGCCTAGATATCAGTCTGTTGCAGAAATAAGAAAATCCCTTGCCGAATGTTGCTATGATCCAGTCCCAGGCGAGGATAATATGGTTTTATATTCATTCCGCGTAAGAAAAGTGACCGAGTATCTAGTCACCTTACCGAATATGAAAGAAGATCTAGACAGAATATATCGTTTCATCCGTACAGGGGATGACCCAGAAAGTATTGGCGAGATTATGTCTCAAAGGAAAGCCGAGATTCAGCTCATGATATTAAAGTTCCTGATCAATTGTCTAATAAGAGAACAAGATTACCCGTCTAAAGATTCCGCCGAAATGAGAATCCTGACAAGGTGGAGTGATAATATAGCCGAGGGTAAGCACAAGACCGTCGGCGCTATGGAGAGTATGTACAAGAAAATTCGTAAAGAAATAATAAGGTTACACGACCAGCGTAAAGCAGCACAAGTAAGCGAGAAAGAAAGTATCTCTGATCCTGAAGAGGAAGACGAGAATTCCGCCAGAATAGCGTATGTAGGAAAATCTAGATTTCCAGATCGCCATTTACGTCTAGAACCCAAGTCTATTTTCCGCCATCCAGCACCAGAACAAGGTTCTCTAGAACAAGTATTTCAAGCTACCGATCACATTCTGAAATCACGAATCGGTTATAGTGAATTAAGTACCATGCATGAACAAGAACTAGCCCGATCAGCAGTCCGATGGATTACTGATTCTACCACTTTTCCAGACGAAATAGTGGCACAAATGTTTCTGAAATTGCCCCCAGCCGAGCAACGACTGGTGGGTATGTATATGGTCCAGTACCTCATTACTCTGTATGAGGGTCAACACTCTGATCCAGGCCCGTTACACGATATCCTGAACGAGTTACTCCAGTATAGATGGAGAGGTCTAGGTACCGATTTAATTAGTGTCATTCTAGAACAGCGCCACAAATATAGAACGTTCCTGAACCCGCATTTTGTTCATGTCTCACCCCCAGAAAGTAAATCATTCTACATAGACAGACAGAATCCGTTACGAGAAGTCCACCCAGTCCAAGGGGCGGGTGGCGTAATTCAACGAGTGTTTGTATACACTCCAATATCAAAGATGGAACTTCTTGAAATGAAGAAATTAATTCCCTGTCATGACAAAGATCCAGCGGGGTTCCATAGAGAATTAAAAGACATGCTCCGTATGGGAGAATACACTTACCCAGATATCATTAAAATGTTAAAAGTCCTGCTGCCCGCAGGGGTATATGAAAAGTTAAAAGAAAAAGAATGGGAGGTGGGAGAGAAAAAGATCGATTGGGCAGCTCTAGAAGCTGAAGACAAGGCACGAGTACCAGGTACCGGTCTTGGAGATAAATGTAAAGAATTACCAGAATTACTGATTCAAGTTTTACCCAGATTATTGACAACTAGGAAGGAAGACTGGGATGCAATCTCAGCCTGTAAACAGAAACAAGATGAAGATATTAGTGATTTTTATTCTAGATTTGAGAAATGTTTCAGTATCAATAGTGGTCTCAAGACAAGTAGTGAGTCATACCCTCATCTTTTTGTTACCAAATTAGTCGAGAATTCAAGTCCACAAATTAAAAATCGAGTTTTGAAAGTCGAAAGCACCTGGCAAGCAAATACTCCGTCCCAGATGCTCCAGATGCTCCAGTACCACCAGAATAGAATCAGGGAAGAGCAAGAACACGAAAGAAAACGTATGAAAGACACGAAAATGAAAGTGCTAGTTGCACAATCTGTTCCTCAAGACAGTCAGAAGAGGGGTCCGAATCAAGCCAGCCATCCTGCCGCTCCCGTTAAAGGGAACTGCAATTATTGTAAACAGCCAGGTCATTTTATAAACGAGTGTGCAGTTCTGAAACATAACATAGCTACTGGTAAGACTAAAGAAAGACCACGTCCGCCTAGACAAGAACAAGTTTCACAGATTCCTCAGTCACAGAATGCACCACAGACAGTTACAGTACCGCAGCCTATTGCTGCAACACAGCACGTTACATCGCAAATGTACCAGTATGCACAGTCCGAGTATCCAGAGTACCAGCCATATTCATGAAACAGCCTAGAGAGGGAGGTAGGCTTGCCTCTCATCGAGATACCTGTAGATCAAGAAGGTCCCTATGTTCACAGTCAAGTATTAGGGAAAGACAGAAAGTTTTTGATTGATACAGGGGCAAGTAGGACCACAATTAGTCATGCCGAAGTTCCAGGGGCTCCGCTCTCAGGCTCAAGAAATGTTTCCCTTGGATTTTCAGGAAAGCCAATAGTTAATGAGATATCTAAGCCAGTTACTCTAGAAGTAGGTCCATTGTCCCGTACTACTGATCTGTTACTTACTAAGTCATGTCCAGAAAACCTATTAGGTATTAAGACACTGAAAGAATTAGGTGCAGTTATTTGCTGTTCCCCAGAGGGAATACGTCTGTTCCTACGTGACTTTAAGGGTCACTATGTATTACGAGATTTTGATTCAAGATTGTCTAATGTTCCACAGCACTTATGGGCGCAAGGTCCAACTGATGTAGGTTACATGCAAATCACACCCCATCGTGTGACTCTCAAACCAGGTGTAGTGTTACCCCGAATCAGACAGTACAGATTGCCACCTGAGGCTGTAGCAGCCTTATCCAAAATTATTGACGAGCTCATGGCTCAAGGAGTAGTTGTAGAAACTGACTCCAATGTATGCAATTCTCCGATCATTCCAGTCATGAAACGTACTGATCCAAATGCACCCCCAGTATATCGATTAGTGATTGATTTACGAGAGCTTAATAAATGTATTATTCCTCAGTACCCAGTTGTCCCAGACATTTCTTCCCTGTTAACAGCCATTGATTCCGAAGCCACGTTCTTCACTGTTATTGACCTCAAGAATGCATTTTTTAGTGTTCCAATTCATCCAGACAGCCAGTTTCTTTTCGGATTTTGTTTAAATGGAAGGAGCTATATGTTTACACGCGCTCCTCAAGGTTTCACGGAAAGTCCTAGTATTTACAGTCAAGCACTCAAGCGACAACTAGACAATATTCACATGCCAACTGACACTGCCCTGCTCCAGTATGTCGATGATCTACTGATCACAGCCCGTTCTGAACGTGCCTGCGAGCGAGCGTCACTGACAGTTTTGTATTTCCTTGCCGAGATGGGGCACAAGGTGTCACCTTCGAAGCTTCAATTCTGTGTCCAGCAAGTGGTATACTTAGGACCCTTGCTGTCCAAGCGGGTTAAGCAGTTGACACCCGACCGTATCCAGTTAATAGCGAGTCTTCCCCAGCCCAGAACCCAGAAGGAGGTACGTGCCTTTATCGGCCTTACTTCTTATTGTAGACAATGGATTCCTCAGTATGCATTTCTAGCCAAGCCACTGATACAGTTAACGACACAGGAGGCAGCCGTATCGACTGTCCTCCCTTGGACATCTGACCATACACTTAGTTTCAACGAGTTAAAGAAAGCCCTATGTCAAGCTCCAGTTCTAGCTACACCGAACTACAGTAAGCCTTTTACACTTTTCGTTACTGAACGCGAAGGTACAGCATTATCTGTTCTCACACAAGATCAAGCAGGACAATACAAGCCCTGTGCTTATTTTTCGAGCACATTAGATCCAGTCGCCCAGGCGTTGCCTGCGTGCCTCAAGTCAGTTGCAGCCACAGCACTAGCTATCAGACAAAGTGATTCCATAGTTTTAGGACACTCCCTGACAGTACAAGTTCCACACTCCGTAGAAGTTCTTTTAAACAGAACACAAACACAGCACTTGACAATTGCACGTTTAACAGGTTATGAATTGACACTGTTCCAGCCACACATAGAAATTAGACGCTGCAACGTCCTGAATCCTGCTACACTGTTACCATCAGTTAATTCAAATCCAGACACACATGACTGTGTGGAAGTAGTTAACATTACGACAAAGCCAAGACAAGACCTGACAGACATTCCGTTACCAGATCCTGACCTGACACTTTATGTGGATGGTTCATGTATGAGAACTAGTACAGGAGAACTAGTCGCCGCGTATGCAGTGACTACTGACACCGAAGTTATTGAAACACACCGTATTGATACCCTGTCCGCTCAAGCAGCAGAGCTAGTCGCTCTGACACAAGCCTGTATACACGCCAAGAACCTGAAAGTTAATGTTTATACAGATTCACGTTACGCATTCGGAGTTGTACACGACTTCGGAGTGCTCTGGCAGGAGAGAGGTTTCATGACTTCTCATGGAACCAAGATTCAGCATGGTCTCCTTATTCAAGCCCTGTTAGATGCCATACATTTACCGACATCTATTGCTATCATGAAGTGCAAAGCACATACGAAAGTTACTGACATTATTTCTCAAGGTAATGATCTAGCAGATCGCACAGCCAAGCTTACAGCACAGACTCCAGACATTCCAGTTAACATGACACATACTCCAGATCCGACTACATGCATGACAGTTAAGGACCCTACACAAGACGTCATAGATATACAGTTACACGCTACTCCCGATGAAATCAAGAAATGGTCTGAACAAGGAGGGGTCCAGACAGATCAAGGATGGTTAACGAAGGGTAGAGCCACATGGTTTCTCCCCGATTCTATGGTTCAAGTCATTATCAATACCGCACATAGTCCAGCACATTTAGGAGAAAAAGCTATGTTAGACAGTATCCAGAACATTTGGTTCAACAAGCATTTACGAGCTGCAGCCAAGCAGAAAGTCCGTACCTGTATGATATGTTGTCAGTTTAATCCAGGTAAAAGTGTCCCGGTGGAACAAGGTGGTTTCCAGCCCCCTGACCACCCTTTTGAGGTCCTCCAGATGGATTATATTCAGATGGAGCGATGTCGAGGTTTCAAGTATGTCCTTGTAGTTGTATGCGCTTTGTCCAGATGGACAGAAGCATATCCAGTCCCAGATTACACAGCCGCGACCACTGCCAAGCAGTTGGTTCGTGAATTCTTCCCTAGATACGGACTCCCTAGAGTCGTATATTCTGATAACGGTCAGCCATTCTCCTCAGAGTTAATGAAGCACGTTTCCCTTTTGTTAGGGTACCAGTGGAAGTTTCATTGTGTACGCCATCCTGAAGCAGCCGGTCTGGTCGAGAGACATAATCAGACTCTGAAAATCCGTATTGCCAAAGTTTGTAAAGAAAAAGGTGTGGACTGGCTAGTAGCTCTGCCAGTCGCTCTGTTTTATATGCGCATGGTCGCACATTCCAGATCAGGTCTGTCCCCGTATGAGGTCGTTTTCGGCCGCCCCCCTAACATGTGGGGTACTCCTAGACCCCGAAGTATTACCGATGTTTCATGTAATATGCTGACAGATTACCTAGCTTCCTTGATGTCTGCCCTCAACTCATGTCGTTCACAGGTTGCCGCCGCATTTCCAGACAATACCGAGGTGGCACCGCACGAGATCGTTCCAGGCTCCTTGGTGATGATCAGAAATTTTGACAGATCAAGTCCGCTGGAACCACGTTGGAAGGAGCCACGTCAGGTCCTCTTGACCACCCGTACTGCCGTCAAGTTGGAAGGCAGGAAGGGGTGGGTCCATCTTTCTCATGTAAAACTTTTCAATGGATTGAAACCCGTCTCCAAGAACATTTCCCAGGATTCCCAGGATTTTAAAAACTGTCAAGACATTGTTTTAAAGGACTGTCCCGCAAAAGACATTACTACATTCCCTCCCTGGTTAGAGAAAACTCCGCAGCAGGAGTATAAGTTAAAGCTCAGGTCTAGTAAAATAAGTCAGTCAGTTTAATTGTATAAGTCCTCCCCTAGGTGAAACGGTTAGATTGTTTCTGACATGAATAAAATAGACCCCCATAGTGAGAGAGTCAGTAATAACTCAATTCAATGTATCGTTTTTCTGAGTTTCGTATTATTCATCAGCATCTTGATTTCCTGCACCAGCTATGCGTTCTATCTGTATTTTCCAGTTCCTCATGTAAATATGTCTGCTAATGCTACAGTCGAGCACACGTTTAGTGATCTGCCTCCTCACGAATATTCTTACCGCCTTGCTATGCGCAATAACACATTTATCCGTATGTTACATTACTCACACCAGACCAGCAATGCCACTAATTGTTGGGTGTGTGGTCGACTCCCCCCTTTCCAGACACCGAAGGGAGTTCTGCCACTCTTTCCTTATCCATTCTCACATAATGGTTCGTGTGGAGCATGGTCCACGTTAACGTCATCCTCAACAGATATGTCTTTTCTTAACAGTACATGTTTCCCAGACAAGCAAGGTCTCCCCCACAGAACAGGTTTAGATCTAGAAAATGAAGTATATAATTTAGGTAATTATTCGTCGAATTTCATGGTCCTGAATGTTCAGTCTGATACTACTCCAGACTTACCTGCTATTTCAGTATTACCAGTTAAAGGTGAATTATGTGTCCGTAGTTATGGTTCCATACATGTAGGTCATAGTGAATGTACTACTGTTATCCAGTATAGTGACAGTGGGAAATCTGTTTTCAAAGCTTCACGTCATTCTTATTTTATTTGTGGTCAAACTGCATATGTCCGTCTGCCCCTCGATTGGGAGGGAACCTGTTACATTGCTTTCCTACTACCACCTGTTTTCCTAGCCCCATCTGATTATCACCGAAACACACATCTAGTACACATTAGACATAGAAGGGAGTCCCCAATTGTCGATTATACTGAAACTACTCTAGAACAGTATACAGATTTCAATAAAGGTTTCTTCTTCTTTGTAGGACCTGTCCAGAATAGTAAACTGATCCGTAGGTTAACAAGAACCCTTGAAGCTGTAGTAAATGAGACTGCCTCTGCTCTAGGTAACCTAACCGAAGAACAATCTGCTATGAGATTTGTCGTTTTGCAAAATCGTCTCGTCCTTGACGTCATACTGGCCGATAGGGGCGGGGCCTGTAGAGTCATCGGATCTAGTTGCTGCATTTTCATTCCAAATAACGCGCCGTCTGTTTATTCAGCTATAACCAGACTTCATAAAATTGCCCATCTGTTACACCAAGATCCAGGCACCTGGACATGGTCCGGTTGGTTCTGGAATATAATTTCCGCATGGGGATGGAAAGTCCTGTCCTTTTTAGGTATTGCAGTAACGATCATATTTAGCTGCTGCCTCTGTATACAATGTGGCCCTGCGATTTGCAGCATGTGTGCTACCTCTTGTATTCCTAGTCCCAAGCCCCGTTCTAAATCCCGTTCCAAGACAATTCGAGACGAGCAAATGGTACTGTATGAAATGATAGACGGTATCATGAATATTGATGTTTCCTGATGGAAACGTAGTGACAAGGAGGGAATGTGGAAAAGTAAATTTTGCCATGTTCTGTGTCCCTACGCCTCATCCATCATATGTTATGTGTGCATGACTAATATGCATATGTTATTCCCCATGTCCGATTAATGACGCAATTCCAGTTGTGTCCACCTTTAGTATGTTAGTTTCCAGTCCTCGTGAATACTACGAATATCAGGCCTATGTAACGTTACGTTGCCATGTTTCTCAGTGTGCACGTTATTCCATTATAAAGTCCCCGTTTCCAGGCCTCAACAGGGCCCGGACATCAGATTCAGCTCCTGTCTCCTGAAAGCCTCGCTGAGGAGCGATACAGCCCCCACCTGTATCCTCGACCCTTCACTTACTTCCTGCCTCGCAGTGCCCGGTGCAGCTTGGTTCTGCCTCTGAGTCTGCCAAAAGTATGTTATAGTTCCAGCTATCAGTTCAGTCCTCCTCTTCTGCATTCCTAAGCTACTGAACTGCATCAATAGTTTCCGTCATTGTCTAGCCTATTCGGCTCCACGTTAGAGAAATACTGTATTAATGGTCATTTAATATTCTTCATCACGCACTACATGTAGAATAATGCATGGTCCAGTCTTAGAGTCAAGTTAGCTTCTCCCCTCATGACTTCTAGTTTATATCAACATGTTCCCTAAACATCAGATACCAGATAGGGTTTAGGTACATGTCGCTCCGACCCTCCAGACTTTAGTCTCTGCTCCTAGCACAGAGTTCGTAGCCCCCAGCTTCTCCTAGTAATACGTCATTGCCTGTTTTCGCGCACCATTAGGTTAGAGGTCCCGGCTCCTTAGGTAGCCCCCTCCTATGTTTCCGCCCATTCATGACATATTCTGTTACGTTTGCACCACATGTCTATGTACACGCCCAGTTACACCTACCTTTACTGTTATCTCTCGCGACTGCTACGCGTCACGCCTTCTGCTCCACCCACTGTTACGCCTACTGCAATGTAATGCTATGTGTTTGCGCTATGTATATAAGTCAATGTATTGTTATTAAAAGTTAGCGCGCTCATCCCAGACCCGGCCCCAGCAGCTGCTGGGTCATCCTATGCAGGTTGTCCCGATCCTGTCCTTATGCTGTAATAAACCTGCAGAAACTCCTACTACCTCGAATCTTGACTCTTATTTATTGAGCTATCTGTTATTCATTCATACATTCAAAAATAGATCCGGTATTATTTATTTATATACCACATTACTCACATGGGGTGTAGATGTAAAAGTGTACTCTACAAAAAATAAAAAAGTGAAATGTACCTATTGATGTTGTTTTGCGAAAAAGCTCTGTTGCGCCCAGTTGGCGTTAATGGTACAGAACCTGTGGGATAAACAAAGACATTGTAAAACATAACATCACAGTTGGACGCCGAGTGTCAGGAAAAACTTATTCCGTACATAGGAGGGTGATGGTGAACCAAAAATAAGGTTCAAAGACCCTGTAAAGAAAAAAGAACTAAGGACACACATATAGACAAAGACACACACTAGTGGAAAAACCCCATCATTTTCCCCAAGATGGAACTCTGGAGGAAGAAGGGTATATACATAAATATCGCTTACTTATGGACAAAGGTTAGCTGACCTCATGAGCCTAAGCGTAGTATTTGGGGTTCTTTTCTTCCTGCTCAATGTGGCAACCTGCAGGATGTCAAAAGCTAGGTTTAGGGTCATGGATGTATCATACACGGAGGAAATGCTGATGACACTCCCTGGTTTGACCAAAACTCACGGTTTCTGCAAGACCTGGTGGGCTGCCTTCCCCTCAACGCGGCTCCGACGATGTGTCGAGTCGTGTTGACCTACCTCCTTATATGTTGCCAAAACCGCTTCAATTAGTGTGTAATTGGAAACGGAATAATGCCCAAAGAAGGACTGAGTCCCTAGGAAGTCCGGTACTGCGCGTTAAACAAGGGCGTGTTATCCTCAAAAGCGCATGCGCGTAAGGAAAGTGTTTCTGTATTATGGTCATTGCTGTCTAAGCGCATGCGCGAAATACGCTAGTTATCCGTGTGTGCGCAGTGAGGCTCAGAGAGCTGATATAAACATATTCGCTACTTTGATTAAAAGGGGGGACCAGGCAATCCTAACTGTGCACAGTGTATACACGCTGTATGCGCGCTGTATGCGCCTTCAAAGAGTTTGGTGGCTCATGCTTGGTAATGGGACAATTTTGCCAAATAATATACGGAGGTAGTAGTATGGTTGGGATCTTATGGGGTGTCACCAAAAGTAAGGAAAAAACGATGTATTGACTCAATACAGATTCCTGCCCAAAGTGAGAAAAAGTGTGTTTTTTTCAGAGAGGAGCACATTTGATCAACGCAATTGGCTCCATGGAATAGAATCATTGAGTCCTGTGGTGTCCGTGCCCAGACGGAACACCCATCTCTGCTCCCCACCACTGTAGGGATCCCTACCACCTCCAGAGTGGATTCCATTTTGTTTATGTGAATTGCCAGGGGAGATCGAATCCACTTCCTCCTCTCCCTCCCTCCTCTTGTTAGTTTCTTGAGGCCTATGTTACCTCATAACCGGAAGTTAGCTGGATAGATAGGGTTGACATCCCAGTGCCTGGGCATCAGCTGGGAAGAAGTGCATACCCAATTTTTGGTGGCAAATCTGTGAAAACTTAGATGAGAGTGTGAGTGAGGAACAACAAGTTCTAAGGGGCTTGCAGAGAGTTAGTCTGGCACAATGCGCATGCATAACGTTTTGAAGAGAATATGTTTTGGGACTGGGTAACCAATGAAGGGATATAATAAAAGCAGAGCAAAAAGCATTCTGGGAAAGTTCCAAAACAAGAAAAATGGCTGCCCCATGGGGACAGACCAGCCTGAACTGCCAAACCATGTCTTCCCTGTACCGGAATCAAGCATCCTAGGACCGGCTTTGGGGTTTCACCCCTCTTCAGCCAGTATAGCTTGACTCCAGTGGCATGGAGAGCACGGGACCCACGTCTTGGCATACCCGTCCCACTCTGGGTGATCAATGTAAAAACAACAATTGATGGACAGAATGCAGAACAATGTCATACATTCACCTCAGTACAGAGATCTGGGCCTAGAGCCATCATTTTTTTGATCACCATGCTATCCAGTTTGAACCTATCCATATGCAAATCAGTCTTGACCCTGTGCCTCATGGGAACAGTCCAGCCCGAACTGCCAAGCCAGGTCCTCCCTGGACTGGAATCAAGCATCCTAGGACCGGTTTCGGGGTTTCACCCCTCATCAGCCAGGATAGTTTGAATGTAGTGGCGTGGAGAGTACGGGACCCACGTCTGGGTATACAAATGTTTTTGGGTAAAGTTTGAGGTCTGTTTTTGAGTTGATGAATCTGGTCATGTGTTCTTCTGTACTGGCTGATAATAATATTAGTTCTAAAGATGGTATAAAATAATTCATTGGTCGCTTCTCTTTTCCTGCTATTGATGCATGTGTGGATAGGATGTTGTGGTCTCTTCCAGACTGACTTATTTGGAGCGGGGAAACCAAGGTTCGAGCTTTGGGGTCGCGTCCACATCCTAGGAATCTGGGCAAATCACTTAGGGGCATATTATCAAGGACCGAGTAAAAATTATCGCTGCTTTAGCGGCAGGAAACTGCCACTAAAGCGGCGATAATGGGCTTGTTAATATGTCCTTGAGAATTCCTATAGAAGCCCATGTTATCACCAGAACCTGGGCTTCTTTGGGAATTCATAAGGGCATATTATCAAGCCCATTCTCGCCGCTTTAGCTGCATTTTCCTGCCGCTAACGCGGCGATAATTTTAACCCCTTTTCTTGATAATATGCCCCTAGATCTCCCTGTGCCAAAAAAAAAAAAATTACAACAAATTAATGTGTCCTTCTGTAAATTAAATGATGCTCATGCAGAGCGCCCCAATACCTTCGGGTCGAGTTTGCGCTATATAAATCTGCAACAAAAAGAATTGCGATGAGATGAACAATGCTATGGAGTAATCAATGGGGCGCCACTGTGTTCCTAGACTAGTGACAGTCCATAAAACACCTTAGTTCTGTCGGATCTATTAATTCAGGCTACAATACTTAAAGAACGGCTCTCAAAGCAATCCCTCATAGGTAAACAATGCTAAAAAGTGCTTGTCGGATACCTCAATACGCCTGAAAAAGATATACAATGAAAGATAATCACTCCCAAATCCCGAAATAGAATTGCCTTTACTACGTGACTGTGTTTGGTCAAGACAAATATACACCTAACCAGCTGGAACACACGTATACATTATGTAACAAGGTTGAAACAATTTGAAATTGATTCTTGTCCATTGTCTGTCTTTTTAACTCATATTCACTTATTGCACAACCACGTTTTACACTGCGCGCGGAGCAACTCCTTGAAGCTATATTGCCTATATAGTGAAGTGAACCATTTTAAGACATGGTCCCATTGCAAAATACAGCACTTTATGTTCATGTGTGTTTTAATTTTTTAATTATTATTGCAGAATTCATTTATCTTTGAGGGGATGGATTAGCCTGCCTCTCTCCAGTGAATAATGGGCTGCACACCAGGTACTGCGAATTATTTATGGCAGAAAATGCTTGATTTAATCAGACACTGATAATTGCTCTGGGAATTGTTTTTGTTATGTAATGTTATAAAGTTTTCTAGAGCAATGAAATACCCAGAAGCATCTTGGCTCCGGCTTTAAAGCTAGCAGTGTAACAGGTGGACCCGGAAGAAGAAAAGCTACAGAGACTTAAATAATTTTGGGGCATATTAGCAACAAATAGCGATAATTATAGCTAAATGCGCTTTTATTCTTTTTATCGTCAGCTATCGCCGGATATTATTACAGAGATAACATGCTATTAGAAACGTTTATCTCCAAAGCGATAACATATCCGGCGATAGCGGCTCAATGAGTGAATATCGCTGGAAATTCAGTGATATTCAGGCATCATCGCTAATGGGGACTTAACCTGAATATCCAACTCCCATTGGATATACAGGTTAAGAAGTGTTATGAGCAGGTGTTAGGTATTGGCGATAATCGCGCTTAGCGCAAGTTTTTTATCGCTTCGCTTGCCTTGCTAATAGGTGATACCTGAAGTAGCGACTGCTTTCAGTCGCTAACAGGTTGGGTACTCCCACTTTGCATGTAATCAGCGATAAAATTCGCTGACATGCAAAGCGGGCCCCAAACCTGTAGCTATCGCCTACAAGCTGTCGCTAACTTCTGTTAGCGAGAACTTGCTAAAAGGGCGATAAAAATATTGCCGCTTTCGCGGGAAAAAGTCTCGCTAAAAGCGGCGATATCGCCCTTGCTAATATGCACCTTAGTCTTTAACAATTTCCTGAAGACTAGTACATTTGGGGCCTCCTTGACATGCAGTGGGAATGCATTCCAGGCTTGTGTGGCTCCCAGTCGAACACTCTTTCCTCCCTAGAATCTGATAGGCACCACAAGTTTAGCAGAGGTTGGGGCATATCAGCAAGGGCCTGCGATGATTGTCGCTTAGCACTCTTAGCGCCAGGATAATTATCGCAGGCTAACGCTGGATTCTACCGTGGAGATAGCGTGCTATCAGCAACACATATCTCCCAAGCAATAGAAATCCATACGGGTATGTAACGTTTACAACGAAATTTTTACAACGCACTACCATTACAACGCAGGCATTACCACGCATACCATTACAACGCATTGCGCTGGGGGGCGCTCTAGGGTAAGTAATACGTTTAATTTTCTATCCAACACCTTCCCTAGTGTCCACGGGGACTGGAGTTGGAATAGAAAATTATACTTACCACTATCCAGCACCTCTAAGCGCTATGCGTTGTAATGGTATGCGTGGTAAAAACCGCGTTGTAAAGGTCTGCGTGGTAAAAGTATGCGTTGTAATGTCATACATCCATCCATACGATTATTGCTGGAAATCCAGCGATAATTGCACTGTGACAGGCGATACCTTGATGATAGGGCAGGGTGGACTTAGCCATGTAATCCACCTCCCATTGGATTACACGGCTAAATCAGATCGTCGGCAGGTGTAAAGAAACCAGCGTTAAGCGCATTTAGCACTTCTTTTCCAATCGCTAAGCAGGTTAGCGATTCCCTTGATAATTAGAGAAATGTCTGTTAGCGACATTTCGCCTGTTATTTTGGGATGGAACGCCCACTTTGCATCTCATTAGAGATGCAAACGAGGGCGTTACGGGAAAGGGCGCCATGGCAAGGTTTCACGAGATAGCTGATAAGGCGATAAGATTATCGCTGCTATTCATCCAAAAACGGATGCAAAAGCAGCAATAAGTTTATAGCGCCGCCTTGCTGATATGCCCCGTTGAGCGCAAGCTTTTACCTGGAGTGTACCATATGAAAAACAATGAATAACAAGTCGGTCTAGTCCATACAGTGCTCTATAGTGTTTAATGGGGGGCCACTGCAATTGTCTTATGGCATTTTGTAGGGTTTGACATTTGTTTATAACACATTGGTTGGCAGAGAAGAGTAGTCCATTGCCGGGTCGTGGACCAGGATCAGCGGACTCGATAATTCTTGCCTCGGTGCCTAGTCTAACCAGGGGTCCCACTCGGCAACTCTGGGCATTAGCTTGCCTCATCTCCACAACGGCCCCATCAACGCCGGGGATGCCTGGCTCCACCTTGGGGATTCCTAGCAGGGACCATCCCACAGGGAAAGCCAGAACGGGTTCCCCAGCGGTATACAGCGCCAGGACGCCAACTGGCAACAGTGCGCTTTACAAGTATACACATTACATTACATTACAATAGTCCAGTTTTATCATGATCAGTGATGTCAATAGAGTTTTTGGGAGATGAATGGGCATAAAAGGTAGAATCTTTTTACTGGTCCTTCACGTAAAAAATAAGCAGAAGAGGTCACTTAATGAATATGAACTGAAAAAGACAGTCTATCACCCATCAAGACCCCCAGGTTATGAACCTTCTTTAGTGGAGATGGTAGGGGACCCAACTCCAGTGGCCAACAGTAGGGGTCCAGAAGGAGGTATGAGCTCCAAACAGTAGGACTTCCGTCTTGGCGGAGTTGAGCTTTAGACAATTTCTGTCCATCCAGAGCTTAACGGTCTCCATACAGCTGTCAAAGCTGGTGCCAGTGTCGTTATAACTTGTCTACGCCATTACAGACATGGACCTGGCATACGCCATTCAGCCTTGGCACTGCTCCAATTGGAACGGCCATCCTGAACTTCTAGACTAACTCAGAGCTTATTTTCAGGTGGGGCCAACCAGTACTCATTTTTGGGGACCAGCACTTAGTTTTCCTTTTCAGACTTTGATACAAAGTGAAAGAGAGAAAAACGCAGAAGGAAGAAGAGAAAAATGGAAAACTGTGGCAAAGAGAGAAACCAGCAACTGGTAAGAGTGAGATAAAGAGACAGGAAGTGTCTGGTGGTGGATTAAAGAAGCATCCGGTGGAATCCAGATGACACACCCTTGATATTCCGGCCCTGACCTTCGATTGCGCCAGCCATGGGCTTCTGAGCAAAACTTTGGGCCCTACTTATTCTTTTACAAACTAAGCACTGGACTAACTCACTTTGAATAAAATTACAAGCAGCACCAGAGCAGTTTCACCCTTGTTGGGCCTCATCAGCGAGATGCCGCTCTAGAACCGATGACAGATCGCGCTAGGGACTCAGGATTGAAATGTAGAGAGTCAGAGAGAGACTTGGCATTTTTGCATTAGGACTGCCTATTGTCCATCAGTTTTGCAGGGAGGTGGGAGATATTTTGACTGGAGTGACCGCGTTTAGAGTATAGCTTGAGCTTAAGCTCCGCTTTGCGTGTGGTATTAGCCTGAGCTTGCTCTGCTTGTGATATTGAGCCTAAGCTTGCTCTGCTTCTGATATTGAGCCTAAGCTTGCTCTGCTTGTGATATTGAGCCTAAGCTTGCTCTGCTTCTGATATTGAGCTTAAGCTTATTCTGCTTGTGATATTGAGCCTGAGCTTGCTCTGCTTGTGATATTGAGCCTAAGCTTGCTCTGCTTCTGATATTGAGCTTAAGCTTATTCTGCTTGTGATATTGAGCCTAAGCTTGCTCTGCTTGTGATATTGAGCCTAAGCTTGCTCTGCTTCTGATATTGAGCTTAAGCTTATTCTGCTTGTGATATTGAGCCTGAGCTTGCTCTGCTTGTGATATTGAGCCTAAGCTTGCTCTGCTTCTGATATTGAGCTTAAGCTTATTCTGCTTGTGATATTGAGCCTAAGCTTGCTCTGCTTGTGATATTGAGCCTAAGCTTGCTCTGCTTGTGATATTGAGCCTAAGCTTGCTCTGCTTGTGATATTGAGCCTGAGCTTGCTCTGCTTGTGATATTGAGCCTAAGCTTGCTCTGCTTCTGATATTGAGCTTAAGCTTATTCTGCTTGTGATATTGAGCCTGAGCTTGCTCTGCTTGTGATATTGAGCCTAAGCTTGCTCTGCTTCTGATATTGAGCTTAAGCTTATTCTGCTTGTGATATTGAGCCTAAGCTTGCTCTGCTTGTGATATTGAGCCTAAGCTTGCTCTGCTTCTGATATTGAGCTTAAGCTTATTCTGCTTGTGATATTGAGCCTGAGCTTGCTCTGCTTGTGATATTGAGCCTAAGCTTGCTCTGCTTCTGATATTGAGCTTAAGCTTATTCTGCTTGTGATATTGAGCCTAAGCTTGCTCTGCTTGTGATATTGAGCCTAAGCTTGCTCTGCTTGTGACATTGAGCCTAAGCTTGCTCTGCTTGTGATATTGAGCCTAAGCTTGCTCTGCTTCTGATATTGAGCTTAAGCTTATTCTGCTTGTGATATTGAGCCTGAGCTTGCTCTGCTTGTGATATTGAGCCTAAGCTTGCTCTGCTTCTGATATTGAGCTTAAGCTTATTCTGCTTGTGATATTGAGCCTAAGCTTGCTCTGCTTGTGATATTGAGCCTAAGCTTGCTCTGCTTGTGATATTGAGCCTAAGCTTGCTCTGCTTGTGATATTGAGCCTAAGCTTGCTCTGCTTGTTATATTGAGCCTAAGCTTGCTCTGCTTCTGATATTGAGCTTAAGCTTATTCTGCTTGTGATATTGAGCCTGAGCTTGCTCTGCTTGTGATATTGAGCCTAAGCTTGCTCTGCTTCTGATATTGAGCTTAAGCTTATTCTGCTTGTGATATTGAGCCTAAGCTTGCTCTGCTTGTGATATTGAGCCTAAGCTTGCTCTGCTTGTGATATTGAGCCTAAGCTTGCTCTGCTTGTGATATTGAGCCTAAGCTTGCTCTGCTTGGCTGTGCCAGAAAAGTACAAAATCATTTTTGTGGAGTTAGCGCCTGGTGAAACAGAAATACATAATTGAGTCAGTGTTGAGGGACGTACCATGCATTGCCAAGTGGTTGAGGGGCATTTTAAGAATAGAGGTCACCCACGTAAAGTTTCAAAAGGTTTGGTGCTGTGGCAGGAGTATTTCTCTATGCTATGGATAAGAAACCCCAAGTGTTTGGTTGGGGAAATTGAGAGGATGTGGGGGCATATTATCAAGACTCGGCGATTAAATTATCACCGCTTTATCGGCAGGAAACTGCCGCTAAAATGGTGATAATAGGCTTGATAATATGCGTTGTAGAGTTCCAATAGAAGCCCAGGTGATATGTCCTGCACATCTAACCTGGGCTTCTATTGGAATTCTATTACGCATATTAGCAAGCCCATTATCACCGTTTTATCGGCAGTTTCCTGCGTCTAAAACGGTGCTAATTTTAACAAGGTTCTTGTTAATATGCCCCAGAGTTTGTAAAATGTGCAAATAACAAATCCTCTGAAAGCATGCATGTGTCTGAGCAACTTGAAATAATATAAATATGTGCAAAGAAAAGAAGTGCGTCTGGTCTGTCGAGTGTTCCTCTCGAGTGGATGTATGACGTTACAATGCATACTTTTACAAAGCATGCCTTTACAACGCGGTTTTTACAACGAAAACCTTTACAACGCATAGCGCTTTGGAGTGCTGGATAGTGAATAGTTTAATTTATTATTCCAACTCCAGTCCCCGTGGACACTAGGGAAGGTTGTTGGATAGTAAATTAAACTTATTCCCTATCCTAGAGCGCCCCCCAGCGCAATGCGTTGTAATGGTTTGCGTTGTAAAAGTTGCGTCGTAAAGGCACTGTGTGGTAAAAGTTGCGTTGTAAAGGATGGTTCCGCTCTCGAGTTGTTGCAGCACTTTGAGGCTGTGATGATCTGTTCCAATCCTGATCTCTAGTCAGCCTTGGACGACGATGTCTCAATGTCATGCATGCTTCTTTGATTGCAAAGAGTTCTTATTCACTCTTAAAATTGTTTTCTTTTGAAATCGGAGGACTCCTGCACCAGCAAAGAAATACATGTTCTTCTCTTTTGCTGTTCTCTTGTATCAGGACGGATTCTAATTCGGATTCAGTGCATTTTCTTTTGGGCTGAACAGGTTTGTGCAATTTGGCTGATGCTGGAACTTGAGGATTTAACTACTGTGTACATCTGACTTCAGATATGTTCAGCTCTGCTATGTCATAATTTTTTTGTAATGCGCAATACGTGGTTCAGAGAGACAGTTGAATCTGGGTCAGCCCCCTTCAGCCAATTTCTTCCATGTATTGGTCATACTTTGGAGGCTTGGAGGAGTTGTCCATCAAGTCCTTAGTATCTTGAGAATGGTTCCATTGTTTCATTTGTATCCCCTTAGTGTTTGGTTATTATTTTATTATTTAATATTTATGGAATGTGTATAGCGCACTATCACCTTGCAGGCATCCTGGCGCTAAGCAGCTCAGAAAAGGAAGTAGGTCAGAGGCAGAAGCCGACCAGCTACTTCATAGGGAACAGCCACGTTTTTACACGTCTCCTAAAGGGGAGTAGTTCCCTAATTTGCCTAATCTCCCAGGGAAGTTTGTTCTACAATCTTGCTGCTGCCACTTCAAAGGATCTACCCCCTGACCTGACTTTCCTAAATTTTGGCACCTTCACCAGTCGGGCCGAAGAAGAGCGGAGCAGTCTTGAAGGGGTGCATCAGACATATTTTTTGCGCAGCAGCGCCGGTCCTACCCCGTGAAGGGCTTTAAAAACTAGGCAGAGAGACTTAAACTGCACCCTCTGTCTCAAAGGGAGCCAGTGGAGTCTTGCTAAAGCTGCAGAAGCGGAGGACCTTCTAGACAGCCCTAGAACTAATCTGGCTGCAGCTGACTGAATCCTTTGTAATCTGTCCAGCAGAAAATTGGGAGAGTCCAGCAAGAGGGCGTTACAATAATCTAGCCTACTGAGGATGGTACACCTTGCCACTAACGCGCGCGCCTAGGCAGGTAGGAGTGGAAACATTTTGTGAAGGGGCCTAATAATCGCAAAGCATGAGGCTGTTCTTTTTGTCACCTGGGCTTCCAAAGAAAGCCTGCTATCAAACATAATGCCCAAGTTGCGTACAGTTTTTATCGGCAGGACTGTGTTAGAAAAGCCCGGGGGTTATAGGGCATTAAATTACTCTTCTGTTAGACTTGACATGCAACATGGGTGCCAGTGTGTGTCCTTTGATACACATTTGCAGACAGAGTCACATTTTAATTGCTGATGTATGGATTTATTTGTTTATGAAGTATATGCTATTTGGATGCCTTAGCTTATCATCAAGACACAGTACTATTCTCTAATCACCTTTTCACATTTATTTGTTTTACTTTGCTGTCATGATAACTTGCTGTTCGATTCATGATGTTTTTCTTCTCAAACCAAAAGCATGCACACATAGACTTCCTTAAAGATACAAAAAGAGGCCTTTTGCAAAGGTCTAGTGTTCCATATTTGACTGTGTGTGCCTTTTAATTTCACCAACCAGATGTGACAGACCTTTCTTCCTATCCCCACCCAACGCTCGCAGTAGTGACAGATGTGGCACCTTTGTGTTAGGATGCTCATCTGGGAGAAGTAGCAACCACATTCCTTCGCTCTTAGAGCCAAGGCTCCAACCCAGCCTGCAAAGGCTTTACTCCATTTGGTTGGTCTAAAGGCCTTTCTTCCATACATCAAAAGGAAGCCAGTTCAGGTCCTATTTTATTTATTTATTAAGCTTATAGAGCGCGACAGGTACCCAATAAGGGTTTCCCGGCGCTGAAAAAGGCAGTGTGCTAGAGGACCGCAAGATTCCTACTTACTGGAAAATTATTGATTGAACAGCCAGGTCTTGGTGGCTCTGCGAAATCGAACATAGCTGGTTTCTGTACGGATATTCATGGGGAGAGAATTCCAAAGTTTAAGGCCTAAAAGAGAAAAGGACCTACCGCCCATTCTAGCGAGTCTGTATTTGGGCACGCTGAAATAGCCTTGGGATGAGGATCGGAGGCAGCGTGCAGGAGTGTAGGTGTGGACCAGGGATTGCAGGTAACGGGGGACAATACCCCATTTTATCTTATACATGTAGCGCAGGGTTTTAAATTTGACCCTACTCACTACTTTAAGCCAATGTAAGTCACGGAGATGCCCCGTAATGTGATCAGTTTTGTGACTTTTACATAGCAGTCTCGCAGCGGCATTTTGAACAAGCTGTAGGCGTCTTGTTACTGCCTTGGTTGCCCCCAGGTAAAGGACATTGCCATAGTCCAACCAAGAGGTTATCAGGGCAGAACAGACAACATTACCGCAAAGTGTTACTGCAACACGCAGTGTAGTAGAGTGTTGCGGGTCCTGTGCCAGGAGGCACTGCAGCTCTGGAAGTAGTTGGGCTCCCAGAGGATTTCTCTGATGATAAACCATTCAGCAGGTTTGCAGTCTGCCAGGGTTGATAAGTTCAGCAGATACCACCTGCTAACCACCTGGAGGTGCTTCAAGGTGTCTTGGCCAATGGGCTGAATACTAGCTAGATCTTTGTTCCACCACCAACAATGCATTGTCATAAGTACTGAACATTTAGTTTCCGCCAAGAGGCTCCCTGGGAGACACATTCTTTACTATTGGGACATCTATCTCCCGTATGCATTCCTGCACCTATCTCTCCTGCCCCAGTTCTGAAGAAGGTCATAATAGACTGGTCGCAGGTCATTCTGAAAGCCTTGAGTTGACCCAGGAGAGTGTGGCACTCTGATCATGTGAGCATTTGCTCTCATGTTCTCCTGCTTTTTCATGAGACCTCCTGTCTCAACAATAGGATAGGCTTCTCCACCGAATCCCCAAACGCTAGATCTTCACGTGTGTAAATTGAGCAACACTAAGTATAGAATGGTATTTTTGTGGCTAGGTGCCCATCTACCAAATTTATTTATTCTGGTTGTTGAACAAAGTTCATGGTCTGGTGCGGATACCTTCAAACGGATCCTCTCCAGGCAAAACTGGCTGATGTTTTGATGTTTGTTTTATCTCGGCCTAGCAAGCTTTTGTATTGGACACTATTAACCTCTTGGGTGCCCATGACGAGCTCAGCTCGTCATGCAGCACGGTGGCGCTGTGCTGATGATGAGCTGAGCTCGTCATGACCGTTACGCTGGGATAATTCCCTCGCTGTGCTGGGCGTTCCATTGGAACGGGCGTGGTCATGACGAGCTCAGTGCGTCATCAGCGCAGCACCACCATGCTGCATGACGAGCTCGGCCTCTGGGAAATTAGCCCTGCGGGGATGGGGTTATAGGTTACTCCATGGCTCTTTCAGAATTCAGACCTGCCTTTGTTATTCAAGTCTAAGGTTTTGATGTGTTTTTTAAAATGCCTCAATGGGATCTTAACTTGGTTCTCATGTCCTTGACGTACATGCTCTTGAAGAACATACTCTTTGCGCTTATGCTCACTAAAATAATTGACCATTAAAACGGTAGTCCTAATTGCAGTTACTTCTGCGTATCGTGTCGGTGAGCTGTAGGCACTGTCAGTGCAAACTTCACAAACAACCTTCTTCCTGGACACATTGGTGCTGCAAACTCATTCCTTCATGCCAGAGATGGTATTGCCCTTCCAAATGGGACAGTCCATTACTCTTTCTCTGTCTTCTTTGTCCCACCTCATGGAGAGGCTGCACATGCATGGCCCTAGAAGAACCCGTAGCTTCTACATCAAACGCATGTCGGCAAACTAGGTAGGTGAGCATGTATTTACTGGCTTTGCCGGTGCTAAGGGGAAGGAGTCCAGAAGTAGATCTTATCGAGGTGGATCGCCCTATCAGGGCCGGCCTTAGGCATGTGCAAGCACGGTCAAGATATCTGGATCCTATATATCGGAAATGTAGAATTTTAACTGCAATAGAACTGTTACTTGTGTGTAAACAACCACCCAATGAAGTTGTATGTTATAATTTCTATACATTTTTAAAACCTTTTTTGACATTATACTAACCTGTAAAAAAAATTTGTTTGTTTTTATATAATATTTGTGGTCCTCAGTCGAGAACCAAATCAAATAAAAAAATTTGACTTTTGACTTTGACTTTATGTGCAAGCTGTGCACCTGCACAGGGCCGCCAAACCCCAGGGGTCGCCAAGCCAATATATATCCTTAATATAATAATCCTCTGAGGATGGATACATATTTGCGTGGCGGCCCCAGTGGCAGGGATTTGGCGGCCTCCGGCTCTGTTCCACTTCCAAACACCCTGACCCCCCCTCTTCACTGGCCTCCACGCCTCTTCCGGGGCCTCCTCTTCCAGGGCCCTCTTCCGGGGCCCCCTACCTATGCTCCCTGCCCAGGGCCGCCATGAGCCTAGAGCCGCCCCTGGCCCTATGTATCAAAACATGCTATGCTTTGCTAAGGAGGAGGTTCCCAATGGCCTTAGGGCTCAGTCCACCAGAGCCAAAGTGGCCACTACAGAAGATGATGATGTGTGCCATCAGAGGATGTAGCAAAAGGAAGACATATAGGAAGGATTTCCTCTGTCTGGCGGTCGCATGAACACACACCTGTTAAAACAGACTGAAATGCCATGCCAAGGCTCACGACATCCTACCGCAGTCTGTCTGAACGCTCTCTCATCGTTTGAATAAGTTCCCTGCGACAAATGCCTTAAGGAATCCCTGAGCAGCAAGGAGGGATGCAGAGTCTCTGCAAAACCTCACTCAGAAGGTTAGCAATGCAATGAACTGCCATAATTGACTGTACAAAGTTAATTACTCTGAATAACAGGGAGCTGCTGCGTTTGCACATTCTATTTATTGTGGGTGATCTCAATGGCAGCTGCTATAAATGTCCACCCACACAACCCCTGGGGCGAGCTGGGCTGCTCCCAAGAAGTCCAAACCTTGCTGACAAGGCTCCCAGGGCTGGCCTTCAGGCAGCAGACAGGCTGACGATTCAGACCTGGCCAATCCGCGGTGCTAAAATTCGAGCTCTAATTTTAATGGCTTGTAAGCTCCCTGGGATGGACTGACATTGCGAAGTTTATAGCTCTGCCTCGCTGGGCACACCCACTGCTCCATGAAGTGCTTGGTGCCAATGTATGTGATAAGTGTCTGCGTTATTGTGCCTTCCGCCCTACTTCTAATTCCCTCTAATTGAGGACATATTTCCTCTGCCAGGACTGTGATATATCGGTGGGAAAGTGAGCAAACATCGCCTTTGTGTCTTTTGACAAAGAACATGATTGTTGTTTTATTAATAGCTGCTTTCAGGGAGGTGACGAGGGGCCAGCGATGGTGCACCAGTGTCCAGATGTCCAGTCAGGGTGGTGAGTGAGGCAGACAGAGACGGAGCATGTAGTGCGCATAGTGTAAATATTGGCAACACACCCCACCCACAACAACAACAACAGGGCATGCATGCTGAATAAATAAAAACACACCACAACTTTTGTTTGGAAAAATATTGCTGCAGGTTTATTCCATACAAAAGTATGCAATATGGCGGGTTATCTTACGGGCCATCCAAGAGCAGGCAGCTGTAACCGACCTATGCTGCCCTGCCCGCCTGATGAGCCAAGCACTGTGGAGAACCCAATCAGTGCTACACCTTATGGAGAGATCCCCATACTGGGTCACGTGACACATTGCTCCCTTATTACTTACGCCCATTTCAGGTTGGAGCGTAGCAAGGCAACCCCCCGGTTGATCAGGCCCACAACCGCCCAAACGCCTAACAGCGCGCCAACGCGGTTTTCCAGGAACCTGCCATGAGGCTCCTGGTATTTGGCTTTGGCACCCCTGTTGTGCCACGCAGAGATACCCTTCTGTACCCATCTGCTTCCAGATCGCCCTGTAACTCTGCCTGCAATGACAAAAAAGAAAACATTACAACGTTCTATGTACTTCGCCTTCTACCCCACGCCGGGTAAGCGGTAGGGTGGGAGACGGTGTGTCCAGTGCAAAGAGGACACCAGGATGGCCAATGGAGGCATATATACCATCTCCAGTTCCTCATCGTGCCTGAAATGATGCGTCCAGCATGTCACAGGCAAAGTGGAGACTCCTCCTATCTGAGTCCCGTCATGGGAAGGGGTAGACTGGTGCCCAAATGGAAGTAAAGGGGCCTCCAACTTAAGGTGACCCCCTGAGTGGGCCACGGGCAGCCGCATAGTGCCAATATTGGCAACACACCCAACCCACAACAACAACAACAGAGCATGCATGCTGAATAAATAAAAACACAACACAACTTTTGTTTGGAAAAATATTGCTGCAGGTTTTTCCATGCAAAAGTATGCAATATGGTGGGTAATCCTATGGGCGATCCAAGGGCAGGCAGCTGCAACCAACCTAATCTGCCATGCCCGCCTGATGAGCCAAGCACTGTGGAGAACCCAATCAGTGCTACACCTTATGGGGTGATCCTCTTTCTGGATCACGTGACACATTGGTTCCTTATTACTTACTCCCCTTTCAGGGCAGAGCGTAGCAAGGCAAGCCCCCGGTTGTTCAGTCTCATATTAGCCTAAAGGACTAACGTGACGTGTTTTTCCAGGATCCTGCTATGAAGCTCCTGGTATTTGGCTCTGGCACCCCTATTGTGCCGCGCAGAGATACCCTTCTGTATCCATCTGCTTCCAGATCATCCTGTAACTCCACCACAGCTTTGGAGGCGGCCCCGTTGCAGCTTGAGCCCCCCACCAAAACAGCTCATTTCTCACCTGCAACCTCTAATTTCCAGGGCTTCCTGCAAATCCAAGAGGAAGAGATCCATCCCTACTGGTGATAGATGGGCTCCATTTTTATCAAAATAATCTTTAACATTCGCTTGAATCATTTCATGTCTGATGAAACCCAGACCCATCTGGTCAGTAACATATGCATTGAACTGTTCAATCACTTTTGGGAATGTTTTACAGCCTCCTCTGACTTATCCCCGTGCCACATTCTGGGGGGGATCATCTTAGACCACCAGAGCTCACATTGACCCACATATTTGCTGATCTTCCTTTATTGCTTGCAACAATGCCCCCCATCCATGGCAGTGAGGTCATAGCCTCCTAAGTGGATCCCCAAGATGAAAGGGAGACCTCCCCCCAGCCAGTCTCTGCTCCAATCTGTTCGGAGCTGATCCATCTCATTCCGGGGGACCCCATCCAGACAAACTGCATCTGGGAAGACCCACGGAGCAAGTTATCCTTCTCTGGGAAGAGCAACTGCCTTACATTACCTGTAGGAATGTGATGGTCTCCCGGGAGGGAACTCTACTCTTAAACCATAGCTATAGTACCCTTGAGGTTAATGTAGGCTTCCATCTCCTGCAACTTATAGTTGCAATCCTCCAGTATTTTTTGTGATTTAACACCCTTTCCCCCGATTTGTGGGATAGCATCACCCTTGTTAGAAGACTACTTCCACAACCCTCCTTTCTACTGGGGCTACCAGGGCAGAGACTATATTGTTTAACTGAAGCAACCAAAAACCTGCCCTTTGAGCAGGGAGCCCCTACTCCGTTGTCCAGACATTTACACCGGACCCTTTGGCTTGCTTTAACTAAAGCTCGATCCTGTGACCCTTGGAGCTCAATCCAGCTATAGACCTAGTTCCCTTGGTGTCCCTGGAATGATTGCCCTCCACAAATTAAAGTCCGCATTCAGCTTCCCTTCTAGTCACCTTCCAATGCAGGGTGGGACATACAAACCCCACAAGACCAGGGGGGTCATGTGTATATTACCAAGGAGAACAATCACCCAAGCACTCGTCAGCAGCAGGCTGGACTACGGCAAACCCTCTATGCAGGAACCACAGCTACACTCCAGAGGAGACTCCAATGCATACAAAACGCCTCCACTCGCCTCATCATCTAACTCCCTTGCCACAGCCACATCACCACCCACATTAGAGATCTGCACGGGCTCCCGGTCAACAAGAGGATCACCTTCAAACTCCTCACCCACGCTCACAAAGCACTACACAATGTCGGACCAGCATACCTCAACAAACGACTGTCCTAAACCCCGAACCACCAGTTTGCTCTGCCGACCTCGCCCTCGCCACCATCCCCCGCATCCTCCGAACGACCACAGGTGGAAGATCCTTCTCCCAAGTTGCTGCAAAGATCTGGAATACCTTCCCCCCCACCTGAGTCAGACCCAAGACCTGCTGACCTTCAGGGAGATTCCTCAAGACCTGGCTGTTTGACCAGTAGCTGCCACCCCTCAACGCCTTGAGACCCTCACAGGTGAGTAGTACAAATGCTTGATTGATTGATTGATTGTTTGAATGATACTGGTAGTATCTAAGGTTCCCAGTTTCAAGTATTGTGGCAGCCCCCTTTTGTGGGTCTGTTGAGACCACACTGTCTCACAGCACGTTACCTCGCCACCTCATGCAGCTCCATTGATGCCTTAGTGTGTCCCTGAAAACACCTGACAGGACGAACGATCTGATGAACCAGGAATAAGTGATAACAGAAAGAGTGTCCTCGTGTACTTGCCATAAATCCCTCCTGTCTTACAGAAATTATGCTTGTTCAGCTCCTTCTGAGGGGACTTCTCTTTTCCTTAACTGCTAGCACCGTGTGCAGTCGCAACATTAATGGGTAAAATCCCGGTTTACTCCCACCTTAATGTGCCATGCTGAGAACAACTAGGTGCCCCAAATCCCTCTTCTCTATGAAGAGATAAAAGAGCCGGCCGAATACACAGGGCACGGGAAGTGTGCCCAATGAGAAACCCCCAGTTCTGCAAGATTGTGCCTATCCTTTCGGGGGTGACTAAGCACAAGTTTGCACTTACTTGGATGATCCCCAGTACCCGGGTACAGGCTTATGAGTGGAAGGGTTTCCAATGCTGCCGGCAGGAGTGCCCTACCTTTGCCCAGGCAACTCATGACAAGGTGTGCCATTGCAGACAGAAGTCAAGAGATCTCCAAACCCACCTTATTACCACTCTTACAGTTTTCTGTGTATCGTACTTATTAGAGCATAACACAATTGACTATTTGTAAAGCGCGACTGCTCCCGTAGCCGGAATGTCACTGAATACCGATCTATGTTACCCCACTCACTGATAATTATGTACCGACAACTGCCCTTTCTTAACTTGAGGGAATGCTGAATGCTTCTAAGAACTGTTGTCTGGGGGCATTACTTGGGTCATAGCACACAATTTAACAGGCAACCCAACTGGAGCGTGTAGTAACGATAGCCCTATCGCCTCTGGCGGGGGACTTGATTCCTCCCTTTGAGAGGCCCATGACGCCAAAGCTGAAGCCCGAACTTTGGTTCCCACCTCAGCAAGGAATCCCCCACTTGCCGCACTCAATCCGACCCGTATCCTACTAGTTTGCACAGTCCTGGTTCGCCTAGGTGAATGTTCCCTCTAAGCCATGTTTGAGGCCTATTTCACACTTAAAGAAATGCCTATTCTTTTGAATTTAGAGTGATGGAAGATTTAACTGGCGGCTACCATTATTACTCACATCTGCATATACTAGGCGCAGAACACAGAACACGACTCTAGCCTGGCGTTCCTATGTCCCGTTATACCAACTGATAATGGCTCTACTTGATC
This sequence comes from Lissotriton helveticus, assembly GCF_964261635.1. Classification (NCBI taxonomy): domain Eukaryota; kingdom Metazoa; phylum Chordata; class Amphibia; order Caudata; family Salamandridae; genus Lissotriton; species Lissotriton helveticus. The sequence continues at coordinate 1,707,253,948 of NC_136069.1, read as the reverse complement.
ATAATGACCCGAAAGACACATCAACCCTACGGAGACAAGGTGGGGATGCTAACCTGCCCCAAACTAGGCTGAAACAACAGCATGTGCAAGCTTGCAACAAACATCTGAAAAGCTGCCAACCAACGAACCATCCCCAGCACGGGGGGGGCATGCCCCCATTCCTTGGCCTATACACTGACCAAGTGTAAGAATAATAATGGCATTGAAGGACCCATCTCTGAGCGCATGCTTGCAACACTATCCACTGCCTCACCCTAGTCAGTAAAACCATTGCAGGGTAACATGCAAAGCTAAGCCCACGCATAAATCACCTGCCAATGCGAGTGGACCAAGCCTTCACCGCTCCGTAAGCCATCAGAACTGTGGATGATAGGCTGTTTTTCTCCCTCATCACAATTAAGAGGACCTCAAAATCAATGGCCTTGTACACAACCTGTTCCTGTGTTTAATTTAATAAACTATAATGTTGTTTATTTATAATAGGAACCCAGGTCACCCAAAGAGTGCACACATCCACTGATCTACCTCTTTCTCACCATCAGTCTTATTGTCAAGGAGGAGGGAAGAATTAATATTTGTAAATTAACATTGAAACCCTCACTTTAAATAATACTTGTCAATGCACTGATCTCCTAAACTGAAAAAGTTCTGAAGTTAATGTTACATCCTACCTTTCCTCTTTCTCTGTCCTATTTTAGTGTTTGTTATAACTTGCTCAGCATGCATCTATGATGTCACCTAGGGTTCTGATTGTGTAGGCTTGAATTGAGAGTCAGTTACATCTGAGGCTGTGCAGGAGTCCATCTGCTCCTGGTGGGGTTTTAAATTGGATTACAATTGGACCTACATACTTTTGTGTTATCATCTTGATTTTAACTAATCTTCAATAAATCATTCATATTCTGGATTTAAAGACTTTTATTTGCTACATTTGGCGACGAGGTACAAGCCTATGCGTGAAGGAAAAGGCAGATACAATGGATTACTGCAACTAAGGAATTTAAGAATACTGCAACTGCAACTGCAACTGAAGAAGCTTGAAAATAAAAGGTAAATTAAGTAAAGCGCCCTGGTTTACCCCACCAGTGCCTCTAGTGTTCTGGACAGCTTCTTTCCCCAGGGTGTGTGAGTTCTAACTGCATGATTTGAACAGTACTGGCCTGAGATCTTGTCACTGAACTGTGATATTTGTCATATTTAAAGGAAAAGTCTGCCATCAGTGGTGAAGATGTAGATGTGCAACAATTATTTATTTTTCGATATTACAAGAGTGTAAGCAGCGTGGCAAGAGAAGAAGCAGAAGATTTCAACACTCTTACACACGTAGTGTTTAAAGGAAAGGCACCACGAGCGTGTATTTATTTGTTATTCGATATTATAAGAGAGTAAGCAGTGTAAGAAACGACGTGCAGTTTTATTTTAGCCCTTGCGGAAGAAACAAAGATGCTGGCAGTTGTGGACAGAGCACAATGTACGGTTTTCTGCTGTGACATTGAAGGAGTGTTGTCGTAACTCTTGTCAGGGTGAGCTACTTTGTATCGATTTATTGAATTTGATGGAGGATGACAGCGCATTCTTGTGAAAGTTAACGGGGGTGCAGATTCTTTCAAAATTAACGTGTGCGCAAACATTCAAAATTCAAAGAGTACACGCGCTACTCACACTTTCACATGCTACACCTGAGCAGTCTTCTGTGACATTCTTCAACACTGCTGATACACGTTACATGCTGCAGCATGAGGGGAGCCATCCGGCCCTGCGTCATCAACGTGCCACCATTTTTGCGCATTACGTAAATTCCTCATGTCATATTTCCTGAAGGACTCTGCACGGCTGAAGAGTTCAAAAGCTGCATCGTGGACAAACGTTCAAAAGCTGCATCGTGAGACAAACCTTCATAATGTGGACCTGACTATTTCCGAAGGAAGTTTAGATTAGTGTGCTCATCCAGAACATGTGGGATTTTGTCTTTACATTATTTAATCTCCAATGTGCGCTACGTATTTCTCGAGTACTATGTTCGAGTACTGGCGTAATTTCTCTCCAGTTGAATGTGTGGTGAAAAACATTTACCGTTTTCCTGTTTATGATTTTCTTTGCTTTTTTATACATGCTTATTATTTACATGAACCATTACAAAAAGGGGGTGGTGATGGACAGAGTATCTGAGTTAATCAGAACACTCCTACCCAGTCAACAGATCAGGGATTGATCCATCACCGTTTTTTAGCTCACTGCACCATCCCAGTTCAGAACCTGGCTATATGCAAATTAGTCTGTCCCTGGCCCAGTGCATAATGGGAACAGGGCAGACCAAACTACCAAGCCAATTCTTCACTGGAAAGGAAACAAGCTTCCGGGGACTGGTTTCTGGCATTACAGCCGTCTTCGGCCCGGCTTGCTTGAATCCTGATGTGCAATGAGCAAGGGACTCATGTCTGAGCATACCCTTTCACACTCATGGTGGCCAAAATAATTACAAAAAGGGGGTGGTGATGGACTGAGTATCTGAGTTAATCAGAACACTCCTACCCAGTCAACAGATCAGGGCTTGATCCATCACCGTTTTTTAGCTCACTGCACCATCCCAGTTCGGAACCTGGCTATATGCAAATTAGTCTGTCCCTGGCCCAGTGCATAATGGGAACAGGACAGACCAAACTACCAAGCCAATTCTTCACTGGAAAGGAAACAAGCTTCCGGGAACTGGTTTCTGGCATTACAGCCGTCTTCGGCCCGGCTTGCTTGAATCCTGATGTGCAATGAGCAAGGGACTCATGTCTGAGCATACCCTTCCACACTCATGGTGGCCAAAATAATTACAAAAAGTGGGTGGTGATGGACAGAGTATCTGAGTTAATCAGAACACTCCTACCCAATCAACAGATCAGGGCTTGATCCATCACTGTTTTTTAGCTCACTGCACCATCCCAGTTCAGAACCTGGCTATATGCAAATTAGTCTGTCCCTGGCCCAGTGCATAATGGGAACAGGGCAGACCAAACTACCAAGCCAATTCATTACTGGAAAGGAAACAAGCTTCCGGGGACCGGTTTCTGGCATTACAGCCGTCTTCGGCCCGGCTTGCTTGAATCCTGATGGTGCAATGAGCAAGGGACTCATGTCTGAGCATACCCTTCCACACTCATGGTGGCCAAAATAATTACAAAAAGGGGGTGGTGATGGACAGAGTATCTGAGTTAATCAGAACACTCCTACCCAGTCAACAGATCAGGGCTTGATCCATCTCCGTTTTTTAGCTCACTGCACCATCCCAGTTCAGAACCGGGCTATATGCAAATTAGTCTGTCCCTGGCCCAGTGCATAATGGGAACAGGGCAGACCAAACTACCAAGCCAATTCTTTACTGGAAAGGAAACAAGCTTCCGGAGACCGGTTTCTGGCATTACAGCCGTCTTCGGCCCCTCTTGCTAGAATCCTGATGGTGCAATGAGCAAGGGACTGATGTCTGAGCATACCCTTCCACACTCATGGTGGCCAAAATAATTACAAAAAGGGGGTGGTGATGGACAGAGTATCTGAGTTAATCAGAACACTCCTACCCAGTCAACAGATCAGGGCTTGATCCATCACCGTTTTTTAGCTCACTGCACCATCCCAGTTCAGAACCTGGCTATATGCAAATTAGTCTGTCCCTGGCCCAGTGCATAATGGGAACAGGGCAGACCAAACTACCAAGCCAATTCTTCACTGGAAAGGAAACAAGCTTCCGGGGACCGGTTTCTGGCATTACAGCCGTCTTCGGCCCGGCTTGCTTGAATCCTGATGGTGCAATGAGCAAGGGACTCATGTCTGAGCATACCCTTCCACAATCATGGTGGCCAAAATAATTACAAAAAGGGGGTGGTGATGGACAGAGTATCTGAGTTAATCAGAAAACTCCTACCCAGTCAACAGATCAGGGCTTGATCCATCACCGTTTTTTAGCTCACTGCACCATCCCAGTTCAGAACCTGGCTATATGCAAAATAGTCTGTCCCTGGCCCAGTGCATAATGGGAACAGGGCAGACCAAACTACCAAGCCAATTCTTCACTGGAAAGGAAACAAGCTTCCGGGGACCGGTTTCTGGCATTACAGCCGTCTTCGGCCCGGTTTGCTTGAATCCTGATGGTGCAATGAGCAAGGGACTCATGTCTGAGCATACCCTTCCACACTCATGGTGGCCAAAATAATTACAAAAAGGGGGTGGTGATGGACAGAGTATCTGAGTTAATCAGAACACTCCTACCCAGTCAACAGATCAGGGCTTGATCCATCACCGTTTTTTAGCTCACTGCACCATCCCAGTTCAGAACCTGGCTATATGCAAATTAGTCTGTCCCTGGCCCAGTGCATAATGGGAACAGGGCAGACCAAACTACCAATTCAATTCTTCACTGGAAAGGAAACAAGCTTCCGGGAACCGGTTTCTGGCATTACAGCTGTCTTCGGCCCGGCTTGCTTGAATCCTGATGGTGCAATGAGCAAGGGACTCATGTCTGAGCATACCCTTCCACACTCATGGTGGCCAAAATAATTACAAAAAGGGGGTGGTGATGGACAGAGTATCTGAGTTAATCAGAATACTCTCACCCTGTCAACAGATCAGGGCTTGATCCATCACCGTTTTTTAGCTCACTGCACCATCCCAGTTCAGAACCTGGCTATATGCAAATTAGTCTGTCCCTGGCCCAGTGCATAATGGGAACAGGGCATACCAAACTATCAAGCCAATTCTTCACTGAAAAGGAAACAAGCTTCCGGGGACCGGTTTCTGGCATTACAGCCGTCTTCGGCCCGGCTTGCTTGAATCCTGATGGTGCAATGAGCAAGGGACTCATGTCTGAGCATACCCTTCCACACTCATGGTGGCCAAAATAATTACAAAAAGGGTGGTGCTCATTTCTGCTTATCATGCTTGTGATGAATTATAGTAATACTCTATTCTGTTTATGCTTGTAAATGCTGAGCCAATTATTTGCTCAACTTGGTTGAGGTGCTCAGTTTGGGTTATACTTACTATAGTGTATTTCTTTTATTGAAGTGAACCACAAATGTGCTCAAATTATTTTGAGGTGTTCTTTTCAGTTGTCCTAGTGTTGGATTTATTGGATGTGTTGTTTTTTTGCGGAGCCACATCTGTGCTTAATTTTGAGGTGCTCCGTTCTTTTCATGTTAATTTTATAGAGCTCTATTCTGCAAGAGGTGTTCAATTCAATTCAAAAGTCTTTATTTCGATTTTTTCAATCATAAAAGACAGTTACAATTTAATATTTTAAAATTACCCTTCATTGACAGCTAGTAAAATCCACAATTCATCACTTCAGTTCTCAATTAACAGTTATTGGCTTGCCCCCATACCTAAAACCCATAAATTACAGTCAATAAATAAATTATGTTAAAAAAGAAGAAAAAGGAGGAACATGGGTATGTAATTCATTTCATTCATTAAAAAGAGAAATATTTTCAAATTGATCACTAAGTACATTAATCACTATGGACATTTTACAATCACAAATATCATAGTCCGAAGTTACTGTAGACTCATTTTACGGGCCCGTATTATCCACATCCAGTTTAGCTATGGCTATAACTACGGCTTGGGAGTTGTCAGTTCGTAAAATCCTGACAACCTCACAACCCGTTTTGAGACCTAACTGGACACAGATAGGTTTTAACCAAGATCTCCTAGGTACCTTATATTCTAGACAGGTAAAGAGAACATGCTCAATGACTTCCCGCTGATCGGGACAGAAGGGACAGGCCGAACCTTGTCCCCCACGCCATTTAGCAGTGAGAGCATTTAGTGGTAATGTCCCCACCCTGGATATTTCTTCCTGTCCCCTGAGATGGTAATCAAGTCCCAGTAAGCCGCAAAGGCCGGTGATTGCTTAAGTTCTAGGAAATCTGCCGTAAAGGGTGGTTCAGTACAGCGGCCAAATCTTCTTGCCTCCAGCATGTTCCAGTACAGGTCTCGGAATGTTTTTCTTGGTGGAAAAGAATTCCCCACTGGGTCATCCCACAGTGGAGATAGTCCCATAGCCTTATATATTACTTTTGCCTCCCTCATCCATAGTATTTTATGGGCCTTATCGGAGTCTCTCACCTCGAGGAAGGCCCGTGCATACTGGGAGAGTTCTGGGGTAACGCATAATCTCCTCCAGTAGGCAACCGATCTGTATCTGGCCATATCCTCGAGGCCATGAGACTCTAGATCATAGTGGAGAGGGATCAAAGGAGTGGAAGCCGGTAAACCTGTATTTATTTTGCGCACCCGCCAACCTTTTTAAGTTACTGAGTCCCCATAGTTCCGCCCCATAGAGAACTGCTGCTCAAACTTTGGCGTCGTAAATCTTTAGGACCGGGGTGATTGGCCTGGTATGAGATAAGTAAAATTCCTTGGTGAGTGCTCCTGTCAATTTTGCGTGCTTCGTGATCAACTGGTTGGTATGCTGTTTCCAGTCTAATTTGGATGATAAGGTTATGCCAGGTAGTTAAATACTTGGGTCTGCTCCAGTTGAACCCCATCCATAACCACCCTCCCTCTGGCGTATTTATTTTTATGCAGGACCATGAACTTTGTCTTAGATGTATTAATGACAAGACCATGGTCATTACAGAAAGCCTCGAAGACTCCAACGGCCTTCTGGAGGCCCTGCTGTGTCTTCAAAATCAGCAACGTATCGTCAGCAAACATCAACAGGGGGATCAGCTTGCCATCCAACTTGGGGGCATCGGTTGGTTGCTGTTCAAAATAGCTGATCACCCTGTTGATGTATAGGGAGAAGAGTGTAGGGGCAAGTACACACCCTTGGCGTACCCCCCTTGCAATAGGGAATTTATCAGTCAATCAATCAATCAATCAGGCCATTTGTATAGCGCACTACTCACCCGGGAGGGTCTCAAGGCGCTTGGGGGGAGGGTATGCTACTACTCGAACAGCCAGGTCTTGAGTTGTTTCCTGTAGGCGAGATGGTCCTGGGTCAGCCGAAGGTGGATGGGGAGGGAGTTCCAAGTCTTGGCAGCCAGGTAAGAGAAGGATCTTCCTCCGGCAGTGGCTCTTCGGATGCGTGGTACGGCTGCGAGGGCGAGGCTGGTGGACCGTAGTTGGCGGGTGGGCGTGTAGAAGGTCAGGCGGTCGTTGAGGTACTTGGGGCCCAGGTCATGGAGAGACTTGTGTGCGTGGGTGAGGAGCCGGAACGTGATCCTCTTGTCGACGGGGAGCCAGTGCAGGTTCCTCAGGTGGCTGGAGATGTGGCTGCGTCGGGGGACATCCAGGATGAGTCGGGCGGAGGCGTTCTGGATGCACTGGAGTCTTTTCTGTAGCTTGGCTGTGGTTCCGGCGTAGAGGGCGTTTCCGTAGTCCAGTCGGCTGGTGACGAGTGCCTGGGTGACAGTCTTCCTGGTCTCGGTCAGGATCCAGCGGAAGATCTTGCGAAGCATACGCAGGGTGTTGAAGCACGATGAGGAGATGGCGTTGACTTGTCTGGTCATCGAGAGGGAGGGGTCCAGGATGAAGCCCAGGTCGCGTTCGTGGCTTGGGTGCGGTGCCCAGGGCTGGGGGCCACCAGGAGTCGTCCCAGGCGGAGGGCGAAGATCCCAGGATGAGGACTTCCGTCTTGTCCGAGTTCAGTTTCAGGCGGCTGTCCTTCATCCACTCGGCGACGTCTTTCATCCCTTCGTGTAGGCAGGTTCTGGCGGTGTCGGGGTCTCTGATGAGGGAGAGGATCAGCTGGGTGTCGTCGGCGTAAGAGATGATGTTGAGGTTGTGCTGGCGTGCGATGGTTACACTTCCCTGATGGTTCCATCGGACTCGGGCAAAATTGTCTTCATGTAATCTGATAAGGAGTGACAGGATATCCAATGGGATGCCCGGTTCTTGTAATGTTGCCCACAGCTTAGTACGAGGTACCAAATCAAACGCTGATTTAAGATCAACGAAAGCTGCAAAGAGCATACCCCCGCCCAGTAACACTACACGCCAATATAATTTTCGATGCGGTACTCCTCCATGGAGCTGCGCTCCTTGCATGTCAGGGAGAGCTGCTGCCGCATTGTCTTTCCGGCCCGCCATAAGGGCAAGTTGCGTTGTCCGGGTTGTGGCTGGCATCCTACCCGGGTTTTGTCATCTACTCCGCCTATTGACATCGCTGGTGCGGAGTACGCCTGTATGCTGTTAAACACTAGGTCGGCTAGCTGCCATGCGCAACATATTTTTGAACTCCTCGAGACTGAGAGACCACTCTGCCTTATGTTGACGGAGACTTGGTGGGGTGAAGCGTCTAATCCTGATGTGGCCATGGCCATTCCGCCCGATTATGACATCTTCAGGAAGGACAGAGCAAAGGGCAGGGGTGGCGGGGTTGCACTGATGGTAAAGAAGGGCACATCTTGTACCATCTTGCCCACTGAGGACATCCGCGGCTCTGAATCGCTGGCTTTTTCTATCGCGCTAGCGCCGCACCAATCAGTGAAGGGACTGCTAGTTTACCGCCCCCCCGGTCCGCTTGGGACGTTCTTTGCTGACCTTGATTTGGTGGTGGCGGGTCTAGCCCTGAGAGCAGAACATTGTTTAGTGGCTGGGGACTTTAACATCCGGATGGATGATCCATCGGACCCCGCCGCTATTAAGCTCTTGGAGGCTATGACGCCGCTGGGACTGACCCCACACCTACAGGGTCCGACCCACGAGAAGGGGCACACCCTAGATCAGGTTTTCTCGACTTCTCCGCTGGTAGTGAAAGAGATTCTCCCGGTCCTGTGGTCGGATCATTGGCTTGCCAAATTTGTAATCAGTGGCAAGGTTAGGGCGTTGAACCCTGTCCCACAGCAGAGTGGACGTGCCTGTAGAGCATTTAGCAGGGTGACCCCTGAGATGCTAGCCCAGGCTGCTGTGACTCACCCTTGCCCTCGGTCGGGCGAGCTAGAAAGCGACCTGGAGGCCCTGCAAAAGTGGCTGACGGAGAGGCTGAACGACCTGGCCCCTGCTCTGCCCCCCCGCCCGACATCTAAGCGGGTTTCTGCCCCTTGGTTTACCTCGGCTCTGTGGGCTACGCGGCAGCAGTGCAAGGTAGCCGAAAGGGCTTGGCGGGCACATTACGACAGCAAGGACAGGTCTGCCTACAAGGCTGCGGTTAAAGCTTACCACCGCGACATCCGCCTCGAAAAGAAAGCCTACTTCGCGGGGAGAATCGAAGCAGCTTCGAACTCCAGTAAGGAGATTTTTACGATCGTTCGCGAATTCATCTCACCCCGGACCACCGCTTTGGAAGTGGGCCCTGTAGAATCCTGGGCAGCAGATCTGGCGTGCTTTTTCACAGGCAAGATCAAACTCATCCAGGACTCCTTTCCTTCGAGTGGACCGGTTACGCTGCCGGGGCCAGAGGGTATGCCCCCCCCAGTCATGCAGGGCGCCATATTGGCTGAGTTTCCATCTCTGCCAGCCTCCGCCTCCCTTGCGCTCATGGGCAATTTAAAATCTGGGTCTCCGCTTGACCCTTGCCCAGCTAAGCTTCTGGGTAAATTGGCGGAGGTGGTTAACCCGCTGGCTCACCCTCTTCTCAACCTTTCGTTGAGCTCGGGAGAGGTGCCGCTATCCTGGAAGCAGGCAATGGTGATCCCGTTGCTTAAAAAGCCGGGACTTGATCCGAAAGCCCCTGTCAATTACAGGCCTATTTCGCTGCTGCCGGCTTTTGTAAAAATCTTGGAAAAGCACGTTCAGTCGGTGCTCACCAACTTTTTGGAGTCTCATGAGATCTTGCACGACTCCCAGTCAGGCTTCCGCTCAAACCGCAGCACCGAGACCGCGCTCCTTGAGGTTTCGGAAACCATCAAAGGGGTGCTGGATTCCGGGGGCAAAGTCATGCTGGTGTTGTTGGACCTGTCGGCGGCCTTTGACACCGTCCCCCATGAGGGCCTGCTCGCAAGACTCTTTGAGATTGGCCTGCGGGGGACGGTGCTCAAATGGTTTTCTTCCTTCCTGGCCGGCCGCCGGCAAACGATCTGGACATCATCTGACACCGCTGTAATGCCGCCTTTGGGAGTCGGGGTCCCTCAGGGCTCTATTTTGAGCCCGACCCTTTTTAATATCTATATGACCCCTTTGGCGGCGGTGGCGGAGTCTTTTGGTGCCCGGATCGTGTCGTATGCCGACGACACTCAGCTCCTCTTCTCATGTGAGAGGGGGGCTGACTTTGACGGGGAGAGTATCCAGAATTGCCTTGGGGCTGTGTTTGCATGGTTCCAACTGCACAGCCTCAAGTGCAATTCCGATAAATCGGAGGTTCTCTTCTTCGGGTGCGATTCGGAGCCTAGCTGGCAGGCCTGGTGGCCCATCGACATGTTCCCTCCGTCCGGCTCCTCTCCCATGGCTAAAAACCTGGGGGTCAAGATGGACGAGGGGCTGACGATGAAAGCCCAGATTCTGGGGGTAACTGGCACTTGTTTTGGCTTGCTAAAAATGTTGCGGAAGTTTCTGCCTCTCCTGTCCGAGGATCACAAGAGGCTGACGGTGCAGGCCCTGATAGGCTCCAGGCTGGATTATGCCAACAGTCTGTACCTGGGCCTACCAGAGTATTTGCTGCAGAGGCTTCAAGTGGCACAGAACGCGGCGGCCAGGGCCATTTTTGGCCTAAGTAGACGTACCAGCGCCTCTGGGTTGTTGGTGAAACTACACTGGCTACCCATCCGCAAACGGATTGCCTTTAAGGCGCTGACCCTGGCCTATAAAGCTCTCCATGCGGTGGGAGCCAAACATCTTCGAAAGAGACTCACTTTCTACCACCCTACTCGCGCGTTGAGATCGGAATCTTTACTTCTCGCGGCTGTTCCGCGTGTGAAGAGGGCTCGCCTAGGTGGCCGCTCCTTCAGTCTTCTGGCCCCACAGATGTGGAATTCTTTACCGCTCCCCTTGCGGGGGGCGACCAGTCTTCTTGAATTTAGGAAAGGCCTCAAAACCTGGCTGTTCTCTCAATAGGTTTGCCAGTAGCCCTGTTTCTTTTGTGGACTTTTAAACTGTTTTTATCTGTGTTGTGTTATTCTGAAACCAGCTTCACCTTACCTAAAGCGCCGGGATTCTCTTTTTGAGTAACCGTTGCGCTATACTAAATAATAAATAACATAACATAACATAACATAACATAACATAACATAATAAAACAAATCTAAAAACGTGATCAATCGTACTGGTATGGCTACAGAACCCTGCCTGTAGAGGCGACAAAATATCATTTTCCTCTATCCAGCCCTGAATACGCTGCAATAAGAGCCTTGCCACTACCTTTTGTATGCAAGCAATAAGGCTAATCGGCCTGTAGTTTCCTGGGTCCGTGCACTCCCCCTTTTTGAAAATTGGGATAATCACGGCCCCCTTCCAGGACTCAGGTATTGGTGAGCCCATTGCAATGCCATTTGCTAGGAGATGGATATACGAGGCCCAAAGGTCCTTGTCATGCATAAAAAGGTCTGCTGGAATGCAGTCCAGGCCTGGTGCCCTAGCTTTTGGGATATTGTTCAAAGTTTTAATGATATCAGCTTTGGTGAAGGAAAGGTGATTTGTGCCCTCAATTGCTTTTAGAAGAGCCTCACGCTCTTCTCCCTCCTCGTCCACAGCAGTAAGCTGGGACGCATAGTGAGAGACCCAAACATTTGGTGAGACAAAATTAATGGGTTCACCCCTTTTAATCCCCCTACCCCATTTGACCATATCCGAAAAGGAGCACATAGATCTTTCTTTACTAGCACTCAGGAGCTCCCTCCAATATTCATTGTCCCAGTCACTTTTTGCCTTAAGTTGCGTTTTTTTATACATGGCTCGGGCAGTCTTAATTTTAGCCTTATCTTTTGTTTTTACTGCATCTGATAAGGCCCTATATGCAACCCTACAGGATTTGCCATACCATTGATCCTCCTTCCTTGCTGGCCTACTCTGTTTTTAGTCACCTTTTTAACGAAGAAAGATCTTAACTGATTAAAAAAACTGCCGTGGATCCGACTAACGTTTGCTACGACTGCCTCCACAGTTGAATTTTTCCTTAACTCTACTGTAGCCTGGGCGGTCAAATCCCTCATAGCAGCAATACCTTCCTCATTCATTATACAATTAGCCCATCTTATTCGTCTGTGGTTGTTTGAGAGGGCTATCTCCACACAATCACACAAAACCTCACATTTAGGTAAATCAAATAACCTAAATGACAGGATTAATGGGTCATGATCACTCTCTGCCCGTTCCTCTATCCGCATATCATCAATACTGGACCAGTTCTCTTTATTTGTAAGAATGTAGTCTATGCGGCTTTGAGATATACCGTTGTTAAAGGTAGAGGCACCCTGTTTGCCAGAACCCATTCTTCCATTGGTGGCACTTAACCCGTGCTCCACACATAGGACTTTAAGTTGTAATGCTGCCTCTGACCATTTTTTAATAGGTGGTATTGTCAGCTGAGGGATCTTCCAGATATAGTCCTCTTCCACTGTAAGGTCCATATCATTGCTGTCTAGGGGTTCAAAGCAACAATTAAAATCTCCTGCAACAATAATGTTACCTTTTGAGCGATATCGCTCAAGAAGAATATCTAGCTGGTCAACTGCTTCAGTGGGTTTACCACCTGGGAGCCCCCTGGAGTAGATATTAAAAACAAAAAGGTCCTTATAATCTGAACATTTAAGTCTGATTAACAAAATATCTGGGCTATTTGTGACCAGCTGAGTAACGGAATATCTACTGTCCTGCTTAACCCATGTCAACAAACCTCCCTTCGGTCTCCCCCGTAAGCTAGGAATAGCTGAAGTATAAAAATTTAAATATCCTTGCTTAAATTCCGGGGTTACCTGCCATGTTTCCTGAAGGAGGATTATATCCTTATTATCCAAAAAGGCTAGCCAGTCCAGAGATGTTACCTTACTACTCAGCCCTGCCACATTCCATGACAACAAAGTGGATTGGGCGAGAGGATTAGTGCTGTCAGATTTAATGCTGTCAGATTTGTTTCGGGGGTCAACGCTAACCCTGCCCTCTTTGGGTAGTATACCCCCGCATAGACTGGTATCTAGTGCCTCCGGATTTAGATCAATTTTGTTTTTTATTGTGTTGTCAGCAATACAATCAAGTAGTTGGTTTGGGCCATTTGTCCCTTCCAAATCCACTAAGATTTTACGTTTGCCCATTATATTAGTCTGAGGCATGGGGATGTGACTTGTAAGGGCGGTGCTCTGAGCTATAGTGTCACCCGTTCCACAGACCTCAGGTAATCTGATACATGCCATATTGCAATCCCTCGTAAGTCAGTCGCAGTCATTTAGGCCTGACAGGATCCCAAACCTATTTCCTAGGCTAATCCCCCATTCATTGGCTGGGGCACCCACACCCCGTCTATTCGTCATCATGGTGTCCCACCTTGGCCCTGGAGTCTTAGGATAAGTCACATTTTGCTGCTCACCATAGAAAAAATTTACGGTGAGGGGAACAACAGTGCCACTCCTGCGTTGAGGGGGGGAGTATATTTGACAAAACACTAGGAAGCACAGCCGAATTAAAAAAGTTCAGCACTACACAATCTCCTTTGAACTTTTTCGGTCTGTTCCCTATCCAGGCTACCCTTCTAGCTGTCTTAATCTCCCCTGCTAACTGCTGTTTCCCTCCTGGAGCCATCTGCATGTTACCTACCAGCCAGTGCAGCGCCTTACTAGAGAGAGAGGTTGGGGATTCTAACTGCCCAGGTGCCACAGGTGGTACATTTGCCAGTGCCAGCACCAGAGGTGAAGCTTCTACTATAAATTGGGGAGGCTCTGTCTCCTGACTTGGTACGGGTGGTACAATTGATGTTGACAAAGCATCCTCTCTTACTACTGGGTGGTTATCTACATTTGCTAGTGCCTGACCAGGGGGGATGGTTGCTGTCTTACTCCTCTCTGCCTCTGCCACACTCGCAACATTCTCCCCAGTTATACCTGCTAGGTTTGAGACTAGAGTTGCTATGTAACCAACCTCCCCCACAACCTTATTCTGAATCCCACCCAATTTTTTAACCTCAGCAGTGAGCTTATCAATTTTGACCACCATTGGTTTAATAATAGCTTTGATTTTACACTCAATCATATCAGCTATCCTTAAAAATAGCTCATCATCCATGATATGCTTTACACTGTCCTCCCCAGCATCCATACTCTTATCCTTAGCGGTGAGGCCCTTTTCCTCCTCAACCCTGACCGTAACCCGCCTCGCTTTGGCTGGGTCTTTCTACATGTTCTGACTGCCCTCGTTTCCTGCTCTGGGGAGGAAAGATCATCTTCTATGACGTGGGCATGTGTCTCAGGCTCAGACTCAGCATTGCTTCCCGGGTCAATTACCAGGTCAATTTCTGGATCAACCGCTATAAGTGCGCTATGATCATACTTGCCACTGGCAAGAAGATCGGTCTCAGGAGCGTCACTACTAGCAGCCGGCAATGATATATCTACCAATAGGGATGATGAAGATGGGCTCAGGGGAGAAAGGACTGGAGATTGACTTAATCCTAATGACTGTCGCCTTTCGCTATTTATTTTCGTTACCACCTGGACCAAATAGTTATCCATCGTATTGGACGTGATTGGGGCGATTTTTTTCGGCATGCTACACAATTGGGGGTTAACACTCCAATGAATATTAGGGATTTATAACATACATTAGCTGTACTTGAACTGGGAAAAGGGAGGGCACGACTATAACAAATCTCTATAGGATTTAATAGGGTAAGGCAATATAGTCTTACTACAAGAAGATGCCTCGGTCCTAGCAGGGGCAGAGTGTTCGGCCCAGTCCAGTCACGGCCAGTCTCGGACTGTCTAAGACTGTCCGCCCTTTGTCCGGGCTTTGTCTGGGCGTCCCGCTCGCGTCCCGCGGCGCGGGGAGAGCGCGCAATTTGAAGCGCCTCCGGTGCCGGGATGTGACGTGGGGCTCCGCTATGCCCCCTGGGTTTTATGGTCTTTCCTGCTTCCTCCACTCGGCGGCCAGATGTATCTTGCGGTGGCGGGAGGGCACTATCCGGATATTTTCTTTCGCTCCTCACAGGAAAAGCACACTGTCCCCTCGCAGACCCGGGTAAATGCAGTTCAGCAACAGAAGACCCGCTCCACCGGGAGAGCGCGCAATTTGAAGCGCCTCCGGTGTCGGGATGTGACGTGGGGCTCCGCTATGCCCCCTGGGATTTGTGGTCTTTCCTGCTTCCTCCACTCGGCAGCCAGATGTATCTTGTGGCGGCGGGAGGGCACTATCCGGATATTTTCTTTCGCTCCTCACAGGAAAAGCACACTGTCCCCTCGCAGACTCGGGTAAATGCAGTTCAGCAACAGAAGACCCGCTCCACCGGGAGAGCGCGCAATTTGAAGCGCCTCCGATGTCGGGATGTGACACGGGGCTCCGCTATGC
This sequence comes from Lissotriton helveticus, assembly GCF_964261635.1. Classification (NCBI taxonomy): domain Eukaryota; kingdom Metazoa; phylum Chordata; class Amphibia; order Caudata; family Salamandridae; genus Lissotriton; species Lissotriton helveticus. The sequence continues at coordinate 1,707,238,537 of NC_136069.1, read as the reverse complement.
CCCCTGGGATTTGTGGTCTTTCCTGCTTCCTCCACTCGGTGGCCAGATGTATCTTGCGGCGGTGGGAGGGCACTATCCAGATATTTTCTTTCGCTCCTCACAGGAAAAGCACACTGTCCCCTCGCAGACTCTGGTAAATGCAGTTCAGCAACAGAATACCCGCTCCACCGGGAGAGCGCGCAATTTGAAGCGCCTCCGGTGTCGGGATGTGACGTGGGGCTCCGCTATGCCCCCTGGGATTTGTGGTCTTTCCTGCTTCCTCCACTCGGTGGCCAGATGTATCTTGCGGCGGCGGGAGGGCACTATCTGGATATTTTCTTTCGCTCCTCACAGGAAAAGCACACTGTCCCCTCGCAGACTCGGGTAAATGCAGTTCAGCAACAGAAGACCCGCTCCACCGGGAGAGCGCGCAATTTGAAGCGCCTCTGGTGTCGGAATGTGACGTGGGGCTCCACTATGCCCCCTGGGATTTGTGGTCTTTCCTGCTTCCTCCACTCGGCGGCCAGACGTATCTTGCGGCGGCGGGAGGGCACTATCCGGATATTTTCTTTCGCTCCTCACAGGAAAAGCACACTGTCCCCTCGCAGACTCGGGTAAATGCAGTTCAGCAACAGAAGACCCGCTCCACCGGGAGAGCGTGCAATTTGAAGCGCCTCCGGTGTCGGGATGTGACGTGGGGCTCCGCTATGCCCCCTGGGATTTGTGGTCTTTCCTGCTTCCTACACTCGGCGGCCAGATGTATCTTGCGGCGGCGGGAGGGCACTATCCGGATATTTTCTTTCGCTCCCCACAGGAAAAGCACACTGTCCCCTCGCAGACTCGGGTAAATGCAGTTCAGCAACAGAAGACCCGCTCCACCGGGAGAGCGCGCAATTTGAAGCGCCTCTGGTGTCGGGATGTGACGTGGGGCTCCGCTATGCCCCCTGGGATTTGTGGTCTTTCCTGCTTCCTCCACTCGGCGGCCAGATGTATCTTGCGGCGGCGGGAGGGCACTATCCGGATATTTTCTTTCGCTCCTCACAGGAAAAGCACACTGTCCCCTCGCAGACTCGGGTAAATGCAGTTCAGCAACAGAAGGTGTTCAATTATACAGAGAGCCGCTTTAGTGAATGTAAATGTAAATGTAAATGTAAATGTGCTGGATTTGTAAAGCGCACAGCTGCCCGTGAGCGTCCCGGCGCTTGCTTAGGGAACCCGTCCTGGTATTCCCCTGTGAGAAACCCCGGCAGGGTGTCCACAAGTTGAAAGCCAGGCATCCCGCCGCGAGGGGCCGTAGTGGAGATTAAGCAAGCTATTGCCCAGAGTCGCAGAGTGTGACCCCGTGAGTTGAGTAGGCACCAGAGCGAGAATTGTCGAGTCTGTGGAATTTTGGAGCCCGAGACCCGCCGAGGTGGGGAATCGAACCCTGGTCCACAGTCGATCTCAGCTTCCGGGTCTGCCGCCTCTAACCACTGAGCCACGCTTCTCCAAGCTAGTGCTCAGTGTTGTGAGGAGTTATAATGTTTCTCGGTTTTATGTGTTTACGGTTTACATCCGAGGATGAGCCATGCTTTAGTAATTTCAACGTTTGAAGAGCTTAATGCTTGTTGAACCACATATGTGCTCTAATATTGTAGAGGTGTTCAGTTTGTTCGATGTTTAAAAGAGCCCTTTGTTGCTCTATTTTTGGGTGTGAACCACTTTAGTGCTATAATATTTTAGAGGTGTTCACAGTGTTTGATGTTTAAAAAGCCACAGGTTGCTCATTTGTTGAACCACGTACCATGTACAGAGAAAGAGGAAAAGTAGGATGTAACAGTTAATTAAATACTTTATGAATTTTGAAGAGACTATCATATTTTTACAAATTTACTACACGATGTCTTTCAAATTAAAGATGTTCTTAAAGTTTAGCAGACCAGGGCTCGCTAGTTACTTTCTTTCTTTAACACAAATTGACAGATGTATGACGTTTCAACGCACACTTTTACAACGCATACCATTACAACACATTTTTTACAACGCAACATCCATTACAACGCACACCATTACAACGCATACCATTACAACAAATACTTAAAAAATACCTTTACAACACATTCCACTACAACGCATAGTAATTTACAACGCATACCATTACAACGCATTACAGTACTTTGCATATAAGGTAAGTGTTGGGTAGTGTAGGGGTTAAAATTACTATTCTAACTCCAGGGGGTGCAACAGTAGGGTAAGTGTTGGATGGTAATTTATGCGTTGTAATGGTATGCGTTGTAATGACTGCGTTGTAATAGTATGCGTTGTAGTGGTGTGCGTTGTAGTGTCATGCGTTGTAATGACTGCGTTGTAAATGCATGTGTTGTAATGGATTTTGCGTTGTAAAAGTTTCGTTGTAATGGTAGTGCGTTGTAAAAATTGCGTTGTAAACGTTGTATACCCAAATGGACATTCAAATAAATGTTTGTCCATTTATCTAGCATCTTTTTATTGCTAGTGCTGAGCAGTACACATAAGCAGGAGCTTTTCAACTGACTTACAGGTAGATTCATCAAGCATTTTTGCGAGCGCAAACGGTGCAAATCGCAAAAATCGGCCGTTTGTGCCCGCAAAAATTGCATTTGGGATTCATCAATGGTTCATGCTCTCGCAATTTAAGAATTCGCAAATAATTGCGAGTTCTCAAATTGCGATTGCATTTAAGGAATCGCAATTTGCGATTCCTTATATGCAATGCATGAACCATTTTTGAATTGCGAAATCGCTATTTTTGGCCGCTATTTACCGCGAAGTCTGACTTCGTGGTAAATAGTGAAAACTTAGAAAAATGCACTTTAGTGCATTTTTCAAAGTTGTATGCTACACACACACATGTCCTTTGGACATGTGTGTGCGCAACATCAGTCTACATTTACATTTCAGGGGTGCTACAGGGTGTCCTTTGGACACCCCTGGCACCCTTGAAATCGCATCCTTATTTGCGATTTCCTAATTGCTAATCGCAAATAAGGAATGACTCCTCATTCATTCCTATGGGCCTTTAGGCCCATAGGAATGATTGGGGAGTCATTCCTTATTTGCGATTAGCAATTTGCTAATCACTAATAAGGAATCTGTAGAAATCGCAAATAAAATTGCGATTTCTACATGAATCCTGTTTTGCGAGTCTTTAATAGTGATTCCTTAATAATCGCTATTAAGGACTCGCAAAAGGGGACGATGATGAATCTGGGGGTTAGTTGGGCTTTGACGGAGGAAAACAAGGGACGATTTGGTGTCCTTAGATACTCTTCTGATATTGCAAAAGTCACCACCACCCCTTCACCACCTAAAACACTGGCATTGAAACTACACACTTCCTTCTCTATTTGTTCTACACCAATTGACACTAACACATCTCCATGTTCCTAGCACAAAGAGTGTTTGGAACTAAACTGCTGCTGATGAGTTATCAGTGTGCTACCCTTTGTGGGCATCCCTGTTGCCGGCAAAATTGAGACTGTTGCAACCCTTGACCCTGTTGGGAGGACGGAGGAAGTGTAAGGGGTGCGTGAAAGGCACGCTGGAGTGGATGCCTGCTTGTACAGGGCACGGAGTGCGTGCGAAAGGAGCACTATAGTCCATCCCTACTTGTGCCCCGGGGGCACTGTAAAGTGCATGCTAACGAGGCACGCCCATTGGCTAAATGTCCAGAGCGCTTAGTGGTGCCAATGGCTTCATCAGGGTTATTTCCATAGACATCTACCTGCAGATCCGGAAATGAAGACTCACATTAACCGCAGTACACAAGCTTGGCCAGCTTTATGCAACGAGCTCATTTGCCTGAACAGTGCGAATGAGTGTGTCACAACCTCGTCCTGGCAAGAAGCCACTGCATTTGAGAATGCAGTGACGAAAAAAAGCACTGCAAAGAAAAACAAGATTTTCAGAGCACTCACATTGCGTATGGAGGAGGCGGGGCGTTGGCTGACGCCATCACGCACTGGGCCAGTAGGAACCGTGAAGGCTGGATGGCCAAACAAAATAACCAATGAGTGAAATCACCTGGGCGTCAAACAAGCAGCCGGAGGCAGGACCGTTGAAAGTATGGACCAATAGGAAGCCAGCATTTTAAAATGGCACAGAAAAGATTCAATAAGAAGCAATGGGCTTGATTAAAGTCCATAGTGTAGATACATTATTTATATTTGCAGATGTATATAGCACGAACTCGACCCAAATGTATTGGAGCGCTTTACATGAGCACCAGTTACGTTACACAGGGACACCATCATTTTTTTGGTAGGCACAGGGAGATTAAGTGATTTGCCCAGAATCACAGGATGCGGAGTATACCCCCAAGCTTGAACCTTGGTTTCCCAGCTCCAAAGTCAGCTGTCTAGCCGTAAGACCACATCCTCTCCCCAAAGGATCTTGCAGAGCTGAGCATGCACGCTGACTCTAGGCTCGACCTAAAAAAAAAAAACCTCTATTGATGTGTATCAGTGTGTCAACAGAGTATGCACGGTATGGGGTCTACTTTTCCAGCAGAAAATAAGCCGTTGAGATTATGATTTCCATTTAGTATTGATGATTGATGGAGGACTCAGTACACTAGAGGCAACATAGCAAACACTGAGATAACACTATGTGGTGTGTACTCAGAAGTTATTGTCCTGAACCTAGTTGTGAAACTACCACCAAAACAATTGGAGTCCGGAGTCCACTTAGGAGTGAATGGTCATACAAACACTGTGGGGCCAATTTCGATGTCGTTTGGAATCTTTCCGCCCGACTCCTTCTCAGAATCGGATCTGACCAACTTGTGATCTGCGGTTCCACATGACCGATTATGAGATGACCAAACACCATTCAATTGGTCTCCCATTGACTTCTAGAGGAGCCCGTGATCCTACTGAGAAAATTGGCCCCTACGGGGAAAAGGAGTGTTTGCGGAAAAGTTTGAACCCTGTTGTGGGCACTCCATGGTGCCTGCCACACAGATCATGGTTTTAAAGGGGGGGGTCCTGGGTACCCCCTCAGCCCCATACAGGAGGTTGCAGGATGAAGGGGGCCCTGCTAGGGGCTCCCAAAGTCAGTTTCCAACAGCCTTTTTATGTCAGCCAGACCAACTCGGAGAGGCTGTTGGAATCCGACATCGTAATCGCTGGGTCGGAAACACTGTTCGTAGAGTTGTATGATTCGGCTCCGACTGACACGGATACTCCCAGAGCCGGTCGGAACCAATTTGGAATAACTGTATGATTTCCCTTCCACCCGCAAACATCGTAATCGATAAGGCGGAATTGAATCCGACTGAGTCGGGTGAATGGGTTTCGACACGGTCTAGGAGGATCCGGTTGTCGGTCGGCAGCTTTCCCCATGACATCGTAATAGACCACAAGATATAGATTCTATGCAGCAGTTTCAAGCTGGATAGGCTCCTATAGAATACAGGGCCTATTGCATCATATTTTAGAAAGACTTGAGAGTTTATATCTTTTCTGAATTCAGTGATTGCTGATAATCTTCATTTTCTTCATTTCTTGGATACGGTTTCCCATAAACTACAAGTCTGTACCACGAAGAAGTTTAGCACTCCACGAGTTACTTCAAAGAAAGGAACTATCAGGTCCATTGGCATTCTGGATCTGAGGGTCTACGTCTGGGTATAAATGTCTAGGGTTAGACGGCAGAATGATTATGCTGGAATTAGATAGTCTGGTGGACAATACGCCAATCTTCAAATAGGACGCTTCGTACAGGTAGCTTGGAGGGAAGTGCCAATCATGATTTATTGAACTTTGTTTATTAGGCAGCTCATAAGTCCTATGTAAAACATGGTAGGGTTGTCCAGGCATGAAAGCACTAGAAATACCATGGCTGGTAGCCAGTGGGAGAAACCCATGTAAAGAAAGTTATATGTTGAATTTTGGTTGCATTGCTCATCTGATTTAGGGGCAGGAAGAAGGAGTCCCCAATCACAATAATTTAGTCAAGGTTGTTTGGGAAGGTGCAGTCTTCAAAGGTGACGTGATAGATTCAAAGACCTTGCAATATCCAAATGTTAGGACCTCTGATTTAATTTGAGTTTCAGTTTCGAGTGATTTTCTAGCTTCTAGATGTCTATTACCAATAAATATGAAGCACCAGAGATAGGCTGTCAGAAATGAGATACTTTGACTTTTTGATGCTTGCTTTGTAAATTCACTATTAATGTAGCATTTGATTTTTTCTCTTAAAGGTCATGTATTTTCCTTCACTATCTTTCAAGGATTCTAATTTTCCTTTTTTCTAGTTTTACAAACAAATTGAGACAACCTGTGTCATAGGGGATGTTGTGAAGCTTGTAAGGGAAATACTTTGTTGAAGACCTCGGTGAGCCAGGGATGGGAAGGAATGTTGAGCATCAGTGGGTCGGGTGCCACATCACCAAGTTGTGTAAGTGATAGGCATGATACTTGGTCATTGGGGAGTAATACGTTAGGTGCTGTCGGCAGTGTTGTCACTGTTGATAGGTTAAGGTTGAAGTTGATGATGTGGTGATATGCTGATCCCTACAGTTGATTGGTTTGGTTCATTTAACTGAAATCATTTCTTCTGAAGCTAAGATGGCCTCAGTCATATTACAGTACAGTGATGGTGATGATTTGGTTGTAAATTTGTATTTGGAGTTTAAGGAGGAAGCCTGCAGTGTGGTGAAGATCAGGATCTCAAATGAATTGTTGGTGAAGGTATTTGAGATTGCTGTTTACGTTGGGGGAGATGGACGCCAGAGATCCAGAGTTTTGCAGTATTAGATGTTCTGAAGTTAGCTGGATTTTTCTGGTGCTTTGTCTGGTCTATGTTGCCACTTGAGGGGTGGAAGGGAGCACTCTCTGTTGTTTCAGGGGATACTACTGTCACTTCCTCTGATTGGTGTAACAGCAGACTATGCGTGCACTGTGGGCTCTGCGAATTTATTGGTACGCTTGATCGGGAGGTTGCCTGGAGTTAGAAGTCCACTTAGAAAGCACCTGCCGGATAAGATGATGACTGACCTATCAGTTCAGTTCAGTTCATAAATCTTTATTCGAATTCAGAGAACTCATAAAAGCACATACACAATTTACATAACTATTGCAGGATCCATATACAATTATTGAATCATAAAAACCTATCATAGAAGAGTGGTAATGGATTCATGGGAGTGGTGTGGTGTATAGCGAGCCAGGGGGAGAACACGTATGACAATATTGGGGGACAGTAATGGTGAAAAGACGTTCAGGTGGGATGTAGTGATGATTGTTGCCATGGGTTGGTCTGTGTCTTGTGTTTTACGATGGACCTTACAGCAGGGGGCAGGAGTGATGAATGGAGGAGAATTATTTTTTTGTGTAATGTATGGTGGGAAATAGAGCGATGCACTCTCTCGCCATTTTATTCATCCATACAGGTATCCACTCATTGACCCGCCATCTATACACTAGATCATGAGCTCACTCACCTACTCATTCATTCACTCACTCACCCCTCCAGCTATGCTGTCAATCATTGCTGCATCCAGTGATGCACTTTCCCACTGATCCATTCATCGTGTATTCATCTTTGCATGCACTCACATCTATCCACCCTCCATGAACTCTTGTTCGCACTCACCCGTTCACTCATCCACAGGCATCCAAACGTGCCACTCACAGAAGAAGGTCAGACCTTTGGCATTCTGGCTGCTTTTATATTTCATTTAATTAAAGTTGACTTCCAATGCAGAGTTTTCTCCCATGTTTCCTTAGCCCAAGTCTTGCCTTCCTCTCTGACAAGTGTTCTGCATGTTTACTTAATAAATAATGAGACAACTAGTGGACTTTAGCGTGTACTCCATTTATTACATCACTGGGCTTTGCGTGATACATGTGCAGACAGCAACAGAATGACTTGAGGAAGCAATGCATATTTTACGCACCAACAGCTGATTTCTAACAGTAAATAGTGGACAGCAGGCAAGCCCCAGAGGGGTGGGCAAAGAACACTCCTTGCATTGTGAAAGGAAGATATACCCCAGCTCTGTACACAATATGCTTGGTGAAAGGTCATATATCCAGCTCCAAGGTCTCAATAGGTGTCAGCAAGTACCATGGCTGAATCTTTAGAGAAGGGACCATTTAATGATGACCTACAGAAAGAAAGAAAGAAAGTACTCTTTAGATGCTGGACCAAAGCCTCAAGATAAAGTTGCAGAATAACATAGAGTACTAAATAAATACGTATTATCATAACTGCTTAATTTGTAAATTAATAAGTGCCATGGACCAAAGGTTTCCTTAGGAGCACTCTTCCGGCACTGCAGAACGGTGGAGGTGCTGAATACTAAAGTTGCCTGGCCTTGATTCCACCTTGTGCCTCCCTCCTCAACCACCCTCCACTGACTGTCTCCTTATCTAAAGAGTACAGAGAGTGCCTGGTCTTGACTCCACCTTGTAGCTCCTTCCTCCACTTCCTGTCTCCTTATCTCATGAGTACAGAGAGTGCCTGGTCTTGACTTCACCTTGTATCTCCTTCCTCCACTTCCTGTCTCTTTATCTCATGAGTACAGAGAGTGCCTGGTCTTGACTTCACCTTGTATCTCCTTTCTCCACTTCCTGTCTCTTTATCTCATGAGTACAGAGAGTGCCAGGTCTTGACTCCACCGTGTGCCCCCCTCCTCCTCAACCACCCTCCACTGCCTGTCTCCTTATCTCATGAGTACAGAGAGTGCCTGGTCTTTACTCCACCTTGTATCTCCTTCCTCCACTTCCTGTCTCTTTATCTCATGAGTACAGAGAGTGCCAGGTCTTGACTCCACCGTGTGCCTCCCTCCTCCTCCACCACCCTCCACTTCCTGTCTCTTTATCTCATGAGTACAGAGAGTGCCTGGTCTTGACTCCACCGTGTGCCTCCCTCCTCCTCCACCACCCTCCACTTCCTGTCTCTTTATTTCATGAATACAGAGAGTGCCTGGTCTTGACTCCACCTTGTGCCTACCTCCTCCTCCACCACCCTCTACTTCCTGTCTCTTTATCTCATGAGTACAGAGAGTGCCTGATCTTAACTCCACCTTGTGCCTCCCTCCTCTTCCACCACCCTCTACTTCCTGTCTCTTTATCTCATGAGTACAGAGAGTGCCTGCTCTTGACTCCACCTTGTGGCTCCTTCCTCCACTTCTTGTCTCTTTATCTCATGAGTACAGAGCGTGCCTGCTCTTGACTCCACCGTGTGCCTCCCTCCTCCTACACCACCCTCCACTTCCTGTCTCTTTATCTCATGAGTACAGAGAGTGCCTGCTCTTGTCTCCACCGTTTGCCTCCCTCCTCCTCCACCACCCTCCACTTACTGTCTCTATATCTCATGAATACAGAGAGTGCCTGGTCTTGACTCCACCATGTGCCTCCCTCCTACTCCACCACCCTCCACTTCCTGTCTCTTTATCTCATGAGTACAGAGAGTGCCTGCTCTTGACTCCACCTTGTGGCTCCTTCCTCCACTTCTTGTCTCTTTATCTCATGAGTACAGAGCGTGCCTGCTCTTGACTCCACCTTATGCCTCCCTCCTCCTCCACCACCCTCCACTTCCTGTCTCTTTATCTCATGAGTACAGAGAGTGCCTGCTCTTGACTCCACCTTGTACCTCCTTCCTCCACTTCCTGTCTCTTTATCTCATGAGTACAGAGAGTGCCTGATCTTGACTCCACCTTGTGCCTCCCTCCTCCTCCACCACCCTCCACTTCCTGTCTCTTTATCTCATGAGTACAGAGATAGCCTGGTCTTGACTCCACCGTGTGCCTCCCTCCTCCTCCACCACCCTCCATTTACTGTCTCTTTATCTCATGAGTACAGAGAGTGCCTGCTCTTGACTCCACCTTGCGGCTCCTTCCTCCACTTCCTGTCTCTTTATCTCATGAGTACAGAGAGTGCCTGCTCTTGACTCCACCTTGCGGCTCCTTCCTCCACTTCCTGTCTCTTTATCTCATGAGTACAGAGAGTGCCTGCTCTTGACTCCACCTTGTAGCTCCTTCCTCCACCTCCTGTCTCTTTATCTCATGAGTACAGAGAGTGCCTGCTCTTGACTGCACCTTGTAGCTCCTTCCTCCACTTCCTGTCTCTTTATTTCATGAGTACAGAGAGTACCTGCTCTTGACTCCACCTTGTGGCTCCCTCCTCCACTTCCTGTCTCTTTATCTCATGAGTACAGAGAGTGCCTGGTCTTGACTCCACCTTGAGGCTCCTTCCTCCACTTCCTGTCTCTTTATCTCATGAGTACAGAGAGTGCCTGCTCTTGACTCCACCTTGTAGCCCCTCCTCTACTTCCTGTCTCTTTATCTCATGAGTACAGAGAGTGCCTGCTCTTGACTCCACCTTGTGGCTCCTTCCTCCACTTCCTGTCTCCTTATCTCATGAGTACAGAGAGTGCCTGGTCTATAGACTCCACCTTGTAGCTCCCTCCTCCACTTCCTGTCTCCTTATCTCATGAGTACAGAGAGTGCCTGCTCTTGACTCCACCTTGTATCTCCTTCCTCCACTTCCTGTCTCCTTATCTCATGAGTACAGAGAGTGCCTGGTCTTGATTCCACCTTGTAGCTCCTTCCTCCACTTCCTGTCTCTTTGTCTCATGAGTACAGAGAGTGCCTGCTCTTGACTCCACCGTTTGCCTCCCTCCTCCTCCACCACCCTCCACTTCCTGTCTCTTTATCTCATGAATACAGAGAGTGCCTGGTCTTGACTCCACCATGTGCCTCCCTCCTACTCCACCACCCTCCACTTCCTGTCTCTTTATCTCATGAGTACAGAGAGTGCCTGCTCTTGACTCCACCTTGTGGCTCCTTCCTCCACTTCTTGTCTGTTTATCTCATGAGTACAGAGCGTGCCTGCTCTTGACTCCACCTTATGCCTCCCTCCTCCTCCACCACCCTCCACTTCCTGTCTCTTTATCTCATGAGTACAGAGAGTGCCTGCTCTTGACTCCACCTTGTACCTCCTTCCTCCACTTCCTGTCTCTTTATCTCATGAGTACAGAGAGTGCCTGATCTTGACTCCACCTTGTGCCTCCCTCCTCCTCCACCACCCTCCACTTCCTGTCTCTTTATCTCATGAGTACAGAGATAGCCTGGTCTTGACTCCACCGTGTGCCTCCCTCCTCCTCCACCACCCTCCATTTCCTGTCTCTTTATCTCATGAGTACAGAGAGTGCCTGCTCTTGACTCCACCTTGCGGCTCCTTCCTTGACTTCCTGTCTCTTTATCTCATGAGTACAGAGAGTGCCTGCTCTTGACTCCACCTTGCGGCTCCTTACTCCACTTCCTGACTCTTTATCTCATGAGTACAGAGAGTGCCTGCTCTTGACTCCACCGTGTAGCTCCTTCCTCCACTTCCTGTCTCTTTATCTCATGAGTTCAGAGAGAGCCTGCTCTTGACTGCACCTTGTAGCTCCCTCCTCCACTTCCTGTCTCTTTATTTCATGAGTACAGAGAGTGCCTGCTCTTGACTCCACCTTGTGGCTCCCTCCTCCACTTCCTGTCTCTTTATCTCATGAGTACAGAGAGTGCCTGGTCTTGACTCCACCTTGAGGCTCCTTCCTCCACTTCCTGTCTCTTTATCTCATGAGTACAGAGAGTGCCTGCTCTTGACTCCACCTTGTAGCTCCCTCCTCTACTTCCTGTCTCTTTATCTCATGGGTACAGAGAGTGCCTGCTCTTGACTCCACCTTATGCCTCCCTCCTCCTCCACCACCCTCCACTTCCTGTCTCTTTATCTCATGAGTACAGAGAGTGCCTGCTCTTGACTCCACCTTGTACCTCCTTCCTCCACTTCCTGTCTCTTTATCTCATGAGTACAGAGAGTGCCTGATCTTGACTCCACCTTGTGCCTCCCTCCTCCTCCACCACCCTCCACTTCCTGTCTCTTTATCTCATGAGTACAGAGAGTGCCTGCTCTTGACTCCACCTTGTACCTCCTTCCTCCACTTCCTGTCTCTTTATCTCATGAGTACAGAGATAGCCTGGTCTTGACTCCACCGTGTGCCTCCCTCCTCCTCCACCACCCTCCACTTCCTGTCTCTTAATCTCATTAGTACAGAGAGTGCCTGATCTTGACTCCACCGTGCGCCTCCCTCCTCCTCCACCACCCTCCACTTCCTGTCTCCTTATCTCATGAGTACAGAGAGTGCCTGCTCTTGATTCCACCTTGTATCTCCTTCCTCCACTTCCTGTCTCCTTATCTCATGAGTACAGAGAGTGCCTGCTCTTGACTCCACCTTGTGGCTCCTTCCTCCACTTTCTGTCTCCTTATCTCATGAGTACAGAGAGTGCCTGCTCTTGACTCCACCTTGTATCTCCTTCCTCCACTTCCTGTCTCCTTATCTCATGAGTACAGAGAGTGCCTGCTCTTGACTCCACCTTGTATCTCCTTCCTCCACTTCCTGTCTCCTTATCTCATGAGTACAGAGAGTGCCTGCTCTTGACTCCACCTTGTAGCTCCTTCCTCCACTTCCTGTCTCCTTATCTGGGTCCCCAGAAGCCACTTCCGGAACTATATCTGAAACCCACAAAGGTGGCCACGGCTATGAGGCCTGCGTGTGCTGGTATTCTGGCAGGACTGGGCCCCCGCCCTGCCTGGAGCACCATGGGGGCGCCTTGTTCCCACTTACCTCCTCCACCCACGGGCTGCATGCAGGCCCTTCCGTTGCACCGGGGCACAGAGACGCAGACCAGGCCACCGTGGCATGGGCGCCGAGGCCCACACTGGTTAGGGCATTCCATCCCAGGATGGTTGTGTCCCCCTGAAAAAGAAACAAGGCAGCATTCACCAGGAGCAGACTCAGGGCCGTCCTTTCATGTATGTCAAATGATAAACATGGGGCAGGTGTCATGTGTGGCCTGGGGAGTGCATGACGTCAGCTCAGAGACAGCATGTCCTCCCCAGGCTCAGCACTCATCCTCTTACACGCTGAGCACAGCTGTCAGTCCCAGCTCTGTGTAGACTCTTTTGCTAGTTAGATGCAGCCCTGATTGTAATTATTAGGACCCAAGTCCCAGCTTCTCTCCATTCACACACAGCGCATGCGCAGTCACCCCATTCCGACACTTGGGGATTGCACCCGCGGAGAGGTTCACAGTGATGGGGCTCACACCGGGGCCGGACGGGCCTTTACTCCAGCGGGCAGTCCCCGGTGGGTGGGGTCCTTGGAGGCGGCTCCCGGGGCTCCTGTCACTGGCCCAGCAGGCACTAGGAGGCTTCAAGAGAGACAGAAAGAGAGGGGAGGAGAGGAGAGAGGAGAAAGAGAGAGAGAAAAAGAGAGAGAGGAGAAAGAGAGAGAGAAAAAGAGAGAAAGAGAGGGGAGACAGAGGAGAGAGAGAGAGAGGAGAAAGAGAGGGGAGGAGAGGAGAGAGGGAGGAGAAACAGAGGAGAGAGAGAGGAGAAACAGAGGAGAGAGAGACAGAGGAGAGAGAGACAGAGGAGAGAGAGAGGAGAGAGAGAGAGAGACAGAGGAGAGAGAGAGGGAGGGAGGGAGAAGGAGAGAAAGAGAGAGATAACGAGAGAGAGAGACAGAGAGAGAGAGGGAGGGAGAGGGAGGGAATGGATGGATGGAATAAGCACAAGTAGGCAGAGGGAGTGAGGTTGTTGCCAGGCTGCGTTTGGATGCATCATCTCATGAGCGCGGCGTCGGCATCCTGGCGCTGGGACTGGTGGTCACTCCTAGCAAACAACTCTTGACCACTGCTGGTGCCACTTCACTTCACCCAGTGTTTCCAGCCTCAACTTCACTTACTGCAGGCAAGCCATGACTATTCGCCTGCACCAGCCGTTCCCTTACCATCTGTGAGCGTTCGACCCCTAGCCTCATGGTCCAGCGCGCTTTGAGGGATGGAGTACACGCGAGCCCTGCATCTGCTCTGGTCCCTACACTTCAATTCACAAACTGCTCCTTTTTTTATCAGAAGACTCCTCAGTGGTGTGAGAGGGCCTGTTCCCTCTCAGGGTACTTGGGCGGCACTCCTCTCCCTGCTTCTCTTTTTTTCCAGAAGACTCTTCACTGGTACAAAGAAGGGGGACTTAGGGCCTCCTTTATGAGGAAGTCACACAGTGCAGCACAGCACCTTGCAGGGCAGCACGTCACCTTGCAGCGCAGCACTGTTTGAAAGGGAAAGGGCAGGAATGTACCGTATGTAAAGTAACACAACGCATCCCTTTCCTTTCCCTTGTGCTGGCGTCCTTTTCCCAGTGCTGGTGCACAACGTGCTGCCAGCGGTAATACAAGCACTCTTGCAGCCTGGTACAAGGGTGCCTGCATTGTATACAGGATTGTTTCGTGAAGGAAGGGGCACCTTCCTGCACAAAAACAATCCTGCGAGGCATACTCCTCTTAAAAACAAGAAACAAGAAAGATATTTCTCCTCTGTACTCCTAGGTACAAACAAAAAAGATACACTCTTCCCCAGAAAGGACAATAAACCGGCGTAACCAAGCGGAAAAAATAGGGTAGGGGGGAGGGGGGAATCCCCCTTTCGGAACTAAAACCCTCACATACCCAGCAAGCTAGGTGTCATGCTTCGTCATCTGGGTTCTGCTCCTCGTCAGACTGGCGCTGCAGTGTCTGACGGGCACCCGTAAAGGAACAAAAGATCTCCGATAAAGAGCTGGGTATGAGGGTTTTAGTTCCGAAAGGGGGATTCCCCCCTCCCCCCTACCCTATCTTTTCCGCTTGGTTACACCGGTTTCTTGTCCTTTCTGGGGAACAGTGTATCTTTTTTGTTTGTAGCTACGGTCCAAGGGCTGATACACTGGACCCCGTAAAATATTGCCCTTCTAACTCCTCCCTCTTTTTGTTGATACGTCCTCTGTACTCCTCCCTTGAAAAGGTGTAAGGTTTCGGCACATGCCCAGGGTTACAATTTCTTCTAAATCTGAGGATATATCACAATCCATGGGAGAAGCGTGGGAACGCCCACAGCAACCCCTATGGATGCCGACCCGGGGCAGAATATTACAAAGTAGTGATTTGCACTGTTTTGCGTTACTCCAGATTTTTGAAGCCACTGAGAGCCACAAAAAACGCCTTTGCATGGCTTCAAAAATCAGATTTCGAGGTTTGCTTCATGCATGTACGAAGCTGCATTGTGCAATCGTGATATAATCCTTCCATAAATGAGGCTCTAAGTGTCTTATAAACGTGAGATCTGGGCCCCTCCCGTGCTGAGAGATGCCAGTGAAGCTTGGTGCAAGACGCACCCTTACATTCGTATACTCCGCGCCGTACTCAAAGAAGCCCGCTAACGAGATAACGGAGAGGTCTATACGGGACACAAAGAGCGGGTATGAGATCATTCTTATTGAAAAGTGGTGAATGCACAAAATCAGCTGGTTAGAGAAGGGAGACTAGTGACCTTTGAAAAGCCCCAGGTACGTTTGAACTTGAAAGGACAATTCCTTGAAATAAGGACCACTTGTAGACTGCATTCAGAGGATTGTACACCCCCGGCCTATGGAAACCCTAAACCCCCCAAACTCCAGAACCTGAAAAACTGCAGCACATTCAAGGGAACAGTTTCAGACTTTAATCAAATATGCCTTGAGGCCACCTGCTGCCAGCCATGATTGTGACAGCTTAAGAGACGGTTGTCAAACAGAGTGCAGATGCCGAGAGGGGGAAGACTGGATGGGACTGCTGCGGAAACATGACAATTAATATTTCATAAATACGGTGCATTCCTGCCCTTTCACTTTGAGGTAGGACAAGCAGCAAGAAGACTTACGGTCCTGCCCAAAGCCAATTAATGATAAATGAGGCCCTCAGTCTTTTTAAAGTGCTATCCTCCTTCTGAGTGCCAATTTGACACTCAAGTTGAGGGCGTTGTACATCTCCTTCTCGCTAATTTCACTATTAAATCGACATGCAAGAGTAGAAAAGGTCATTTTTCTGAACTGAAATTTAGTTGCAATTTTGCTGTCTCTTGGTAACAAAAAACTATGGGGGGGTGCAGATGCGCCCACGAGTCTGAAGGGAAGGTCTACGTGTGATGTCTGTATCGTTTACACTCACCTTCACGGGGAATGCACTCCCCTGTCCTGCACCCGGTCTTCCTGGAGCATTTCTTGAACCGTCCGCACTCCTCGTCGCTGACGCAACCGCGGGGGTCACATTTATTTCCGCCATGGTCATCTAAAAAAAGGACACACACATGTGGATGATGAGAAACCACAAGAAATAGTCTCCTACTCTACCTCTTTATTGTTTTTTCTATTCTCCTTTTCATGCACATTGCAATTGCGAATGTGCACTTTTTAGACCTTCGTCTTTGTTCTATCAATGTTATTGATTTTTAAGAAGAAAACACCTACCGACCATCCAATGTTGCAGAAGTTCTGTGGTCCATACAGAGGCTGGGGAACCCAAGACACCATAATATGTGGAGCTGTGGGAATGCATGCAAGGCTGAGCTTGGTAAGTAACAGCCATCATCAAGGTAAGATACAGAAATTGGGACATGGGGATTATGGGAGATGTAGTTGCAGCAACTGGAAACATAATGAAGCTGAACTCTACGGGGCTGTATGTTACGTTGTAATGTGAAATTTGTGTCATAAAATTGCAAGGTGTCTGAGGTCGCTATCGGGAGAGCAAGTCGAATATAAAGGGCAATAGTGGAGGGAGGAGGGGGATTGGAAGTGGGAAGTGGGGTCTCTGAGCACTAGGCGTGAGACGGTGTGAAAAAGTGTCTAGGCCGTGAAAATTGGTAATGGTCGGTGTGTGGGTGCGGTCCTTTCGGACTCTACAAACTGTCTCAGGATCACCAAACCTCACTCTACATTTGGAGATAGGACTGGTGTGTGGAATGAGAGCCGTGGGCTCCTCTCAGTAAAGTAACCCTGGCCCACCATGTGTTCAACGTTTTCCATTCAGACAGGATAACTTTCACAGCGATCTCCAGAAGGAGGCCAGGCAGAGCCGCGTCAATGGCTTTAAGGTTCAAGGCCGTCTTCGAGGCCACCATGGGAAAGTCTAAAGTAATCCTGATGTTTTACTTTGTATTTCATCTCAATAAAGCATTCTAAACTTAAAAAAATGAATAAAATAGCTCAGATATAAGTTTGTTTCAGGGCCCGGTAGTGATGAGAAGTGGACTCTGAAAGAACATGTGATGGTGATAACCAGACTCCTTCTTGCAATTCCAACAAGAGTCCTTCGCCCACAGATTTAGTTTATGTAGCCTACCGGGCGCCCAGTCTAGTAAAGTCATTCTGGAGAAATTGATTAGATGAGAGAAGGAGCTACTTTATTGTGCAGAGAGAGCTTGCTAACATGTTGCCAATTGTCCCCTGAGATGTGTTCAAAGACATCAGAATGTAGTTCAACAAAAAGAGAGGTAGGGAAAACGTAGTAGTACACTCTTATCCCCAAATATATCGTTCAGAACAAGGAAATAGTGTAGAGAGACTTTCAAGAAGACAACCAGAACAAAGAAAGTATACAAGACCAGTTGGGTTTGTATAGAAAGCCCTCACTCACCAACCTGGTTGGTGACATGCTTCATCATCGGGCCCCACTGGGAGAGGCAGAATGCCTCCCCAGTGTGCATCAACGCCAGATTTACTGCGGAGCGCATAAAGTGAAATTGTGAGTGCTCAGTGATAGTGTTGATGGTGGGATTAAAAATGTCTAAAATTATCAAAAAAAGATTTATTAACCCCTTCAGTGCTAATGACAAGGGTAACTCGTCATGGAGTTTCCATTGATTTCAATGGAAAGTCAATGGAGGTCCATGAACACCCTTAGCAGCCAAGTGGTTAATTGATCAATTGGACATGTTTAAAAACAATGTGTTGGAAACTAAGCCAAATACATTGTTTGGTTGTTTCCCATAGACTTAAGAGGTGATAAACATGTTTCTGCCAATGTAGGTGTTAATTTACCTGGCATTCGTCAGAACCTATCGCGAAGTAAACCCTGGTGGTATGGGCACGCTAAGGCCCACCCTGATCTGGGGACGTGAAAGTGAAAAATTTGTGAAAAAGTGCATGCAAAGGGAAAAATAATCCCTTAGGGGTGCTCGCAATTATGGAGCTCAAAAATTAAAATGCACCTGTGGAAAAATGACAAAGACACACATGGAGAGACAAACACACAATTAGGTTTCTCTATTCAGAGGTATGCCTGGTAAGTCAGATAAAAAAGTGACTTGGTGTTCTGGTCGTAAAGAAACACACCCCTAAATGAATAATAGTACATTATACATTCAAATAATGGGTGGGTATCGCTCTGCGCCAAGAGCGGGTAGCTAGGTGCTTAGTCGATCAATGGATGATGCCAGTGGCGATAAACACTTAACTCCATGACCCAGCAAGGCGCGTGTGCATAGCGGGATCAATGGGCCTAGGGCCTGTGGACCCCGGCACTCAGTGTCAAGGATTAAAAACACAATCAAAATCAAAATTTCTCACTTAGATAGTGAGACAATCTCACGTCATGGACCCCGGGAGGGGGGTGGTGGCGAAATCGGCACACCCTTGAAAGGTAGAGAAGGAAAATATCAGCAGGAAAAGTAACAAACAGTCGGTACTTAGCTCAACTCAGTGTCGATGGGAGCAGGGGACTTACGCCCTCAACGCCAGGCACCCACTGGAAAACTGCATACACCCTCGGTAACCGGATCCCGGAGATGGGGCTCGGAGGGGTGCACCAGTATAAGTAAGCCGATGGTGAGAAAGCGTTCAGTTCCGGGGTGGGCGTGGCTAGCATCAGGAGGTGCCGTGTTAGCCAATCCCTAGGCACGATTAGGTGAGGATGGACGTATCTCAATCCTACAACTAGACCGTGTGCGGCTGAAATGAAGGAGGGATTGAAAAACGTTATTGTACTCTGCTGTACACGGGTATTTTACCTACAAAGTATACATGTGTAGGTACGATCCGAAGTTGTGTAAAGGCAGAGAAGGGACTTACAATACTGAAAAGGACTGACAAAGCTAGAGGAAGGCCCTCTAAACGGCAAGTGGGCAGAGGTGTCAGTTACTTGAGAGTGTAAACAGAACTATGGTTTATAAATACAGTTGCTTCCATATTCTCGGGATGAGAAATGGAATGTAAAACAATAGAGGTGATTATCTGACTTACCAGGCATACCTCTGAATAGAGAAACCTAATTGTGTGTTTGTCTCTCCATGTGTGTCTTTGTCATCTTTCCACAGGTGCATTTTAATTTTTGAGCTCCATAATTGCGAGCACCCCTAAGGGATTATTTTTCACTTTGCATGCTCTTTTTCCCTAATTTTTCACTTTCACGTCCCCAGGTCAGGGTGGGCCTTAGCGTGTCGATACCGCCGGGGTTTACTTCACGATAGGTCCTGACGATAGGTCCTGACAAATGCCAGGTAAATTAACACCTATATTGGCAGAAACATGTTGACCACCTCTTAATTCTATGGGACACAACCAAACAATTTATTTGGCTTAGTTTCCAACACATTGTTTTTGAACATGTCCAATTGATCAATTAATAAATCTTTTTTTGATACTTTTAGACATTTTAAATCCCACAATCAACACTATCAAGTCAAGTCATTATACTTTTATTCGACACATGTATCATAAAAAGTACAAACATACAATACAAACATAATTATAAAACAGTTCGTTATTTACAAAAATACATCTAAGAGTTATGTGGAAAAATTGACTTGATGAGCATTTTTTAAAATCTTAGTCCTAATAATCCAGGCACATGATAAAAACTTTGCAACCCCACAAACAACAACCATGGAAGAGGTGTCAGAGCTAAGAATACGCAAAGCTAATTTATAATCTCTAATACCAAGATTCTTTAGCACTGGTTTTAACCATTTCTTCCTAGGTAGGATGTATGCCTTACAGGCAAAAAGAAAGTGGCCCAATGATTCCTTGGGATTTATACAACCTGGACACATTGTATCCTCTTCCCTCCTCTTGTTCCATCTAGATGTAACAGTTTTGAGGGGCAATGTTCCATGTCTAAATTTAAGATATAAAGTCCTTTCTCGAGGGATCTGAATAAAATCCAAAAACAATTCCAATTTTAGGGTACATTTATGGGACAAAAAAGTCTCGGTCAAATGTCCCCAATTTGGGTTCTGTAGCGCCTTGGCCTCTATCCAATCCCAATATAATTTTTTCACCACTTGTTTTGGTGGAGGTGATTGGGATACCCAGGCGTCGCTTAAACCCACACTTACTACAAGATTTTTTAAAGCATTTAGCCACTTTATTTTGCCTGCAGTGTTTAATTTTAGCATTTCATCTAACACTAGGGCATAATTACCTAATTCGGGGGTCCTCCTCAAACGGACCCAATATAAAAGGGGACGGAGCTGAAGGAAGTCCCGAATAGACTTTCTGCCTAGGTCTAAAAATAAAGGTTTGAGTGGGGTAGAGGATGGAAGCGACACCAAGTCCCTCATAAACTTATTCTCTGATCGGACGTGGTCGTTGGTATTCTCATTGCCCCACAGTTCCGAGCCGTAAACAGCTGCGGCAATTGCTTTTCCCTCATAAACTGATAAGGCAGGTGCAACTGGCCTACTTACAGAGAGACGTTGGTTTTTTAAAATAGTGCCGGAAACCCTTTTAAGATTTAAAACCATTTTACATATATGGGGTTCCCATCTCAAATGATTATTAATCCTAACACCCAGGTAATCAAACTCATCGACCACCTCTAAAGGGGATCCATTCAAGGACAAATGGATATTCCTGTATTTCTTCTTGGCGGTCATAACCATTAGTTTAGTTTTAGTTGTGTTTATTGTAAGTCCCCGTTCCTGACAAAAAACACTAAACTGATCAAGAAGGGTTTGAAGGCCTGTGGGGGTTTTGGATAAGAGAAGGGTGTCATCGGCAAAGAGGAGGGATGGCGTTTTCTCCCCGGCCACAATGGGGGCGTCGGCCGCTGTCTCATTCAGATGTTTCACCACCCCATTTATAAAAAGGGAGAATAAAGTAGGGGCCATCACACACCCCTGCCGCACCCCTCTATTAACAGGTATACTCTTAGTGAGTTGTCCCTGTGCCCCCCATCGTATCTTCGCATAAGTACCCTCATGGAGTTTAATGATAAGATTTAGCAGATAGGATGGGAACCCCATATCCCGTAGAACACTCCAAAGTTTAACACGGGGTATTACGTCAAAAGCAGTTTTAAGGTCAATAAAAGCCAGGTAAAGGCTCCCTCTGGCTATTGACACTGTTTTCCAAAAAACTGCACAAAATCTGAAAACTTGATCAATGGCCCCAACATTGCTTCTGAATCCAGCTTGGAAGTGGGACAAAATATTTTCTTCCATAAGCCAGCCCTCAATCCTATTTACAATTACCCTACCAACTACTTTTTGAATAACATCAATTAAACTAATTGGTCTGTAGTTGGCAGGGTCCTCTCTCTCACCCTTTTTAAAAACCGTAACAACTTCAGCACCCTTCCATGAATCCGGTACTTGCTGGCCTAACTGGATGAGGTTCAAAACATTTACAATAAAAACAGCCCAAACCAATGGGTTAGACTTCAATAAATCACCCGGTATTCCGTCCGGTCCAGGTGCCTTACCCGGTTTTATTTTAAGGATGGCCTCCTGTACCTCACGAGGCGAAAACAATACGTCTATAGAGTCCTCATACTGATGGGCCAAACAATTGGTACCTATTAAAGGGGATGCTGGCGCAGCTTCTAAGGGGCCTACGCCGTATAGATTCGAGAAGTGGGAATACCATTGGGACTCAGTTATATGGTTTGGAATAGGCTCAGCGCCTCGTCTATCGATGACGTTAATCAGTTTCCAAAATACCATGGCATTTTTCCCAAGAGCCGCTTCTTTTAAAGCCTGCCAATGTTCCTCTTCCCAATCTTTTTTAGCTTTCCTAATACTAATGCGATAGTCATTTCTAGCTAATCTAGCGGCTGGGGCATCCTTGTTTTTAATAGCTAGCGAAATTTCTTTTCTTTTCCCTCTACAGGAGGCAGTATACCAGGGGTTCCCCTTTTTTCCATGCATTTTGACAAGTGGCATCCCTTGTTTTTTTTTAGAAAAAAACATACTGATCTCCCCTATTAGGTCTTTATACTTAGTTGCCAGCACTGACCCCTGATGCTGAGATGAAATTTGATTCATTGGCACCAGGGCGGATGAAGCAGCCGAAACTAGAACCCTGATATTCTCAAGTGTCTCCTCATTACACCTAACCACATCCCATTTAATCCTACGATTACAGTTAGAAGGGACTAGGTCTTTAGTAATCAACTCATTTTGGACCTCCTCACCAGTATTATCTCCCCAGAACATACCCATGCAGAGGGGATTATGGTCGCTATCAATCCTCTGCCTGACCTCCATATCAACCAAATTGGCCCATGACCATACATCCAAAAGGATGTAGTCAATCCTGGACGGGCAGCCAATTCGATTGAAGGTCATGGCGCCCATGCGATCAGATGTAGTGCGGCCATTTAAGGCACATAGGTCATATGCAGACACCAGGGCATTCAACTGAATGGCTCGAGCCGACCACTTCTTGATTGGGGCCAAAGATAAGGATGGAATTAACTGGTTTCCTAACTTGTTAAAAGAGCCCAAGAATTCATCCTCATCAAGAGGCTCAAATGTACAATTAAAATCACCTCCCACTAATACTGAGGATTTAGAGGGGATCAACACTATCACTTAGCACTCACAATTTCACTTTACCCGCTCCGCAGTAAATCTAGCGTTGAGGCACACTGGGGAGGCATTCGGCTTCTCCCAGTGGGGCCCGATGATGAAGCATGTCACCAACCAGGTTGGTGAGTGAGGGCTTTCTATACAAACCCAACTAGTCTTGTATACTTTCTTTGTTCTGGTTGTCTTATTGAGAGTCTCTCTACACTCTTTCCTTGTTTAGAACAAAGACATCAGAATCAAAGTGGCTAGCCCATTTGGCGTATAACGCAGTCATGTGGTCAGACGATCCAACAGGTATGGTTAGATACCATGTTCAAACTTGGAAAGATTTTTCTTGATTTCCAGGAAAGAATAAAAGCCCAAGATAGGAAGATGACACAATTGTGCTAAGCATGAGAAGGGCAGAAGAGAGTTATTACAATCGTATAAATCCCTAATTTGATTAATGCCCTTGAAGGCCCCTATGGGAGGAGCCTTATGCGTATGTCTTGGGACTGTGCCAGAGTGAGGCAAGTCTAGGTTTGTGAATGGGTCAGGAATATGCTTATTTTAGTAGATTCAGTGCACCTATAGTTCTGAAAACATTGTCTGAGACTGCAGGGCTTTGACATTGCGACTATGGAAGACAGGCGAAAGGGAGAGCAAATGGCACGGTCTGTCTCCACCCATCGGATATGCTGGGGAAGCTCTCTTGATGGCCTCCCCCTTAGCCTACAGTTTCTGGGTGGTGTGCTCTCTTAAACAGTGAGTAAATCCCAAGATAGCCAGGAAGGTGATAGGTGCAAGGACCAGAGACTGCCTAGGTGAAGGGTGGGTGTGTGGAGCCTTAGTAGGCAGGACCTATCAAACAGCCCCTCAGGTCCAGGACCGGATCAGCCAAATGTACTGAATGCAAGTAGTAGCCGTCACCCTGTGGCTGTCCCGACTGTCGAGCCTAGGGCCCTTCTGTGAGGAAAAATGGGAAGGTCAGACTCCTGCATTCGGCTGCGTGGTCATCATATTACCAGAGCTCACCAGTCTGGTAGTGAGATAAAGGGGGAGCGCAATCACTTAGGTCTGCGGTACTCACTGTGGATCGGGGCAGGAGTCTCAGGTGTGCACCGCCACTATTCTAATCATTCAGGTATAGTAGCTCCTAGAGTGCTAGAGTCACCATTAACATATGTATACTAGGCACTCACTACCCAGCAGCCAAAGACCTTGGAGGGCACTGCAAATGATCCCAGGTCAGTAGCAGGCGTGAGCCGCGACAACATACCTCATGACCTTAGGTTGGGCAAGGAGAGACTTGTAGGAAAGTGCCACTAGCCTGGCTGCCTGTGGTCCAAGTGGTCTACGCTGCGTTCCGCTGTGCCATTTGAGACCCAGGAGAGATTCCTCACACCGGACCCCTCACACTGCACGGTAAGTCACAGGGGCACTGAGGAGACACCAGGATGACGCCATTTCAGCTCTCAGATAATACAGAGACCTTAAAACTCTTAATCACCAGAACTGGCTCCCAGTCACTCCCATTCACAGGATCTGCCAACAACACGGGCCCCAGTGGTCCTGAGGCACCTCAGTCTCTCACCCTTGCTTGACATGCATTCTGCTGCATAAGCAGGCCAGTGACCTTGGGCCGAGTAGAGAGAGACTGGCGGTCAAATGTTACAATTCTGGCCACCTTGGTCTAAGTGCTCTTACCAGAGTTCATCACAAAATATCAGTTGGCCACAGGGTGAGAGATGAATACGGTATGTTCCGCCGTGCCACCGGTTTAGAGATGAACATGGTTTGTTCCGCATACCAGTGGGGACCCACATGTTGTTTCCTTACATTGGACGATAAGTCGCCAGGGATCTGAGTCAACAAAGGGACACCACGTTTTTGGATAGCACTGTCACTAAAACCGTGGGCATCTCTTGCCCCAAAATGCCTAGTTGAACTGTTTCTCAGGCATGTCAGGCATGGCCCCTCGATCAGCAACCTTCCGCCACGTGAAAATTAACGAATAAGTGGGTATAGTAGCAATCGGCTCAGCTTACACGTCCGAGGCTCCAAGGACCTCAAGAGGGAGCCGCCATCTTAGCCCTGTATCAAGCCACGCCACGTCCACTTTTCATACCTGAAAGATGAACACTATAGCATGAAATCAGCTTCGGTGCTACTCTCACCACAGTATCACCGGTGCTCTCTCCAGGAACATCTATATCATATATCTTTCCTTATCGCCTGTGCTTCCTGAATGCTCCTGCTGTGCCGTCTGACAGCCCAAGTGATGCAGAACTTAGAAGCCTTGAAGTTGGTCTATCGCCAACAGAGCTGGGGGTGAGTATCTCCAGGAGTGTCCGGACACTTGTTCAAAGTATCCATTGATTAAGGCATTAAAGGTGCACCCACAAATCAGGGCACCCTCTATTATAATGTATTAGACAATAAAAGTCATAAAAACAGTGCAGTGAGGGCCAGTGCAGAACAAGGTGTTTGGTGCTCCTTCATAAGTGCTGCACACCTGTGATAAATGTGACCATCGTGAGTTTCAAAATAACAAGAACAACCCAGCCCGTCATACCAAAACATATATTAAAAGCGGGTCTGCAGTGCAATTAGTTGAAGGCGTTTCAAACCTCAACAAATACCGGGATCTTCATCAGGACTCTAACATCTGTTGTGATCCTGAGACCATATTAGCAGGCACTGAGAAGCGTCATAGCTCCCAGCAGACATCCATGGACAAAGAAATTGCTGCAAGAGCGTTAAAGTCCACACTGGGCGGCAGAAGCCAGGGGCCTGTCAGTGGACTGTAACAGGCTACCGGAGTAGCAGCAATGAAGTCCGCTTAGCCAAAGCAGGAGAGGTGCCATTTTTTTTTTCACGGTTGTAGTCATCGGACTTTGATCCTGTTCTATAACATTATATTATTTAGCGCTTGTGCTCTCTCAGTAGAGGTATGGTGGTGATGAAGAAAAACTGGTGGTTTTGCTAGATGCACAGATAGGCTATGGTAGTGTGAAATGGGAGCATATGTTGTGAACTCTATGAAGAATAGGTTTCGATCATTCCTATATTTCTAAACTGCGCTGTATCCATTGCAACCCAGCTGCTGTTGTTATGTATCACAGCCCCTGCATATCAAGATCAGCAGGTGCCAAGGATGCCCGCTGTCCCCCTTACTTCGCGCTCTGGCACTAGACCGTTGTAGTCCTTGATTTGACAAGACAAGAAGATCCAACAGGTTCTGACGGCCGCCGCGGAGCTGAAGCGATCGCTAGAGGCAGATGACATCCACTCGACACAGCGACACCTGAAAGCTCCCCCGCTCACCTCATGGATCTCATTTCTAAATGTGCCCTGTTTTCTGGGTACAGTGTAACCTGGGGACATTGGGAAGCTATGCCCCCGATGAGGGTGGCCGCCATGGCTGCTCTGGGATCCACCAGCTTCAATTGAATGAGTTAAACCTTGCATTTCTAGGTATCTTCCTTGATATAAGTCTCAAGCATGTAAATGTAGTGCTTATATAGCGCACAGATCACCCCCGAAGGGGTCTCAAGGCGCTGTACACATACCGCTGTGGAACCCTTCCTGGCCTTTCCCTGTGAAGTGCCCACTCCTGGGTACCCCCGAGGTGAGGCGAGGCATCCAAGCATTGTTGGGGCCGTTGTGGAGATTAAGCAAGCTATTGCCCAGAGTTGCAGAGTGGGACCCATGATTAGAATAGGCACCGAGGCGAGAATTATCATGTCCGGGGCAATTGAGCTCAAGACCCTCCGAGGCGGGAATTGAACCCTGGTCCCGGCCAGACTACTGCATCAGGGTCTGCCGCTCTAACCATTGAGCCACACTTCTCCACCTGGAGGAGGCCAGCCTCACCCCACTCACTCACAAATAGAATCAAGATAGAGCCATGCGGGCAGCTTTACACTTTTCTCTATGGAGTAAAGCTCACATAACTAATAGGAATAAAGTGCCAAGATTAAACTATATTATCATGATACTGCTCCTAATAATACCAAACCCCATGTGGTCATACCTCTCGGACATGATTATTTCTTCGGGAGGGAAAAAACCCAAATGAAATTGGCTCAACTTTATGCTGGGGAACAAAGAGTAGGGCTCTACAAACCTAGAAATGTTCTAGATTTCTTTCCACATAGCCCTACTCTGATACTCTATTGACGGTACAGTAGAAAAGCTGACATGGGCGCGACTGGAAGAAAAGCCTCCGGGAAAGCAGGGGGACTTAGGGCCTCCTTTATTAGGGCGTCACATAGAGCAGCGTGAAAGGGGAAGGGCACAAATGCACCTTATTTAAGGGAATACAAGGCGTCCCTTTCCTTTCCCTTGTCATGGCGGCCTTTTCGCAGTGCTGGTGCACAATGTGCTGCCGAGCGGCAACGCAAGTACCCCTGCACCATACTGTAAGGGTGCCTGCATTGCATGCACGATTGTTTTGTGAAAGAAGAGGAACCATCCTGCCCAAAAACTATCCTGGGAGGCATACTGCTCTTTCTGTGTGTGATGCAGAATACAGCAAACGTAGAAAGAGGAACACATCTAAGTGAAAGAGAGAGATTTATCCCTCCTACGCCTTCCCTGGTAAGGTGTAAGGTTTGGGCACATCCCCAGGTTTACAATTTTTTGTAAATCTGGGGCTGCATCTAAATCCATGGGAGTTGCGTTGGAAAACCAATGGCAACGCCCATGGAATGCCTCCCCAGTGCAGCGTAACACAACAACGTAGTGATTTGCACTGTGTTGCAATACTCCAGATTTTTGAAGCCACTCAGAGCAACAAAAACTGGCTTTTCATGGCTTCAAAAATAAATCAGGTTTAGAGGTTTGTTTCATGCATGCACCATGTTGTGTTGTGCAAAGGTGGCATTACCCTTCTTCGAATGAGACTCTGAAGGGAAGGTCTACGTGTGATGTCTGTATCGTTCGCACTCACCTTCGCGGGGAATGCACTCCCCTGTCCTGCACCCGGTCTTCCTGGAGCATTTCTTGAACCGTCCGCACTCCTCGTCCCTGACGCAACCGCGGGGGTCACATTTATTTCCGCCATGGTCATCTAAAAAAAGGACACACACATGTGGATGATGAGAAACCACAAGAAATAATCTCCTACTCTACCTCTTTCTTGTTTTTCTATTCTCCTTTTCATGCACATTGCAAATGCGAATGTGCACTTTTTAGACCTTCGTATTTGTTCTATCAATGTTATTGATTTTTAAGAAGAAAACACCTACCGACCATCCAATGTTGCAGAAGCTCTGTGATCCATACAGAGGCTGTGTAACCCAAGACACCATAATATGTGGAACAGTGGGAATGCATGCATGGCTGAGCTTGGTAAGTAACAGCCATCATCAAGGTAAGAGACAGAAATAGGGACATGGGGATTATGGGGGATGTAGTTGCAGCATCTGGAAACATAATGAAGCTGAACTCTACGGGGCTGTATGCTACGTTGTAAGTGAAATTTGTGTCATAAAATTGCAAGGTGTCTGAGGTCGCTATTGGGAGAGCAATGTCGATTATAAATGGCAATAGTGGAGGGAGGAGGGGGATTGGAAGTGAGAAGTGGGGTCTCTGAGCACTAAGCGTGAGACAGTGTGAGAAAGTGTCTAGGCCGTGAAGATTGGTAATGGTTGGTGTGTGGGTGCGGTCCTCTCGGACTCTACAAACTGTCTCAGGATCACCAGACTTCACTCTACATTTGGAGATAGGACTGGTGTGTGGAATGAGAGCCGTGGGCTCCTCTCACAAAAGTAACCCTGG
Source organism: Lissotriton helveticus (assembly GCF_964261635.1). Taxonomy (NCBI): domain Eukaryota; kingdom Metazoa; phylum Chordata; class Amphibia; order Caudata; family Salamandridae; genus Lissotriton; species Lissotriton helveticus. Next base: position 1,707,210,129 of record NC_136069.1, on the reverse strand, counting down.
CCCTCCATGTGTTCAACGTTTTCCATTCAGACAGGATTACTTTCACAGCGATCTCCAGAAGGAGGCCAAGCAGAGCCGCGTCAATGGCTTTATAGTTCAAGGCCGTCTTCGAGGCCACCATGAAATGATGATCATTACGCACTTGTATAGCGCACAACTACCCGTAGGCATCTCGGCGCTTGTACGAATACCGCCGAGGAACCCTTCCTGGCCTTTCCCTGTGAGGAGCCCACTCCTGGGCACCCCCAAGGTGAAGTCAGGCATCCTCAGCGTTGTTGGGGCCATTGTAGAGATTAAGCAAGCTATTGCCCAGAGTTGCAGCATGGGACCCATGATTAGAATAGGCACCGAGGCGAGAATCATCAGGTCCGAGGAAATTGAGCCCGAGACCCGCCGAGGCGGGAATTGAACCCTGGTCCCGGCCAAACTACTGCATCAGGGTCGGCCACTCTAACCATTGAGCCACACTTCTCCATGGGAAAGTCTAAAGTAATCCTGATGTTTTACTTTGTATTTCATCTCAATAAAGCATTCTAAATTTAAAAAATAAAAAAAAATAGCTCAGATATAAGTTTGTTTCAGGGCCCGGTAGTGATGAGAAGTGGACTCTGAAAGAACATGTGATGGTAAGAACCAGACTCCTTCTTGCAATTCCAACAGGAGTCCTTCGCCCACAGATTTAGTTTATGTAGCCTACGGGGCGTCCAGTCTAGTAAAGTCATTCTGGAGAAATTGATTGGATGAGAGAAGGAGCTACTTTATTGTGCAGAGAGAGCTTGCTAATGTGTTGCCAATTGTCCCCTGAGATGTGTTCAAAGACATCAGAATCAAAGTGGCTAGCCCATTTGGTGTATAACGCAGACATGTGGTCAGACGATCCAACAGGGACGGTTAGATAACATGTTCAAACTTGGAAAGATTTTTCTTGTTTTGCAGGAAAGGATAAAAGCCCAAGATAGGAAGATCATACAATTGTGCTAATCATGAGAAGGGCAGAGGAGAGTTATTATAATCGTATAATTCCATAATTTGATTAATACCCTCAAAGGCCCCTATGGGAGGAGCCTTATGCGTATGCTTTGGGACGGTGCCAGAGTGAGGCAAGTCTAGGTTTGTGAATGGGGTCAGGCATATGCTTATTTTAGTAGATTCAGTGCACCTATAGTTCTGAAAACATTGTCTGAGACTGCAGGGCTTTGACATTGTGACTATGAAAGACAGGCGAAAGGGAGAGCAAATGGCACGGTCTGTCTCTACCCATCGGGTGTGCTGGGGAAGCTCTCTTGATGACCTCCCCCTTAGCCTACAGTATATATCATGGAAGACACTGCACCTTCACTTTTGACTGGTTGTTCAGGCATGCTTGATTTGCATCGATGGAGTCTTCCAGCAGCCTTATCACATAACTGGCTATGCCACACTCACAAGTGTGCACCACCTGCTCACCCAGGATTCACCCTGCCCAGCTTCCAGCTGCAAGGAGGACGTCTACAAAGGGTACCTCCTTGGCGTATGCTTGAGGTTTCTTTCATGGCAACAGCCAAAATACTTTAGTGCATAAAAGTAGTTCAATCCTGGGATGCAAATAGAAGATTTCAGGTTATCAGAGGAATGTGGACTTTGGGCCCGATTTACAGAAGTAACTTAAGACAAAATCCTAAACGTACTACCATTTTCGTATTGGCAGAAGGCACTTACTCATTTCGGTATTCATAAAAGTTAGGACTCCTAACATTACTACTACTAAACTGGGAAAAATCCTAATTTTAAGACTTTTGGTATTCACAGAAGGCATTTAGGAGTCCTAAAGTTAGGAGACCTAACTTCTGTAAATACCGAAATGAGTAAGTGTCTTCTGTGAATACCAAAATGAGTAAGTGCCTTCTGTGAATACGAAAATGGTAGTAAGATTAGGATTTTGTCTTAAGTTAGTTCGGTGAATCGGGCCCTACGTCTTGTGTCCCCCATATTAGATAGACCATCTCAGAGAAGGTACATTATCCTAATTCTTAGGGTCCCCCCACTTAGGATGACTATATCCAGGACAAGGTACACTATCCTGATTGTTTATGTACTCCAGTTTAGAGTCAACATCTCCAGGAGAAGGTTCATATCCAAATTCGTGGGGTCCTCAGTTTAGAGTGACCATTTCAAAGAGAAGGTACATTATCCTAATTCTTAGGGTCCCCCCACTTAGGATGACCATCTCCAGGACAAGGTACACTATCCTGATTGTTTATGTATGAAATGAAATGAATTAAGATTTGTAAAGCGCATGGCTGCCCGTGAGCATCCCAGCTCCAGTTTAGAGTCAACATCTCCAGGAGAAAGTACATTATCCTGATTCTTTGAGTCCTCCAGCTTAGAGTGACCATCACCAGAAGAAGGTACAGTATCCTGATTCTTTGAGTCCTCCAGCTTAGAGTGACCATCACCAGAAGAAGATACAGTATCCTGATTCTTTGAGTCCTCCAGCTTAGAGTGACCATCACCAGAAGAAGGTAGAGTATCCTGATTCTTTGAGTCCTCCAGGTTAGAGTGACCATCACCAGAAGAAGGTACAGACTTACCTCCATCTTGTGCTGCTCCTTGGGATTTCTACTCTCTGAACGCATGATTGCGCACTGGGTTGAGTAGAGCATACAAGAACACACTTATTGAGGATTGGATAATGGATTCCAGGCTGATCATCTTTTGGTTCTAGTTTCACTACAAGAAATTAGTTCAGAAATCAGTTTGGAGTGGGGCGTCTTGAGGTCCGTATCAAAAATGCCCCACACAAAAACCACCACCTAAACCGTACAAGCCACACTGACCACAACACAGCTGATGCTTAACACTTGATGCTTGACAGGACCACCAATATATGAAGGACATTTCCAGACAACAGTGCCTGCTGGTTAGCAGCAATCGCCAACAGAGCTGGGGGTGAGTATCTCCAGGAGTGTCCGGACACTTGTTCAAAGTATCCATTGATTAAGGCATAAAGGTGCACCCACAAATCAGGGCACTCTTTGTCACTGACTGTTCAAGGAACTTTGACATTGGAATAATTGCCTGATGCACTTTATTATGTGCTATTAACTCCAGCTCACCGTAAGTGGCAGAGAATTATCTCATAATAATGCCTGATAGAGCAGTCATTAATACTCCTTGGCTCTCTTTGATGCTCTCAATGAACACAGAATGGAGTCAAAGAACAGCCATGAATGCCAGAGCTCTAGCCATTCTGGCAGATGCAAACACTATAACATGTGTTCATGACAAAGCAAGAGTGAAGAAGAATGCAATGAACTTATCATTGTCAATTAATAGGAAACAGTCACAATCCATAGCACTAGGTCCCTCATTATGGGTGGGTGGGACTCCGGGTGGGACCAGTAATGGACGTTACTTTAGCCATCAGGAGTCAAAGGTGGTGCCTCTAACCACATCTGGTAACACCCATTCTCCGCCCGGTCTCCCTTCCCACCTTACTGGCACAGCCCTAGTCCCTTTGGTGCCGGATACAGATCTGGTTGGCTTCATTGCTGTGTGGCTATGGGGAGTCTTTTATCCTTTGAATGAATCTTCTTGTGCCTATGCTTTTGGTATTTCTGTGTGCAGGCCAGTACATTGTCCTCCAATGGCAATTTCACTTCCACATAATCATACATATGAAATACTCCCATGGTCAGCCAAAACATTTTATTGATTGGAAGAGTTGACAAACTCTTAACTGTTTTGCTAAACTACCTCAAAGTTTATGGCTGCTTCATTTGCGAAAATTATGTTAGTGAATAGATGCTGGATCATTCAAATGAACATCTTCTTGTTAGCACAACATTGGAAGTAATCCCCTTTTAGAAATGGTGGTTCTACTTTCCTCAATTTTCCAATGCTCTCTGCAGAGTAGGAAAGGGGTTTTAGCTTCATGCCTACATTGGAATGCCTCAGCTGAACAGAATCTTGGGAAAGGTTTCCAGGTGCTTCACAATCTTGTGACAAGAGCCTTTGTCATAGCAACAAAAGTGTGATATATATTCATATGGTGGACTCAGGACATTGTCAACACTTAGACAATGTTATGGACTAGTACTCCTACAAGCGCTTAACAAATGATCATTTCAGTGGTCACACACAGATCTCTGGAGATACAATCTAACATAAAAAGAAAGAGCAGACATCTCACCTCCTAGGGTTGAGGACACCTCTGCTGTCCAGAGGGCGAGCACCGCGACGAGGAGGAGGAGGCAGCCTGCAGTCTTCATGATGATGCTGGACACAGGTCGTGAATGCTCTGAGGCTAGAACCTCAGCCAGCTTTTAAACTCTCCAAGGGTGGGTTTGTGAATCTAAAGGGCGTCACACCCATGCATTATTTCAACATCAAGGCTGAGTTGGAGACACCCCTCCTTGAGTATTGGTTGAGTAAAATCTCCCTGCATTATTATATGTTCTATTTACAACCTACTTTCGTTTTATTGTGTAATTTTGTACTCATATAAGTGAAGTTTAATTACTCTATAATTAAACTGGTGCCCAGCTGGGGCAGTGCATGGGTAGTGTGCAGGCTGTGTGCCATCACCAGTGCTGAGTAAGGGAATTTGAAAGAAAGCTACCTCCAGACAGAAGTGGACACATCCAGGGGGGACCAGGGGAGTGGGCGAGGCAGTTACAAAGCAGATCGCATTCTGCTGTGCGTTGTTGGGATAAGTAAATCAGTCAATGAGCACTGATAAGCGAGCAAAAGGAAAAGTCAGAGACAGAGTGATACAAACAAGGCAGTGGAAGCAGGTCTGGCTTCAAAGTGCAGACATGGGCAAACACATATGTGCACATGTGTGTGCTTACAGGTGCTAGCACTTTAGAACATGGGCTACTCGCATTGCCAGTGACTGAAATCACCTGCATGTACACTGGCAGGCGCACTCTCCTCTCCACTGCCCTGGACTGGTTTACACTTCTGTGCGCTTGATGGTCCTGGAGAAAAGGGTGGGCAGAAGGAATAAGGGAGAGTTTAACTGCGGACATTGGCAGATAGTATAGAGGCTAGAGGTATGCCTCTTCAGGGCAGGAAACACGCAGGGGTACTTCAAGAGTGTATGCATGTCATAAACCCAGCACCCACACACTATATCATGGCCAGACCCAGGTTCCTGTATGTCCTCCACCCACCACCCCCACACTATATCATGGCCACACCCAGGCTCCTGAATGTCATCCACCCACCCCCACACTATATCATGGCCAGACCCATGCTCCTGTATGTCATCCACCCACCACCTCCACTGTGTCACACACACACAACCTCCACACTATGCCATGCATGGCTCCATGTGCCTGTATATCATGCACAGACCACCTCCGCACCGTGCTATGCACAGATCCATGCGCCTGTATGTCATGCACATACCACCTCCACACCGATCCACGCTTTCATCCATGCTCCTGTATGTCATGCCCCACCACCTCCACGGTGTGCCATGCGCAGGCCCAATGTCCAGTATGTCATGGACCCACAACTGCCTCAATGTGCCATGCACAATCCCATGCTCCTGAATGTCATACACTTATCACCTCCACGGTGTGCCATGCACAGACCAATGATCCTGTATGTCATGCACTCAGCACCCCACAAAATATCATGGCCAGAGCCATGCCCCTGTATGTCATGCACACAAGACCCACACACAACAAAATTCCCAGGCCAATGCTCCTGTATGTCATCCTCCCACAACATCAACACTGTGCCATGCACCGACCCAGGCTCCTGTATGTCATACACACACCACCTCCATGTGTGCCTTGTACAGACCCATACTCCTTATGGCATGCAGCCACAACATCAACACTGTGCCATGCACCAACCCAGGCTCCTGTATGTCATACACACACCACCTTCATGTGCGCCTTGCACAGACCCATACTCCTTATGGCATGCAGCCACAACATCAACACTGTGCCATGCACCAACCCAGGCTCCTTTATGTCAGACACGCACCACCTCCACGGTGTGCCATGCACAGGCCAATGCTCCTGTATGTCATCCACCCACAATATCCAACACTATTCCATGCACAGACCTATGCTCCTGTATGTCATGCACTCACCACACCCACATAATATCATGGCCTGACCCATGCCCTTCAATGTCACACACCAACCCCCCACAACATCATGTTCAGACCCATGCGCCTGTATGTCATTCAGTGCACCCACCACCCCCACACAATATCATGTGCTGACCCATGCGCACCCACAACCCCCACACAATATCATGGGCTGACCCATGCGCCTGTAAGTCATGCACCAACCCTCTTCCAGCCAAAGTGCAGGGTAGACAAATCACTACCTTGATGGGCTTTCCTGCTTTGGGCGATAGAACATAGACCCTGGCCCACAACTGCAGGGGCATACTCCAATTCTACGCCAATCTCAACCCGTTTGGATCCCACTGTTCATACTCTCAGGGCCCCCTAAGCTAACCCATTGGGGAACCCTTCTCCTCACCTGTGGACACCATCTGTGCAGCACCTAATCATAGCTTGCTCAGAGGTGTGTCCCAACAGACAGACAGTACGCATATGGCCAACACAGAGGTGTGGACTAGTCCACCCCCGCTGTGTGACTCCTGTCCCCCTCCCAGGGGTAACTCTGTCCACCAGGACAGCAGCAAGACACAGTGGCCACTGACAGCTGTCCGTGATGAGACCCAGGTCCCAAACCTTTCATGGTTCTCCAACATCTGCGGCATCAGAGAGCGGGGGCAGTAGCCCCAGGCGCTTGGCACCCTAGTCCACTCTCCCTCCTGTCAGGTCAGGTATGACATCCTGACACTGGCCCAACAACCCCAAGTCTGTACCGAGTGGATGGACAGGAGACTGGGTTGGGCTTTCCCACATCTGGTCTTTCTCCTCTTCAGGGCTCTGTACCCTCCCACCTTCAGCGGTACCCCTTCCAGAATTGTCAGGGCACCTGTGGCATGTGTCCTGCACAATTCGCCCACCAGTTCAGGGGCGCTATCCTGCAACTTGGATTCCAGCGTAAGGTCTGTACCCTTAGACTGGCTCAGAGGTCAGTAGTGAGACTGCCCTAGCCCCCCCCTTACTGGGGTCCTACATCCTCCCACCTGGAGTGGTGCCCCCAGAACACAAACTGGTTGGGACACTGATTACAGTTGTCCTTCCCTCCAGGCCAGGCAACACCTGAACCTGGCTTCCCAACCGAGTGACTAACCCCCGTGGCTGAGCACCTGCCTGGCGCACCAGCACTTCCTGGGGAGCACACAGGCCTCCCCGTGAGTAACACATAACTCATGTGTTGTGTGACAGTCTGCCTGGCGCAGATCTCCCAACCCCTGTCCATCTGACAGTGCGTAAAGATCCCCCAGGACAGAAGTGGTGTCATCATGGTCACTCCTAGGAGACTCAGTCCTTCTGCATGGCCCCTGACCCACTGGTTCTTCCACTGGGGACTCTCTCCCCCTCTCACCCATCAATCTGGACTTCAGCACCCTTCACTTAGGAGTGGCACTACCACACACCAGAACTGATGGAGGTCTGCTTACAGACACTTCAAGTTCTCCTAACACTAAGAGATCTCCTTCACATGGCCTACTAGTACATCTTAGGCTCCCTACCTGGTGTTCCCTTAGGGAACCATCCAAGCTCTGAGACTGAGGTTGGGTACTTTCAGGACATATCCCAGTCTCACTCCTTCTCCTATGAGACAGGACGTGAGACCCTACAAACTTCCCACTACAACAGGACCTGACTGGGCTACTCTGAACCTCTCCCACAAATCTGGGCTGGAATAGAATTGAGCCTCTTAGCGTCACTGGAATCCATCAAAAGGTTTGCCTTCCGGTGAGCTCCTTGGGGTCAAAGAACTCACACCCCAACAGGTGTTGGCATTGCTCTGGAAAACAGAGACTTAAAATATGCTCTCACCCACAATTGGATCACACAGCCGCCCGCAGGTGTTAACAAAACTATCCTTCACTTCACCATCCAGTGACTCGCACATGTAGTCCACACCACTCTCCTGATATTTGCAAGACAGTACTGACTGTCTCTGTTACGCAACCCACACTCTTCTGGGCAGTCTCCACACTCACACAACAGGATTTCAACCATGGGGAACCCCTCTCCCTGCACCTTTCATCTAGAGTCAGTAGAGTCTGCCGCACACCGCTTGTACCATGAACCCCTGCGTTAGTTTACCATTTCACCTCCGGGACACTGCGCACCACTGGAGCTACCTCATATCCTTGAACCCCCTGATTTATGTGAACCCCCTCCTTCAAGTCAGGCGCCAAATCTCTGGGTGTGTGTATTGCTCCCCACAGCACTAGATAATACAATTTTGCTGCCACCATCTGAGCTGGAATCCACCTCCAACCAAGTCAAGTTCACTTCCTGAGCTACACACATTTCTTCTTCTTGGGATAAGGCCCTCTTGGCCTCGGCCCTCTTGAGCTCCTCATCAAGCTCTCTCAGCCTCTGCTCACAAGCCAGAAGCCTGCTATCTTTTTCTGTTTCTTCCTCACTTTCAAAGAAATCCTGCTCCTCAGACTCAACTGGTAGTGTTGGCCCCCAGCGGGGTAACTCATAATGAAATAGGGATGCCTCAAGATCCTCCCTGGATCTTCTCCTCACAGACAGCCCCCTTTCCTTACAGAACACACGTTGCTCCTCCAATGTGTAGATGCACATGTGCCAGAAGTTAAGTTCCATTTTGCAACAACTAACCAGAGTCCCAGTATCTAAAATACTTCCAGGAGGACACCAGAAAACAGAAAAAACAGAATGTGGTTACGTTATGGTCTGCACTCACTAGTAGTGCACACCATTCACTGTATATGAGTCACAAATGCAAGTCTAAATTCTCACTATTGACCACCAATGTTAGAAATGGGGGTATCTAGTTGGAAATAGTATACACTTTTGTCCAAATAGGGACCCTTGCTTCTAGACAAGGAAAGGGGGATTCACTCCTGAATAACCCCTGCTCACCCCCTTGGTAGCTTGGCACGAACAGACAGACTTATCTCACAGTAATACAGTGAAAACACCACAAATGGACACCACACCAGTTTAGAAAAATAAGTAATCTTTAAAAGACTTAACACAAGACCAAACAACAACAATCCACAATACTGTAATAAAAATATGCCTTTAAAATGGTAGAAATAGCTTAGTTCAATGTAGATGATAAAAGCGACACTTTAATCTCAAAGTACCTTGGATGCGTCACGCAAAACAAACAAAAGGGTCTCAGGGAAAGTGATGCGTTGTTTCCTTGCTCCGGGGGAGGTGATGCGTTGGTTCCTTACTACAGCGCAGGGCGGGTGATGCCTCTGTTCCTTGCCGGAGAGTAGCTGACACGTTGGTTTCTTACTGTGATCCGAGGGATGCGACAAGATAGCTCCTCAATGTGATGCGACGACCCGGTGCAATAAAGACAAAATGGTGTCTTTGATGCAATGAGACAAGATGGATGCGATGCGTGCACGCCCGACAGCCGTGCGGCTAAATCAATGATCTTTGGTGCCGCACGAAGACCCTACAACACATTTTTCCGGTGATGCAACGGCAACCTTTGTGGCGGTGGCACGCTTCTCCGGTGATGCAACACGTTCGTCTGTGCTGCCTCAGCGAACAGCTACTGCGGCGGCACGCTTCCTCAGCGATGCGACGGCAACTGCCGCAGTGGCGACATGATTCTTCTCGTTGCGCCGCGCTTCCAGCTCCCAGCGACAAGCAGTCTCTCAGGGGGCCCAAGCAACAGCAGGCACCTCACTGCAGGTAGAATTCCCAGCAAGGCAGTTCAGGGGGAGCTGGTGGTGAAATCTTTGTGTCCCTGAGACTTCAGACAGGAGGCAAGCTGAGTTCAAGCCCTTGGAGATCATCCTCAAGATGACAAAGCAAACACCACAGTCTTTTTCTCCTTTCCTTGGAAACAAGTAACCACTACAGGCCAACCACAGACAGCGAACAGCACAGGGGCAGAACTTCTCCTTCAGCTTCTCTGGTGTCTTCTCCTTGGAAAAGGTTCCTCTTGATTTCCAAGGAGTGATCTAAAAATCTGGGGTTTGGGATCCCCTTTATAGACACACAAATCTTTTGTCTCTGAAGGCAGAGAGTATCTGTACCTAGTCAAAACCAGTACTGTCCTCCTGCGTGCATCTTCCTAACAAGAGTTGGAGACAGTATTGTTTGAGAGCAGAACTGGCCCAGGTAGCTGAAAGGAAATCGCCTCCCCTTACTCTCTCTCTTCTATGAGGGCTCAGGTCAGTGAAAGGAAATCTCTGACCCCTAGTCTCTATTCAATGCAGGTCCTACTCTGCCGAGCCCTGACCCATCAGACTGCAGGAGCCACGACCCTCTCCAGCCTCATGTCACTCACAAACCAGATATGGAATATACAAACCTAGCAGAGGCATGCTGGATGGCTAGGCAAGAAAATACCTACTTTCTAAAAGTGGTATTTTCAAACACAGAATGTAAAAATCACCCACACTCAAAGATGTATTTTAACATTCTAAGTTCAGGCATACTAAACTCGAATTTCTACCTTGTTCCCTGGGTCAGTTATGATTATAAGATGTTATAATCAAACTGCCTTCTCCGGCCTATGGGAGCAGGTAGCATTGCAATAGTGAAAAACAAATCGGCATATTTCAACAACTTGCGATAAATATTGCGAAGCGCGCTTAGCCCTATTTTGTTTATCGCCGGCTATCGCTGGATTCCAATGATGAGATAGTGAATTATTAACAACGATTATCTCCGAGACGTAATGAAATCCAGCAATAGAGGCGAAAAGTCCCATTTTCACTTGAAAAGCAGAGATAAATATTGGGGATAATGGATTCCTTGCTGATACGCACTTGTGACCTTAACCCTGCAATCCACCTCCCATTATATAGATGGCTAAGTCCACTTTTGAGCAGGTGTTAAAAATCTGCAATAAGGGAGTTAGCATGATTATTCCTGTTGCTAAGCAGGTCTGCTGTAGGCTTGATAATACAGCAAACCCTTGTTTGCGACTATTTCCATGCTGTTTTGCTCCAGTACGCCTACTTTGCAAGTCATTAGCGATGGCATGCAGGGCGATATGAAACGGGAGCAAAAACATGGAAACTAGCGCTAACAAGGCTTAGCGCGAGCTTGTTAATAGGGCGATGTGAATATCACCGCTTTAGCGGCAAAAGTGCTGCTAAAGCAGCGATAAATGCCCTCGATAATATGCCCCCAAATTGGTTGTAATTCACTATCAGGACATGCCACGCATATCAGGGCATGTTCTACCTTTTATATACATTTCACCCTGCCCTTGGGCCTACCTTAGGGGTGACTAATATGTAGAAAAGGGAAGATTTAGGGACAGGCAAGTGGGTGCAATTGTCAAGTTGACATGGCAGTCCTAGACTGCAAACATGCTCTGAAATGGCAGGCCTTAGCCATATTTTACAAGCTGCTTCTGTTGCTGGCACAATCAGTGCTGCACGCCCACCAGCAGCATTTGATCTACAGGCCCTGGGCACACATTGTGCACTGTACTACGGTCTGACAAAAAAATCAAATAGAAAATAATGAAGTCACTAATCCATTACAACAATTTACAATAGAGAGCATATCAACTTTAGCACTGATCGGCAGTGGTAATGTGCCCAGAGTAATAAAACCACCATTAACAGGTCAGAAGAAATACAGGAGGAAGGCAAAAAGTTCAGGGATGACCCTGCAAAAAGAGCCAAGTCGAAGAGGGCGGATGGCGGTCTGACCCAAACAAGAAGTTGACTGTTAGAAATGGGGGTCTCTAGTTGGCAGTAGCTGGCCACAGTCCAAGTAGGGACCCTTCTCCCTAAGTCAGAGTAAGGGGGCTACAACCTTTGATAACCCCTGCTCAACCCTGTGGTAGCGTAGCACGAGCAGCTAGGCTTATCTCAGAGGCAGTCTTTAAAGCATTTATGAACATTCACAGTAACACAGTGAAGGACACTACAAAGGGACACCACACAAGTAGTTATAAAAAATAAGTATCTTTATATATAGACTTAACACAAGACCAAAAACGGTAACAAGCCACAATACTGAAAAATGGGGGTACTCTTGAAAAGCTGGAAAAAGCGTTCAAAGTATTCAAATAGGGGTTCAGTTCCAAGCAGGGGTCTCTGCGACCCTTTTACTTACAAAGTACATGGATTTCGTAGCAAAACAAGCAAAATGTCGCAAACGAGCTATAGCGATGATTTTCCCCATGCTAGGCCAGCGATGAGTTGAATCCGTGCCGCAAAGGAGGATGATGCGCCAGTCTGAGGGTGCGTGCGGGACAAAGCATCAGACTTCTTCACACTAGGCCAGCGATGCGTAGAATCCTTGCCGCAAGGGAGGATGATGCGCTGATCCTGTTGCGTGTGCGATCTTGTTGCGACTGGTAGCAGCTCAAAGGAAGAGCTCCAGCGCTGGGGATCACCTTTGGGTCTTTATCCCTCTTTAGCGACAGTCCCCACCTGAACAGAACAACCACGAAATGGAACGCTACAACCACAAATACAAAGGAGTAACTGGAGTAACTATATCATTCTGCATCAGCCACCATCCGTGGATTATCGCCGTTGGATCGGAGCTACCCCTCCATGCACGCAAACCTCCCCCACGACATCCTTCACAAACTGTGACTGTGCTGCTCCCACCGATTGCCGCCAGAAGTCTGAACGGGATATCGTGCCCAAGGATTATATCCGAGTGAAGATTCACTGGAGCAACCATCGCCCGCATCACCTACCTTCCTGGATGGTCGCCTCTCTACACAAGATGGGGATGCGGTAACCCCACAGATCGCCGACAGCACCGTAAACGGGACGTTTTGCGAACTGTGCCCGACTGAAAACATCAATGTCCGGCACGCGGATCCTATCACCTCGCTTCTCCGTCCTGCCCCAGAGGTTAAGGGCGCTCTGCGGGACTGGGGTGAGCTGCAACCGCTGGTCACTGCAGCATGCAGAGTGTCTCTGTTAACGCTCTGGGCTTGGCACTACATACTTCGCAGGGCAGCGTTTCACAGCATACAGATCGGTTCTGTTAATTACTCCGGGCCTGGCACCACAAACATCGCAGGGCAAAGTTTCACAGCATACAGAGCGGTTCTGTTAATGCTCCGGGACTGGCACCACAAACATCGCAGGGCAGCATTCGGATCACCCCACCCCGCCCCCAATGGACGAGACCGCCCGTCGCATCGCCCCGGTGAGGACAGGAAGCTTGCACAGAGGTCTTCCCTGAGGAGACTGTTGCGGTGCCCCGTGGAGCCGATACCGTTCATGACTCAGGACTGCTCCTGGAAGCAATGAGAGCTTGGTCGCGCTGATCACGGTTGCAGCTGACCCCCTCTGGGCTACAGAGGACTTCAACTAAACAAGTAAGCCTCAGAGAGCAGCAATGAACCGCTTTCCCAAACGCTCCCAAAAAATCTACCAGCACTTTAACTTCAGCATAATTAGTATAATCCGGCTAAGTATTCCCCCCACCAGCAACTACAGGCTTCATTCCTAGCACTGACAGTGTTTATATCACTATTGCCTCACTCAGTGGCACCTTCGTTAGCTTACTATCGCCCACCGTAGTTTATTGAATCTGAATTCCCTTGATTTTCCCCCTCGCCTCTGCCCAAAATGGCCGAACCATAAAAATTTAAAAATACCTAAACAACAGCTCACCCCTAGCCTCTGGTCTATCCCAGCTCCCTCTTTGTATCCCAAATCATAACAACAAAAATAGGACCCATCACTGAAACAGACATAGGACTACACTCCCTCTACTTTCTCCCTAATCATAACAACAGAAATAGGACCGGTCATTGAAACAGACATAGGACTACTCTGCCACTGCCTTCTCCTCTCTAAGCTGTCGGCCATCTTGGACTAGTCTCTGACTATTCTTAGACTAACCTCTCGGCAGGCAATCTCGGAACAATCTCTTCAGCTGTTACCTCCCCACTTAGGCTCTCTCTTCCCTCCCTTGCATATCGGCCCTCTCTAACCAGTCATGATTAGTCCTAGGATAGCCCCACCCGCAGACACCCTATTCACCTTCTCTCCAACTGCTACCCCGCCTCTACAGTTCTACACATCCCCAATTTGGCCAAATCATAAAATACCTATACAACAGCTCAACCCGAACCCTGACCAGTCCCAGCACCCTCTTTGTCTCTCGAATCACAACAACAGAAGTACGACTCAACATTGATACAGACAAAGGACCACACTGCCACTACCTTCTCCCCCCTAAGCTGTCGGCCATCTTGGACCGGTCTCCAACTATTCTGAGACTAGCCTCTCAGCAGGCAAGCTCGGATCTCCCTCTTCAGCTACTACCCCACTTTTCAGCCTCTCTCCTCCCTCCCTATAGTACCGCCCCTTTCCAACCAGGCTTTGACTAATCTTAGGACAACCACTCCAGACACCCCAATCATACTCCCTCCAGCTGCTTCCTCACCTCCACAGTTCCACACACTCACATCACTTTACCTACGCCATACTTCCCACCATGGAACTCTCCGGCACCCACACATACATAATCAACTACCCCCCCTAAGCTCTCGAAAAAATCTGCCAAAACCTTCAAACACAACTTTCTGTAATCCCACCCAGAAACCCCCTTTGCAGATCCCTATTTCTCACCCCATTAGGACGTATGACCATCGACATCATCTTCTACACTAAACGCAGAGTGCAATGGAGGAAAGCCTTCCTTGCCCTACTCACGGTCTCCTCCACGATTGAGTCCGCACATGGTCTTATGATGTCCATTTCCCAAACACAATTCTTCCAAGCGACAGCAACCATCACCATTTACAACAATGGTACTATCCTCACCCAGTCCACAGATCATAGCCTTAATCTATTTGATACCTTATTTCCAGCCATTAAACGAGGAGGTAGCCAAATTACTGACCCCCGCCCAACCATCCCCCACTACCAACACCCAATCCATTGCTTCTCCCACTCAGTCCCACACCCTCCCACCCCCTAAATTCTTGATTCCTGGACCCCCAGAACCGCACGCTACCCTCAACCACTCTATCTCACCCCACAACACGCATACCCTCTCTACATCTAACCACCCCCTCTCTATCACCTCCCCACTGCCTTTTACATTCAACCCGCATCTCTATCCCCCGCCTCCCATTACCTCGAGCCCCCCTCCCCTATCTTCACCCCCTTGTACATCTAGTCCACTCTCCTCCTACCCCATCTCCAGCCCGCCCCCTCTCACTCCTAGCCCCCCTCCTCCTTGCACACCACCACCTACTCAGCCCCCTACCCTCCCTCCTCTGATCCCCCTAACCCTTGGCTGCACACAGTCTGGCGCAACCCTCAAGCCCTTTACCTCGTCTACAACACACATCTCTTCTGCCCAAATCGCCCCTCCCCTCTATCACCACCCCCACCTCTCATATTTAGCCCCTTCTCCTCTATCACCACCACCACGCCCCCTACATCTATCACACCTTCTTCCTGCCACCCCCCCACCCCACTATCTCCCCCACCTAGCTCACCTCCTCCTCTCGCACCACCAACGCACCCCCTCTCTCACCTTGCACTCCCTCCCTCTTCACCCCCCCCTCTCTCGCCTAAGCCCCTCTCCTCCCTTCACATCAGTACACGCCCTCCATCCACACCTTGCCCCCTGTCACCTCCTCCCCGCCTTCCCACACCACCCCAAGCTCCCCCTCCTCCTATACCACCCCAAGTCGCCCTTTCTCCTTTACCACCCTCCCCTACCGCATCACTCCCTCCTCTCCCCATCGCAAAACTCACCCACGTACCCACCAGGGAAACCCCCACCCCACCACCCCACCTCCTCTTCCTCCTCCACCCACCCTCACGTCCTCCACACCCACGTATAACTCATACCCAACTCTCTATCCCCCCACCCATACCCTTTCCACACACCCATCGAACCAAACCAACTCTCCTCAACCTACCCCTGGCTCTCCTACTACCGCCACCACTACTGCTCCTAACTACATTCTCGACCAGATCATGTCCACCCTTCACCAAATCAAAGACGAGCTTCAAACCTTCAAATTACTGTTCTCAAGTCTACTTAGGTTCCCCGCTCCACCGAGTACCGTGCTATCCCGCAAGCACCCCACCCTTACCCATCCCACACGCTTACACAAACTCAACCCCCCCCTACTGGACCTCTATCTCTGCCCATAATTCTTCCAACCGCCCTCTGCACCAATCCACTGACACGATACGACATACAGGTGCCCTACTACATTCCTACAAACCCTCTCCCACTACCCACCTAGCCACCACGCATTTTCCCACCCCCTCCATCCACCCCAACCCTCATATGCCCCCCTAAAAAAAGCTCACCTTTCACCACTCACCTTCCTATCCCCACCATCCTCTCCGACCCACACAGGACCCCCACGCAAAATACTAGAGGCACCATCTCTAACAATCTGAAAACAATCACCCTCACTCTGGACCCTTCCACCTCCCTCCTCAGCCCACGGCTCAAATGCACTCTACTTAACTGCAGATCTGCCACCAGACACGCATCTGACATAGCCGACCTCATTATTGCACATGACCTAGACCTTTCCATACTCACCGAAACCTGGTTAAATGAATCCTCATCCCCCCTCATCGACATTCTAGTTACCCCTAACTATCACATCATCAGATTAGACAGGACTGGCAAACAGGAGGTGGAATAGCATGTAGCCTTTCAGTAACCAGAGCCATCTCTCCTACATTCTCCTCTTGTGAACACATATGCCTCGACGTCAACAGTGAGGGCAATTCAGTATGCTCTCTACATATTATCTACCACCCACCAGGGGACAACCTCGCCTTCACTGAACACCACATGGACATGATCACAACTAACTCGGGTCGACAAAACACTCAAGAATTCCTTGGTGACTTCAACCTTCATTGGAATGTTCACAACGACTCCGTGGTTAACAGTCTCAAAAACGTCCTCAACACCTTAGACCTAACCCAAATCTGCAACAGCCCCACTCACGACAAAGGCTCTAACCTTGACCTCATTATCTCCAAAGATGACGCCACCCATCTTGACTCAATCCAACCCTGTGACTGGTCTGACCACCACATTATCACATTCTTCATCAATGAATTGGTGAAACTTCACCCAGCCCAATCCACCAAACCCAAGGTATGGAAAAGAGACTTGAGGAATCTCAATCCCATCTCCTCACCCTCCCCCAGCTACAACCTACTCATACCTCCCATTGGCAATGACGACGTCCAGATTCTTACCGATCACTACCTCAATTCAATGACTACGATAATCAACGAAGTTGCCCCCCTCCAGCTAAAGAGAGTCTCCTCCAAAAGCTCAAAGCCTTGGTATGACGGTCTGCTTAACAAAGATAGACGAGACATGAGACTAGCAGAAAGCAACTGGAAATCCACCCCATCAGCTATGCACCTCAATACTCTGAAGAAAAAAAGAAATGCTTACTTCAGGAAAATCAAATGAACAAAAGCGGACTTCTTTAGCCTTCACTAAACCAAGCAAAAAAACAACCAAAAAAGCTACTTGAACTAATCAAAACTCAATCCAAAGATGAACCACAGCGAGTGCTTAGCTCAACCAGCACGCTACCATCCTGTGAAGAATTCTCTACCTTCTTCAACCTAAAAACAGTCAGAATCAAGAAGGATCTCATCAAGGATCTAAACCTATATTCCAACCCGATCAGCAAAACACCCCTCAAACTAAAAAACAATGCTACATGGGCATCCTTTGATACATACACGGAAGAATCTATAGGCAAGATCCTAAGTACTCTGAAGCCCTCCAACCACCTCTCGGATCCTTTACCTGCAAACGCCGTAAAGGACTTTAGCCCATGGCTTCTCCCGCTCTGGACCAAAATCATTAATAGTTGTCTTAAAAAAAGATCTATACCAGACTCCCTCAAAGTGGGACAAGTATCACCCATACTTAAGAAACCCACAGCTGACCCTACTGACCTCAACAACTATCGCCCCATCTCTAATATCCCTACCTTAGCAAAACTGTTGGAAAAATGTGTTCACCTACAACTGACTAAACACATAAATCAGTTTGACCTCCTTAACCAACACCAATCTGGCTTCCGTGCAGGTCACAACACAGAATCAGCCATGACCCACATAATTGATGACGCACTCCAAATTCTAGACCAAAACGGCACCTGCCGCCTCATTCTGCTTGACCTCTCATCTGCATTCGATACTGTCAAACACGAGAACCTACTCGATCTGTTGAATATCAGAATGGGCATCTCTGGGACAGTACTCAAATGGTTCACCTCCTTCCTTCATAACCGGACACAGAAATTCAAAACTAGTAACACCGTGTCCACGCCTTTTCCAGTTACACTTGGTGTCCCGCAAGGTTCCTCCCTATCACCGACCCTGTTCAACCTAGTGATGGAGCCACTCACCGCATTGCTTCAGGCCTCTAATGTGCAATTCCACATGTATGCGGATGATACCCAACTTTACCTCAAATTACAATCCCCTGAAGACCTCAAACTTCTCAACTCAACACTTAAGGACACACAAACATGGCTGGCAGAGAACGATCTCAAACTCAATGCTCTAAAAACAGAATTCCTCCTAATAGAACCCGCCTCCAAAATCCTCATCGCTCAGGACTGGCTGAAACACCTCACTGCATTCAACATCCAACCTATCATTGTAGACTCAGCTAAATCTCTAGGTATCACCCTCGACTCCAATCTCAATATGCAACTACATATTAGCAATGCAACCAAGAGAGCTAATTTCCAAATCAATATCTTGAGAAAGTTGAAACCCTTCCTCCCAGCCAACGACTTTAGAACTGCCGTTCAAGCGCTAATTATCCCTCGGATTGACTATGGTAGTACCGCCCTCTGTGGTCTGCCACTTTCAACAACCGCACCATTAAGAGCCTCCATCAATGCTGCAGCAAGTCTCATAACTGGATAAAAAAAACGCTCACACATCTCTCCGGACTTAAAATCTCTGCATTGGCTACCGTTCGAACCGGAATACACCTCAAAATCGAATGCATTACTCACAAAGCCTTACATCACAGCACGCCCAGCTACATTGTTCAGAAACTGACAATCTCAGGAGGCTCGAGATCCACAAGAAGCACAGAAACTCTCCTTTTGAAACCACAAAGATTCCACAAGAAAAAAACTTACAAGCGTTCCTTCTCAGGGATGGCCCCCAGGATCTGGAATGCCCTCCCGCCAGAAACGAGACTCATCTCATCCACTGCCTCCTTCAAAAAAGAAGTCAAATCTATCCTCATGGCTAAATTCACTTGAACACTTAACCACGCATTTACTGTTTGCCTGTTTGTTTCCCCCTTGTATTTCTGTGCCGCAATCGACCACACAATCATACTCGACAACCTGACATTGTGCGCTCAATGCACAAATAACTTTATAAAGTTTCTTTATTGTGTTTGCCTCTCATATGTATTATGATTTCTTTATTGCGTTCTCCTTTCATATGTATGTAAAGCACTCTGATATCTGCAAGGATCATGTTCATGCTATACAAAACTCTGAAAATAAATAAAATAAATAAATAAAATAAAGAAAGAAAATGGCACCCCGCGAGGGAGCGACGATCCGGGTGCAATGCGAGGAAAATGGCAGACGCACGGCGCCCACTCTGCGATGTCGTGATGTGATGACCTCGATGTGATTATCCGGGGTTAGCAAGCCTTCGAAAAGCCCGCAAACGTGCGATGCAATGATCTCTGGGGTTAGCAAGCACTTTGTGGCCCCCAAGCATGCGATGCGATGATCCTTGGTTTACGAGCGCTCGGCGGCAGCAGCGCGATAATTTTTCTTACGCTCTTCAGCTGCGGCGGCTCGAAAACAGGCGTTAGCGACGATTTCAGCACTCTCTTCTCTGTAGTAGAACTAGAGGCCCTGGAACTCACAGGGGCCTCACCTGCAGATAGAAATCCTCGCTGGGAAGAATCAGGATGCTGGTGGGGGAATCAGATGTGCCTGTGACTCCAGCAGGAGTCTAGCTCTCTTCTATCCCTTGGGTGATTGCTTAGTAAAATAAAACACTCTCAAAAGTCCTTTTCCCTCTTCTTCCAAGTCCAAGGGAAACTATTGCAAGCCAACCCAAAAATTGGCAGACCTACAAGTTTTTCACACCCGGCTGAATGAAAATAGCCCTGATATCAAGTTTACCAAACAATCGCATAATAAACATATTGACTTCTTGGATATTAAAATCTTTGAGGAGAATGGCATACTCCAAACTACTCTCTATAGGAAACCGGCGGAACGGAATTCTTTGTTGCAATACAGCAGCCACCATCCGAGAGGTCTTAGGGACAATTTACCCTTCGGGCAGTTCCTGCGTTTACGCATGAACTACTCACGTGAGGCAGATTACATGACAGAATCAGAGGAACTCACCAATCGTCTACAAGAACGGGGCTATACTGCCAGACTCATGAAACGGGCACGGAAACGTGCATGGTATAGTCCGAGAGAGAAACTCCTGCAACCTAGGGATACAATTGATTCGATCACTGAGAGGATGATTTGCGTTACAACTTTTTCGACTGCCAGTAATGCTATTAAAAAAATCGTAAATGAACATTGGGCCCTCATTTCTGATGACATCCGACAACATGCGCTTCCTCTCCATGCCTACAAAAGAGCAAAGAACGTTAAAGATCAGGTTGTGCATTCATTTCTTGAGACTGCAGAGCCTCCCACTATAACATCGATGTGGAATCTTCCTCCCATCTTAGGCCATCACAGATGCGTTTCTTGTAAAGCGTGCCCGATGACAATCCAAAATAAAGAATTCACACATAATCAACGGACGATCTCTTTAAAAGCAGACACAAACTGCAACACAGTTAATGTGATATACGCCATTCGATGTCCTTGTGACCACTCTATGTGGGACAAACCCAACAAAAAATTAAAACCAGAATACTGCAACACTGTAGAAGGATACGGTGTGTGCCAGTCAAGCACTTTAAGAGTCTCGGCCACACCCCGGATACACTGAAATGGATTGTCCTTGAAAAAGTCATGCTTGTGCCGAGAGGGGGTGATGTCACTACGCTCCTGAACATACGAGAATCAAAATGGATGACGATTTTTGATTCAGTGAACAATGGACTCAATGAATTAGAAAGAAGCCACGCACAACTGGCGACACTATACAAATAAACTTCTGCCTTCATCTATCTGCTTACCATGTAGAAACACCAGATCTGTCACCCACATTATTGCTAAACGGCTGTACGACCTCCCAAACAGTGGATACTACATCGTAAGGGGCATGTTAGTATTATGCAACCAAATCAGATATTTTTGATTCTGCCACCATTAGGTTGATGACACTTTCATCCTTATATATTAAGAGCTGCATGTCTGGTGAAATCACATAAGTAATTCATTGTAAGATTGTTGTGCTATTACCCCATTTTGTTTTGTGAGGTACGCGCCCCGTCTCTCCACATTGTCCCAAAAATGTTTCACAAATAGCCTGCCATTGTGATTTCACTACCATCAAATTTGACACTACCAATCAAATAGGTGCGTTTGCATTTTAATGTGGGTTATGGCAGAATAATACCCTATGATTGTACATCTTTATGGCATGTTTCATATTATGACTGTTACTCTGGATGTTACACCCTCATGTTCCGAGAGTAGCGCGCCCACCCTGTTTACCTTGAATAATGAGGCAGCATTAGTGCAATGACATGGTCCATATGCTAGACTGGTAATATCTATTGTTGCTTTTAATTGATGGTAACAGTATGTAAGTAGTTATTTGTATTCACTATTTCATGACTTTCTTCTTTGCTCTGGCTCGTGCTTTAAAGTCTTTCTACCATTAGCATACGCATCACGCGTTAGTCTACGTGCACGCGCCATATGCTAGGTCTCCTTTCATTACCTGTCACGGCCGGCTTCTCACTCGTTTGCTGACTCGTAGCAGACTGACCCCTGGATTCATTGGAGGCGGCGCATCTTAGAAATTAGGTATGCGTTCTGGCTACCTTTCCCGTGAGTGTTATTTTACACTACATCTATGATCTCCCATTGATCAGATATCTCATTGTTCCGTAATTTCTCTTTTTCCGAGACAGTCTCGACCGCGGCTGCGGCCATCATTGATGCCTTCACAGCGGATGTATGACATTACAACGCATGCTTTTACCACGCATGATTTTACATCGCAAGTTTTACAACACATACCATTACAACGCATAGTGCTTTGGGGCGCTGGATAGTGAATAGTTTAATTTACTATTCCAACTCCAGTCCCCGTGGACACTAGGGAAGGTGTTGGATAGTACATTAAGCCTATTCCCTATCCTAGAGGGCCCCCCAGTGTAATGCGTTGTAATGGTTTGCGTTGTAAAAGTTGCGTCGTAAAGGCACTGCGTGGTAAAAGTTGCGTTGTAAAGGATGTTCCCCCTTCACAGCATCTGTAAACAGACCTACTCGGCTACCCCAAGTGAGCGTCGAGTTACGGTTCCCCTGTTTTTTCATGAACTCAATCAAAATCTAACTGCATCTGTAATGGTGCTCCCTCCGTGTTTTAATTTTTTAGAGACAGCTACGTCTGATGAAAACTGCAGCATTTAAATAAACCGGCTATGAATTATATATCGTCTGCCTGGTATTGACACTTTTAAATCGTGAGTGTCCACATATATTGATCTACTTCCATTTACAATCATGATTTAACTCTCCTGTGCACATGTTAAATATACATGCTGTTTCTGTATGTATTACAGATCGCTATTTCTCGCCAATTGGAGCTGGATGGCACAATCCTAGTGATGTTTTTCCACATGGTAATTGCCTACTGATGTTTTTACTTTTTAAATACATTTCTATCCGTCTATATTTTTACACATGTTTTTTAAATTTTTAGGACAACTGAAGCCCCTTCCCTTTGCACCACCGTCCTGATGAAGACCCCGCCCTAAGGTTACATCGTTACCTAGCAATTTCTCTGGGGTCGAAACGTCGACTTTTTTTTCTCCCACTTACCAGCTGACGCCATTTTAAACAGAGCTGAAACATGCTGATGAGCAACTAGCATGGTTTTATTTGAAATTAACGTGGCCATTCATAGTGTACCAACTGTTGGCACTGTGCTACCACCGACAGCCAATGCATAATTGTGAAGAAAAAGACTAGTCCTTTTTTACGCAGGACATCCTCTCACTACGTGTTTATTCACTTGCACTTCTATACCTTTTTTCACTACTTGGAGCACTAATGTTATGATATATAAGTATGTTGAAGATATACGCTTTTTTGCTTGCTACACATTGTGATTAAATAACAGTGTGTTGGACTTTATCATTACCCCTGTGTTTATTATTGATGAGATTATTTTGAATCGTATACTTTTTGTCATATAGACTGTGAACTTGGACCCCCCTTCCTTATTTACCAATCCAAAAATAGCACACAGGCACAAGGACAGTCCTATCCTGCAGATTCCTTCAGTGAAACAGACAGAGGTTCTTCTTGACATCCAGGAGCAATACCCAAATCAGGGGTTTGGGCACAGATATTTATACCCCAAAAGTCTTTGTTCACAAAAGTCTCTAGTCACTGAACCCAGCCAGAACCAGTTCTGCTCAGGCCTGGAGCACTTTGTTTACCGGGCTGCATCCTTCCTTTCAGAAATACGGGGTCTGCAAGCAGACGCACAACAGGGGGTGGAGCCAGCATTCAGGTACAGCCCTATTCAGGTCAAGGAGCTACCCCTTCCCAATACTGAATGCAGATCTCTCTATTCAACCCAGGTCTGACTCAGCCTGCCTTGCCCCTCTAAACCCAGACAGCCAATACACATAACAGCAGAGCACACTGGAAGACTTAGGCAAGAAAATACCTACTTTCTAAAAGTGGTATTTTCAAACACAGAATGTTAAAACCAACTTCACTAAAAGATGTATTTTATCATTCTGAGTTCAGGCATACTAAACATGAATTTCTACCATGTTCCCTGAGTCAGATAAGACTATAAGATGTAATCACCAGTCTGCCCATTCTAGCCTATGGAGAACAGGTAGACTTGCAGCAGTGAAAAACAAAATGGAGGGTGATTCGCTACCAGGACATGCTACACATATCAAACCATGTCCTACCTTACACACACAATGCACCTACCATAGGGGTGACTGACATGATGGTAAGGGAAGGTTCAGGGGCTGGGAAGTGGGGGCACTTCACAGCCAAGGTGACAGTTCTGGACTGCAGGCAGACACTGCAGTGGCAGGTCTTTCTTTTTTTTCTTCTTCTAAGTCCTCATACATGCCATTAAACAAGAGCGCTCAAGTTGGGACGCCTCTGCATCCCTCCTACAGGCCAATATTGAATGCCGCCCAGATGGAAAGGGCCTGTGGAGGTAGCAGGGCCCTCCTAGAGACACTGCTGTATCCTTGTCCCACTCCCATTATCGATTCTCAAAAGGCCCCCTGATGTTAGGAAGGGCCGGACCGACAAGCCTTGGCATAAATCATTGGAATGTTCTTACTGATTTTACTTCTCTCTTCATAACTCCAATGATGACCGGATCTTATTAGCACTCGAATTATCACAGGCCATGTCTGATTGGCTTATCATAAAGATGTTTTTCAAACAGTCCACAAAGGTAGGTGGTGTTTCAAGCTTCCAAACTCTACAGATTTCCCTCCTGGTGATAATTACCACATATTGCACAAACTTTGAGGCTGGATCATTCAAACCATAATTTTCTAACAGACCAAAGAAGATTAGCCTAGCTCTTACTTCAATCTGCAGGCCCAGTACATCCTCCAGAAAACCACATACTTCTATCCAGAAGGGGCCAATCTTGGACAGTTCATAAATATATGAAGGTCATCTGTAGCAGGAAACTTACATCTGGCGCAGTGGTACATTGTTGCGGACATCCTGGATAATTTACCTGGGGTCCAATACACCCTATACATGGTGTATAAATGATTTCTCTTAAGATTTGCTGGTTTGATCGCATCCTGTAACATAGAAAAAGAGTCACACCAAAGTTTCCGGAGATTGTCTCTATTATCAGTGATGGTATAACCCCAGCATTTTACCAACTCTGAACCCAGCATGGGCCCAGTTTCTATGAATGCCCCATACCAAAAAGACACCTCATGTTTCCATACTCCAGTTCTTGCGATGGAGTCGATGGTTATACTGGACTCTTTATTATCCCGTAATTGTGATGACCACAATGTGGATAGCTGATAAAACTTAAATTTCGTCAGAGTCCCTCTAGTTAATCTGGACATCAAATCCCAGCTCACAAGATGTGAACGCACCTGGAGATCTACCCACAATATAATACCTGCAGACCTAAGTGATTTTGATAATTGATCCTGAAGACGATCCGGGGGACCCGGGGAATCCCAAATTGCAAAGTATGATATTCGTAGTGTTTTCGTAATATACCCCCAGTTTCTTAGTGCAGCCGATAAGATCTTGACTTTCTTGTAAAATTTGGGATCCCCAAATTTATAGAGAAAAATTCCTGTCCCTGCGGAATGTCATGCAGTAACGCCCGGAATAGGCTGCCCAATGACGAAGAATTGATAGTATTCACAAGCATTCTAAAATTCTTAAAGTGGAAAGCGTGACAATAAGAAAGCATATCAGGTAATGCTAATCCTCCCAACTTCAGCCCTCTCCTTAGCTTTTTCCAAGCTATCCTCGGAGTCTTGGTGGCCCAGATAAACGACCCGATTTTACCTTGCCGGACAGCAAGCTCTCTAGTATTAAAGGAAAGTGGGATTGAATTAAATAAAAAAGTTAACTTTGGTAAGATTATCAATCAGTATGTTTTAATCAGAGTTTCAAAAAGTTCAGTTGGGTCCAGGAGGTGATGGCTTCTAACCAAAGGGGCTGTACAAGAGGGGTAGCCATGGTTTGGAGGTCCAATAGAGGGATTAAGGTAGTGAAATGGAGTACTGATCAGTCGTGGATGGCTAACTGCTTCTCTCTCCATCAATGGCATCTTGGTAGTATGTGCTGTGTACTACGGCCAAATGAGGATAATTCAGGTCTTCTTTTAAAACTTCAGGCTAATCTGTTAGAATCATCCGGTCCTCTGATACTGGGCGGTGATTTCAATGTAATACTGGACCCCAACTTGGATCGCACATCTAAAGTAAAGTATAAGGTGCCATCCAGAACTTTCTCCACACTTAAGACGCTGGTTAAGGAGTTTAGGCTATTAGATATATGGAGAGATGATAAAGGGAAAGCTAGAGAGTATTCCTTTTATAGTAGAAAATATAGGCAATACTCAAGAATCGACTATTTCTTAGTTGATCAGAGTCTATTCTCCAACCTTGAATCCATAGCATGTAATCCCGCTCCGGTATCGGATCATTCTGTAGTAGAGATGAGACTCAATCTTAAATCAGATAGGTGCCAAAGGAGATGGACCCTGGACAGGACTTTGTTATTGATAGAGAGTGTGAGCATAAATCTCGAGGGGAAAACAGAAGAGTTCTTTCAGCTTAATTCTGCCACGTCTAGTGATCACATAGTATGGGAGACCTTTAAAGCATATGCAAGGGGACTTTTGAGTTCCATGACGGTTATGAAAAGCCGTTTGGCTAAGGAAGCTGATGCAGACAGCTCCAGGAGAATTAAGGATAAGTAGAGGGAACTGCAACAGGCAGCTCTTATGTCCAGAAGTCTTATGCCACAACTAGAGAGTGAGTTGGTCTCTTTACAAGCGAGCTCCAAAGCCAGGATGGATACAATTATAAAGGATAGAAGGGATGCAAGTAAACTACACTACAACACTTTGCATATGGCGAAAAATGCGGTTCTCTTCTTGCCTGGAAGTCCAGGGTAGACCGAGTCCGGAACAATATAAGGAACTTGGTCGAGAGAGTGTCAGGATTACTGCTTCAGAAAGAGGATGAAATTAGGGGAGAGGCCAGATATTTTATGTATGATCTTTACAAGGAAGGAACAGAGAATAGTCCAGAAGTGGTAAAAACATGGTTGAATAAGAGAGATCTTCCACATCTGTCTGAGGGTGATAGGTCATACCTAGCTACTAGTATATCTGAGGGGGAGATTAGGGAGCAGCTCAAAAAGATGAGCAAGGGAAAGGCCGCGGGGCGGGCCATATGGGCTCCCGGTTGAGATATATTTGTACCGGTTTTAAAAACTCTCTTAAAAAAAATATTCTTAGAGAAAGAACCTATCCCCCCCTCTTCGTCAGAGGCAACAGTTTCTCTGATTCTTAAACCGGACAAAGACCCTCAAAGAATTGAGCATTACAGGCCAATTTCATTACTCAATTGAGACCTTACAGAACTACCTACAGAACTGCTCGCTGGCGGTATTGCACACTGCACAGACGTGCTGAATACAGCACAGAGGTGCTTATTTTAAATCGCCGAAAATTACCGTTTTATTTTCATTCTGTTTTATTTTTTTGTTTTAATAAAATTGGAACTTGATTAGATAGCTCCCGCATACCCGCACTATAAAAATTTTAATACATCCTCACCCGCCGTTTTGGCATGGACAGATCTTGGTGTGGCTCTACAGCTCCGGCGCCATGTTGGTGAGGTTCCGTGACAATTGTAAGTGATGTTTTCGACTCGCACGAATATGGTCGAGTCTGGTATCTAAGAACCGCAAATGACGAGTTTAGTAAGTATACGCAGTTTCGCTGTGCTAACTTAAACCGTTCGTTTGATATGTGGGTTTTTCATCTGTACCCACGGGTTCCATCTTAGATACGGCATCCATTTTGTCTCTTGCCCTCAAGTAGCCAGCGAACGGACACTGTCTGCTTCGTTACCTTGGGACTCTCAAGATATTTGTGGAAGACACATGTTCTTTGTAAATATCTTTTACGATGAGGGGGATGATACTATAAGGCAGATGGCCCCGTTTTTGCCGTGCCGGTTTATTGTCTCAGCCGTGCATCTCATTAGGCACGTCCCTTTGATGCCTGTATCTCGTGTTTCCCGATACCTCCCCTTTTACACCCTTTTCGATCTCCCCACTGTCTCCATCTTCCTCTGCACCTGTCTTTGTCCCTATTTCAATCTGTTTTACTGCCGATCGGAATTCACTAATGTTGGGAAGATGGGTTTTTACAGTTGGGAACCGCCAAATGTTTCCGCACTTATGTTCCGGACCTTATGTGTACCAAAGTGACCAAAGCGACCCCTCTGGGGGATAATTATGGGAACCAGGTTGTAAACTTTTGTGTACCATGTTGTCCTATGAGTAAATTCTGTATAAAAGGAGCGCTCCACAGAACCAATTTGAAGCAGTCTCCCCAAGTTGCACGTGTTGTACTTGTTGTGACTTCTGTGTTCCCTGCAGTAAATAAACCTTGAATCTTTGACGCCGAAGGAAGTGTCCCGTGTCTCTGTAGTTTGTGCGCCGAAACAGGTATCCCATGAAGGTTATAGGTGTTGTTCCCTGGCACCGCTGGTACTGTTAAAAAGTCCAGTCCTTCAGTTGGCGCCCAACGTGGGGCGACTTCAGCGGTACCGGTCCAAAGCCTGATGATCGTGAGGAACTTCGTGTGAAATCTCCGAGGGAAGGTGCACCCCGCTTCATCGATCCTGTTGTCGAAATAAGTGGCCCGAAGTTTTTTCCTGCGAAGATTCCCGCCTCCTGACGGCTGCGACGGACCGATGCCCTGACTGTCGACCTGTCTTCGACGCCCGGCGTAGACCTTATGTACAAGCGAGACGACAGACGGGCCTTCCTGGTGACGCCATTGAAGTTCTGGGTTAAGTATTTGTGGGTCGCTCCCAGTCCTTAGTGGTTGTTCTAGCTTTTGAAAGCTTTGTGGTTAGCCTTTAAAGCTTTGTGGTAATAGCTCACTGAGCTTTGTAATAGCCTCCTCAGGCTTTGTGGTTAGCTCTTCGAGCTTTGTAATAGCCTTAAGGCTTTGTTGTATTGCATGGTTCCATTGCATTTGTGGTTCTTAGTATTGGTTTTTAGTATTATTTGACAGTTGCAATTGCCAAAAACCGAGGGTTTTGACTTACACGAGGTTTTATTGCTTCGGTAATCCTTGAAGTTTGATACTAGGTTAGTGTGCACGATGCCTAGCCATAGTGATTTGTTTCGTATTTTCAAATGTTGCGCAATGGATTTCCGGTTGGAGGACTCATGTCCGATACCTCCAGTTGGAACTCCGATACATGATCTTTATAGTCGACATGGTGTGGGTCCTATAATCTATAATGATTACTGGGTCCGTTATACAAAGAAAGACGGTGACCTTAGATGGCCACCACATGGAACTTTTGAACTTTCGATTTTAGATAATCTTGAGGCTAAATTATTTTCAAAGAAAGCTAGGCCAGCTATGTTTGATTCTTTTCGGATATGGCGTAAAGAGGCCAAGCAGAAAGAAATCAAACAACTTAAAAAGGATCAAAAACAAGAGTTCGTTCCTGTAATGCAAGCTATAAAAGAATGTAGACAAGACAAAGAAGAAAAAGACATGGAAATCGCTACTAGATTGCATCACATGAAAATAGATAAATGTTACCCAGTTTTACCGAATAAATCAGAAAAGAAAGAAGAAGATTTGAAGGAGGATTCCTTGCTGTCATACTTGATGAAATCACCACCTCCTTATGTACAGGGTGCTACTGCTCCTGTAGTTGCTCCTGTAGTACCTCCTGTTGTACCTCTTGTTGCTCCAGCGGCTGCGGGTCAGCCCGCTGTTAACCCTACGTTTGTTTCACCACCTGTCCTCGTTCCTACTGCTCCTGTACCTGTACCTTCGCAGACTGTTGTTTCTGCTACTCCAACTATCTTGTCCGTTCCTACTATGCCTTCCTTCACCTCCAGTGTTGTTGCCCCTGTTTTTCTTTCTCCTTCTGTTCGTAAGCGTGTTCCTAACTCTGTTGCTACCCTTTATTCACCTCTTTCTGGTCCGTTATTTTCGTCTAATTTATCTGAAACTCCTCAGAGACGGAGTCAGATCCCTAGTGGTAGGGAGAAAGAGACGTTAGTAACAATGGCACATAGGTGGATAAGACATCCTGCTAATTACACTCCATGTGTAGTCTTTGATACGTTTTCTCAGTTTAATGAGCCTACGCAGAGATTCGTATTTGAGGAGATGTGTAACTTTTTGAGAGAAGAATGGTATAATGATGATGTAGATAATGTACCGTCCGACATAATTGAACTTCAGAGTCACTTTTCAAACGGTATGATTATAGGAGACGATGTACGACGTGCCGTGGAACGCTTATTAGCATTCAGACCCACAGCACATTCTCGGGTATCATTAGATGATACCACTGAAAACTGGAAAGCGGTTCCTGGTCAGTATCCTATGAGAGAAGTCCCGCCACTGTGGGTGCCTGGAGATCCGCAGGGTAACCCTGTGGTGCTACCGCATTTTCGAAGAGTGTGGATACATCTTCCATGGAAACGATCGGAAGTTTTGCAAGTGAAGCAATCCTTACCCGATCCGCGTAAAAATCCGGCTGGTTATTATAAGGAGTTATCACAACTGGTAGAAGCTACTATTATGAATATTGCCAACATCGACATGTTGTTTGGCAACGTTGTACCGGAACCAGTTTGGGCTAAAATTCGTCAAGCCAATCACGCAGCTGAATTAGGGGGTGATTGGGCTGCACTGCTAGCAGCTGATGCATTACAAGTCGGTGGGGCCAAGCCTGAACAGTTGATCTTGGATTTGCCTCAGAAAATCATTACGCTCATGAAAACTCTCATGCCAGCGATGAAGGTGAACTGGGATAAGTTATCAGCTTGTAAGCAAAAGAAAGACGAGAGTGTCTCGGATTTCTTTACAAGGTTTGAGGAAGCGTTTGTCGACCACAGCGGCCAGGACATGGGCGCTGAGGGAGGCCAGCGGTTATTCGTTGACAAATTCGTGTCGAATTTGTTGCCTGAACTAAGCAACAAACTAAAGAATTCAGAAAGTGCATGGGCAGTTTCAACCCCTGCGCAAATACTAGCAACGGCTCAGTATTATGAGAATAGGGAAAAGGAAGAAAGTGATCGTGTAGAAAAGAAAACGAAGGAGCTCAAAACAAAGGTTTTGTTGCAGCAAGCATACCCTCCACGATCAAACCAAAATGATGCACAACAGCAGTATCGGCCACGAGCACAGCTCGATAGAACACAGCCGCGCTCTGACAACTTTGATTCCAGATCTTCACTTGGGTATAATCAGTGCGCATATTGTAGGAAAGAGGGACACCTAAAATATGATTGTCTTGCCTTACGGGACCGTCTGAATGGTGTGTCGACACGTGGAAACCGTGGTGGTGGTCCTCAACAGGCACTTCGTGGTAGAGGTCGTGGTTCATCCCACAATCAGAGTGATCGTTATCAAAATCAATCGGATGTAAATAATTACTTTGATCAGCGAAATGCGGGGTCAGTTCGATCTGCACAGTATAATGTTGATGATTACTATGTAGAGTATGAAACTGTTGTAAATGACCATTACTAGGACAGCCAACGACAAAGAGAGGGAGTAGTGTCAGTTCCGGTCGATCAGAGTGGGCCGTACGTTGCAGTGGCTACATCGGGTGTAGTTGAGCCTTTTCTGTTAGACACTGGTGCGACAAAAAGTTCCATCATGCATTCAAAACTCCCTGGCGCACCTTTGTCTGGCTTAACGAACGTTTCCGTTGGATTCTCTGGCGCCCCTGTTAGTAACCCAGTCTCTAGTCCTTTGCCTCTTATGATTGGACCCCGTGAGCTAACCGCTCCACTGATTCTATCTACAGGTTGTGGTGAAAATCTTTTGGGTCTGGATTTGTTGAAACGATTATATGCAACATTGTATTGTTCCCCCGAAGGAGTGAAGCTTACATTGGGACGGAGAGTGATCTCTCCCATGTATTTGTCAGTCGATAAATTCCCACCGGAGTTGAGTTCCCTCCCTGCGTCCTTATGGGCCACAGGTCCCAATGACGTGGGCCTGTTAGACATTCCACCCTATGTGATTCAATTGAAACCAAATGCGCGATTACCGCGTTTACCTCAATATCGTATTTCTCTCGAGGGCGAACGAGCGCTGTTAGCAATTGTTTATGATCTCATTGGAAAGGGTGTTGTTGAAGAAACTCGAGGAAATATATGTAATAGCCCTGTATTGCCAATTCTGAAACGAACTGACCCAACTAAACCTCCTGTGTACCGTTTCGTTATAGATTTGAGAGAGGTAAACAAAATAGTGGTTCCACAATTCCCCGTGGTCCCTGACATTACGGCTTTATTAACAATGATCCCGGCATCTGCCTCCTGGTTCACAGTGATCGATTTAAAGAATGCTTTCTTTAGCATCCCAATTGCAGAGGAAAGCAGAGACCTATTCGGATTTTCATTAGGTGGTCGCAGTTTTAGGCTAAAACGCGCTCCACAGGGCTACTGTGAGAGTCCGTCAATCTACAGCCAAGCACTTAAAGGTCAACTTGATGACTTTGTATTACCAACGGGTGCAGCTTTGATTCAATACGTTGACGATCTTTTAGTGGCAGCTGATACAGAAACTATTTGCAAAACGGCTACAGTATCATTGTTACACTATCTACATGACTTGCACCACAAGGTATCGCCTTCAAAGCTACAGTATTGTTGTCAAGAAGTTACCTATTTAGGTCACTTATTGTCAAAAGAAGGGAGAAGGTTGACCCCAGAGAGAATTGCAGCGATTTCCCGAATGACTGTGCCAAAAACCCAGAGAGATGTTCGCGCCTTTTTGGGTATTACGTCCTACTGCAGACAATGGATTCCAAATTTTTCATTGTTGGCGAAACCATTGATAGCCCTTACGTGCAAAGATGTTTCATCCCCAGTACCTTGGTCTGAAGAATGTCAGAAAAGTTTTTCTGAATTGCGTGATGCGTTATGTTCGGCTCCTGTGTTGAGCACTCCTGACTACAGTAAGCCGTTTACACTATACGTTCACGAGAGGGATGGTTGCGCGTTGAGTGTTTTGACACAACCTTTTGGTGGTAAGCAACGCCCATGTGCCTACTTTTCTTCGACTTTAGACCCAGTAGCAAGAGCTTTGCCAAGTTGCTTAAGGGCAACAGCGGCAGCTGCGGCGTCCATTCGACAGTCCGCAGGTCTAGTCATGGATAATATGCTCACGGTAATGGTTCCGCATGCAGTCGACACTCTATTGAACCGAACGAAAACTCAACATCTGACAAGTGCAAGATTGTCTGGATATGAGTTGACGTTGCTGGCCAGTCACATACGGATAAAACGATGTAATGTGTTGAATCCAGCAACATTGCTGCCGATCGACACAGAATCAAGTGGTGAAGCAGTACATGACTGCTATCTCAGAACTGAAGAGGAAACCAAGGGTCGCATTGACCTAAAAGATACTCCATTGACAGATCCCGATGGTACTTTGTATGTGGATGGTTCTTGTTTCAAGTTGCCGAACGGTGATGTGACAACTGCGTATGCTGTAGTTACATTGAGAACGATTGTGGAAAACGCAAGCTTAAGTCAGAATTCGGCTCAGGCTGCTGAGTTAATTGCTTTGACGAGAGCGTGTGTGTTGTCTAAAGATAAACGGGTGAATGTGTTTACAGATAGTCAATACGCGTTTGGTGTGGCACATAGTTTTGGACGACTGTGGAGAGAGAGAGGATTCCTTACGTCACATGGTACGAAGATTCAGCATGGCCAGCTTGTAAATGATCTTTTGGATGCACTTACGTTGCCTAAGCAAGTGGCGATTGTTAAATGTAGTGCGCATCGTAAGGTGACGGATGATGTTGGTCGTGGTAATGCGTTTGCGGATGAGACTGCTAAGGAGACTGCCCGGAACCTTAGCACTCGAATGTATGTGACGAGTTCGGTTAGGTGGCCTGCAGAATCAAGTATGTGTGAAAACACTATCGAGAGTGTGAAAGCAATTCAGAATGAGGCCACCGAGACTAAAAAGACGAAGTGGAAAGAAAGTAAGGGAAAGTTGGATGCGAATGGTTGTTGGATTGACTTATCGGAACAGAAAAGATGGATGTTGCCTGATGCATATGTGCTGGCTGTTGTGACTATGGCACATGGGTTAGCACATATTAGCGCGAAAGGTATCTGTAAATTGCTGTTTCCTGTGTGGAAGAATGATGGTATTACAAAATGTGCTGAACGCTTGGTTAAGAATTGTATGGTATGTATGTTGTACAATCCTGGTAAGGGAACCCCAACTCCTCCTGGTAGTTTTGCTCCCCCTTCATGTCCCTTTGAGGTGATCCAATTGGACTTCATCCATATGGAGCGATGCAATAACTTGAAATACGTTTTAGTTGTTGTTTGCGCATTCTCCCGATGGATTGAGGCCTATCCTCTCAAAGACAATACTGCTTTGTCCACTGCGAAAATCCTACTGAAGGAATACTTTCCTCGGTATGGAATGCCTAGAATTGTGTGGTCAGACAACGGAAGTGAGTTTGTGGGGAGTGTGATGAAGAGTGTGTGCAAGGGCCTTGGAATTAATCAGAAATTCCATAGTGCCAATCATCCTCAGTCAGCTGGTTTGGTTGAAGGGTACAATGGCACCCTTAAACTAAAACTAGCAAAGATTCAGGCTACGACAGGTCTTTCATGGCCTGACGCTTTACCCTTAGCATTACTGTCAACAAGGGCAACTGTACACTCCCGAGTAGGGCTCAGTCCCTATGAAATAGTGTTCGGTCGCCCTGCCAATGTTTGGGGGGTCCCTAGACCGGGTGCCTTTTGTGATCTTGAGTATCCAATGTTGATCGATTATCTTCATGACTTGACTGCTAAACTGAGGTTAATTCACCAACAGGTTCACGAAGCATTGCCGACGCAGACGGAGGGTCCAGGCCACCAGCTCCAGCCCGGAGATTGGGTGGTAACGCGAAATTTTTCGCGCAAGAACAATTTGGATCCCAGGTTCACTGGACCCTATCAGGTCCTCCTTGCCACGAGAACTGCAGTTCGTCTTGAGGGGCGAAAGAATTGGGTGCATGCCACCCATACCAAGAAAGTCCCCATCCCGTTGCCAGCAGACTCGTGGGTGAGGAAAGGCATTGCATCAACTGAAACCGAAGGATTGTCAGCGTTTGTACCTTTCAGCGACGCACAACCTGTCGGAGAATCCTCAGTGCAGCAAAAAGGCATTGTTGAACACTTGTCATCAGAAGACTCAAGACCAGAACATTCAGCTGATCAACAGGGCGTTGTCCCTTCGACGGATCTTTTGTTTAACGAACAGACACGTCCTGGGAAAACCCGATATTTTTTGCGATCCAGCACTAAAGACTAATAAAAAACCCCGTTCTGTCCCTTGACAAGTGCATTATCCCGTTTTCCATGATCAGTTTGAACACTCATACTATTGTAATTATTTTGTACATATTCATTGAGCTTCGTTCCTTACACTTTTTGTTTCCACAGCTGAGAGACATTGTTTTCGCATATATATATATATTTGTGAAATGAAGGCCGTAGGGCCGCGCGCGTACTTCCTTCTGGTTAGTAGGTCTTGACGCTAGGTTAAAGACCGTCGGTTCCTGGGAACTCCTAGGAATTGACTATTGCTACACAGAACGAAGTGCGTCAAGAAACATTGCGGACGGTCATAGGGAATGGCATTTTCAAAGCTGATGGACTTGGAAAGAGCTCAAGCACAAAGATTCAAGCTGCAGCAACTCAGTCGTACCAAATGTTTTGTGTTCCAAATATTCGTACTGTTTGTGACTGTTTCTGCGTTATTGGCGGGTGGAGTATATTACACGATGTCTTACTTCTTGCCTTCTATCATACCTACTCCTACCCCTGACCTTAAACTCATCTCCACTGATTCTCCTCATTCTTTTCACATCTTACCTGAACACGAGCAGGCTAGACGTGCAGAATTCCGCAACAATTCCTTTATTCAGCTCCTTCATCAGCATCAGTTAGTGGTTAACACTACTAATTGTTGGGTGTGTGTGTTGATGCCGCATACTACGGATAAGGGAATTCCATATCTGGTGTTACCGTATAGCTCCCAAGGGTCTGCTCGAGCATTTCAAACAATGTTTCAAAGCGCACTGGGTTTCCACCCCATTCGAGAACCACGTTCCCCCTACTCTGGTCCTACCTCGTACCAAAAACCTTTGTCTATAGCAATAGAGGATTTAAATAGCGATATCTATGATCCCTCGCTTATCCCTGAAGAAGAGGTACAAGCCTATAGGGTCCTAAGTAGAGGCGAATATAGTGTGTTCACTGGTGAAAAACAGCTTAGAAGCTCGCCTCCGATATGGGTCGTACCCCACATTGGTAATTTTTGTTTAATAGGTCGCGGCCGTAGATCGAAAGCCCGACTTGGAGAGAGTGCTTGCACTGAAAATTATATTTTGCCAATGGTCTCGTCCCCTGTGTTTTCGGCTGCCAAGGGTACATACTTTATTTGTCATGATCGTGCGTATGCATGGTTGCCCTCTGACTTCATGGGCTCATGTTTTATCGCAAACTTGTTGCCTCCGACGTTTACTGTAGATGCAGATTATCACAAAACTAGAGTTGTGAGAGGCGTAATTAGCGAAGAGGATACTGCCGGTCAAGAGGCAGGAGACTTTTTCAAGGGTTTCCTCCCATTTTGGGGACCTATGGTTAATAGTAGGAACCTGAGACAGTTGACTCGAGTGGTAGAATCGACAGCTAATATTACTGCCAGTGCCCTTGGTAATATCACCACAGAACTTCAGGCGGATAGACTTATGACGTTACAAAACCGTATGGTTTTAGACGTGATCTTAGCAGATCGAGGTGGGGTATGTAAGGTGATCCATTCGAGCTGCTGTATTTTCATTCCTGATAACGCTCCGACTGTCTATCAAGCCATCTCGAAGTTGCATAAGATCTCCGAATCCATACACGTGGATGTAGGGGATTGGACGCTACTTGGATGGTTTTGGGGCCTGATGTCGACTTGGGGTTGGAAGATTCTGATGATCATTGGAGTCGTTGTAGCGTTCCTGTTCACGTGTTGCCTTTGCGTGCAGTGCGGTCCTGCCTTATGTGGCCTCTGTGCTACAACGTGTATGAGACAGCCACCTGTTACCAAAGGGTCTCGGTTGGACAGAGCTATGCTACAGCAACATCTCGAGGGTCTGATGAATATCGAATATGATTCCGACTAGTGCTTGCCTACATGAGGGCAAAAGGAGCGTCTGAGGTTCCGTGACAATTGTAAGTGATGTTTTCGACTCGCACGAATATGGTCGAGTCTGGTATCTAAGAACCGCAAATGACGAGTTTAGTAAGTATACGCAGTTTCGCTGTGCTAACTTAAACCGTTCGTTTGATATGTGGGTTTTTCATCTGTACCCACGGGTTCCATCTTAGATACGGCATCCATTTTGTCTCTTGCCCTCAAGTAGCCAGCGAACGGACACTGTCTGCTTCGTTACCTTGGGACTCTCAAGATATTTGTGGAAGACACATGTTCTTTGTAAATATCTTTTACGATGAGGGGGATGATACTATAAGGCAGATGGCCCCGTTTTTGCCGTGCCGGTTTATTGTCTCAGCCGTGCATCTCATTAGGCACGTCCCTTTGATGCCTGTATCTCGTGTTTCCCGATACCTCCCCTTTTACACCCTTTTCGATCTCCCCACTGTCTCCATCTTACTCTGCACCTGTCTTTGTCCCTATTTCAATCTGTTTTACTGCCGATCGGAATTCACTAATGTTGGGAAGATGGGTTTTTACAGTTGGGAACCGCCAAATGTTTCCGCACTTATGTTCCGGACCTTATGTGTACCAAAGTGACCAAAGCGACCCCTCTGGGGGATAATTATGGGAACCAGGTTGTAAACTTTTGTGTACCATGTTGTCCTATGAGTAAATTCTGTATAAAAGGAGCGCTCCACAGAACCAATTTGAAGCAGTCTCCCCAAGTTGCACGTGTTGTACTTGTTGTGACTTCTGTGTTCCCTGCAGTAAATAAACCTTGAATCTTTGACGCCGAAGGAAGTGTCCCGTGTCTCTGTAGTTTGTGCGCCGAAACAGGTATCCCATGAAGGTTATAGGTGTTGTTCCCTGGCACCGCTGGTACTGTTAAAAAGTCCAGTCCTTCATTGGTTGAGGGAGGGCTGGCCGGCCTAGGTTCCATCCTTAGGCGCCATTTTGAGAGGCGCTCTAGTTGCTGGTAGATCTCCAGAGCACCCTACTTAAGAGTGGGAATAATTGCGCACGGGCTACCTACAGAACTGCTCGCTGGTGTTATTGCACGCTGCACAGACGCGCTGAATACAGCACAGAGGTGCTTATTTTAAATCACCGAAAATTACCGTTTTATTTTCATTCTGTTTTATTTTTTGTTTTAATAAAATTGGAACTTGATTAGATAGCTCCCGCATACCCGCACTATAAAAATTTTAATACATCCTCACCCGCCGTTTTGGCGTGGATCTTGGTGTGGCTCTACAGCTCCGGCGCCATATTGGTTGAGGGAGGGCTGGCCTAGGTTCTATCCTTAGGCGCCATTTTGAGAGGCGCTCTAGTTGCTGGTAGATCCCCAGAGCACCCTACTGAAGAGTGGGAATAATTGCGCGCGGGCTACCTACAGAACTGCTCGCTGGCGGTAGTGCACGCTGCATAGATGCGCTGAATACACTACAGCACAGAGGTTCTTATTTTAAATCGCCGAAAATTACCGTTTTATTTTCATACTGTTTTATATTTTGTTTTAATAAAATTGGAACTTGATTAGATAGCTCCCGCATACCCGCACTATAAAAACTTTAATACATACTCACCCGCCGTTTTGGCGTGGACAGATCTTGGTGTGGCTCTACAGCTCCGGGGCCATATTGGTTGAGGGAGTGTTGGCCTAGGTTCCATCCTTAGGCGCCATTTTGAGAGGCGCTCTAGTTGCTGGTAGATCCCCAGAGTATCTCATCCTTTATATACCAGGAGATGCACGCGCCAGAGGCGCGCCAGAGGTAAGTCTGTCTGCGCCCGTCCGCGCTCCGGGTGCGCTCGGTGCGGGACGTGCTGCCCGTGTCGCCCGTGGTGAGGGCCGTCTAGTGTATGATAGAGAGCAACTGCTGGGACTAAACAAGGTAAAGGAGGTAGAGATTCCAGTCATGGTGGGAAAGCTGGGCAACATACTCGCGGCAGGACTGATTAACAGCCGGTCCCTTGTTAAACATTCATCTGAGGTGTCGAGCCTGATAGAGGATTCAGACCTTGATGTCCTGTTTCTTTCGGAAACTTGGTCTCATG
Organism: Lissotriton helveticus; assembly: GCF_964261635.1. NCBI lineage: Eukaryota > Metazoa > Chordata > Amphibia > Caudata > Salamandridae > Lissotriton > Lissotriton helveticus. The sequence continues at coordinate 1,707,170,829 of NC_136069.1, read as the reverse complement.
CAGAATCCACTGTTGATCTAGGTAATGCTTGTCCGATTGAATATAAAATTCTCCACAAACCACAAACTAGTGGCAGAGGTGGTGGAGTGGGGATGATTTTTAGGGAGGAGCTGGACTTTAGAGTCCTGCAGGTGGATGAGGTAGTGGGGTTTGAAATGCTGGGGTTCTCTCTTTGCTCTTCTAGCGGAAACCTCCTCACAGGATTGGTGTTCTATCGGGCGCCAGGAGGGGCCACAGATTTCTGTAGCCTGTTTGATGGTACTACGAATCTCACCCTGGCTCACTCCAATATGATTATTCTGGGCGACTTCAATCTCTGGGAAGATGGGACGGTCAACAGCCATCTACGTGATTTGAAGTCGACCTGCGCCAATTTACATCTCTCCCAGCTGGTGGTAGATCCCACACATCAAGGGGGGTATACCCTTGATTTGTTATTTTCTAATCAGCCCACGACAAGAATTTCGAGGATTACTCCTCAGACCTGGACTGATCACTATCTTATCCAGTTTGCTATGGGGTTGCCACACTCTGGAATGGGGACAGGTCAGCAAAGGGCTTACAGGAGAGGCCGGGATTGGGCTAAGTTTGAGCGGCTTGGCCTTACCGTCTTGGAACCGGGCACCACCCTCTTCCCAGCGACTTTGTCTGTCGATGATAACTACAAGGTGTTTTCTAATTATATGGGACATACTTTGGACCAGGTTATCCCCATAAAAGATATAAAGATCAAAAGTAGAATCTCAGCGCCGTGGTACTGCAAGGAGCTTAAACAGCTTCGCGCGCTCCAAAAAAAGGCGGAAAGGAAGTCGAGGCATCACTACGCAGAGGAAGACAAAAAAGCTCTCAGAGAGGTACAATTTCAGTACAAAGAACAAATCCTTAGGGCTAAGGCAGACTTTTACGCCAAATCTATTATTCAGGAGCCTAAGGGGACCAGAACCCTATTTAAAATAGTTCAAGATCTTTGGAATCCCCTGTGTTTAGAAAATAAAATTGTAACGTCCCGAATACTTTGCGATGGCATCAACCAACACTTTCAGGATAAGATCGCAAGCATCGTGAACAACTTGCAAGATAATGCCAGCACAATTCTGCCTAACCCCGACCATCTGGCCCAGGATGAGCCGCTCTTGCCGGTTTATCTGGATAATTTTCAGTCGCTAACTGCTACGGCCTTTGACAACCTAGGTGACAAGGTTTCCTCCGGCTCCCCCCTGGGTCCATTTCCCTATAAAATCTGGAAATCTCTAGGGCGTAACACCTTTCCTTGGCTGAGGCAGATCTGCAACCAGTCCTTGGAGGAAGGTAAGGTCCCAGATTGCTGGAAACTAGCGGTGGTGTCCCCATTGATTAAAAAGCCTTCCTTGGACCCATCAGTGCTAACTTCTGGCCCATCTCCCTCCTCCCATATCCGGTGAAGATTCTGGAGAAAGCAGTCAGCAGGATTCTATCCGGCTATCTGGAGGAGAACCTTTTACTGGATAAAGATCAATTTGGCTTCCGTCTGGGGCATGGGACTAAGTCCGCCCTGACTACAATGATGGATAACCTACGGATGCAGTCCGACAGCGGGAATGTCACTGTTCTAGTACTTCTTGACATGTCGGCCGCTTTCGACACGGTAACCCATCTTGTACTGACGGAGAGGCTGAGGAGTTTGGGAGTGAGAGGCCGGTCTCTGCTCTGGCTTCAGTCCTATTTGGAGGGTCGCCAGCAGGTTGTTACCCTGGCAACTTTCTCCTCTGATAAATCCGCCGTGGCCCATGGGGTGCCGCAGGGCTCTGCAATAAGCCCTATTCTTTTTAATGTTTACCTGCAGCCCCTGTTTTCTATCATTAAATCCTTCGGAGTCAGCTTAGTCAATTACGCCGATGATACACAGCTGGCCTTTCCCTTGGAAGGGGACCATGCAATATCGATGGAGGTATTCCAGCAGTGTATGCGGCAGACGTCGGACTGGCTTCGTAGGAACTCCCTACAATTTAATAGTGGAAAGACGGAAGTGATGTTCTGCTCTGCAGGCAGGATATTTAGATCACTGCCGGGTGAGTTCAGACTCCTACCAGAGGATGATCTGGTTATCCCGGTCAGGAAAGTCCGTAACCTGGGGGTACTGTTTGATGCTGATTTTCAGATGGAATCACAGGCTAATAAAACTGCGAGTGTTTGCTTTACCCTGATCCGCATGTTGCGTAAAATACTCCCTCTATTACCTGCTGAGAATTGCACCTAGGTGGTGAGCAGCATTGTGGGCAGCAGGCTGGATTACTGCAATGCCCTCTATTTGGGAGCCCCTGGGTACATCTTTCACGGCTTGCAGAGAATCCAGTCTGCAGCAGCCAAATTGGCTCTTGGCAGGCCGCGGAGGGCCTCCTCCACCACGGCGCTGCGGGAGCTCCACTGGCTGCCTGTCAGGGAAAGGGTACACTTTAAAGCCCTGTGTATGGTCTTCCGCGCGGTGTACAAACTTGGTCCGGTCCCCCTGCAGGAAAGGTTCGAATTGTATCTTCCAAGGCAGCTTCGCTCCTCTAGCACTGGCCTGCTGGTAACTCCCCGGTTTAAGAGGGCTAGGCTTGGAGGTAGGGCTTTCAGTAGGGTCGGCGCACGTCTATGGAATGAGCTCCCTCAGAACCTCAGATTAGCAAGCTCTCTGTTAGAATTCCATAGGAGTCTAAAAGCCTGGCACTACCCCACGATCTAGTCTGTGTTCCTCCTCTCTGTGCGACCTGCTTCACTCTGGTCATGGCTTGCTCTCTGTTCTTAAGCGGCAGGATGCCCGTAGGGTGACAGTATGCGCTATGCAAAAGCAAAAATCAATCAATCAATCAATCTTAAGATTTTGTCTGGCATTCTGGCCAACAGAATGGCAAAAATTGTTAAAACTATTATACACATTGACCAGAGGGGGTTTATACCAGAAAGGCAGCTCAATGAGCTCACTTTTCAAGCCATAGGAGCCAATGATGTTGCAATTGAGAAGGGGTTACCATTGACACTGGTTGCAATTGATGCCGCTAAGGCTTTCGATCAAGTTAATTGAAAATATCTTTGGGAGACCATGCGTAGTTTTGGCTTCCCATCAAACTTTATCGAGGCCATTAAATCTTTGTATGCAAGCCCACGTGCAAAAGTTTTAGTCAATGGCACCCTATCAGAATAGTTTAATATTTCAAGAGGCACTAGGCACGACTGTCCCCTGTCCCCCCTATTGTTTAATACATATATTAAACCTTTTGTTTGTTCCCTCAGAGAAGAACCCTCAATTTTGCCTTTTATGATTGGAGAATTGGACCTTAAGGTTGCCCTGTACGCAGACGACCTTCTAATGTATACATCTGATAATGTAACAGCTATACCCACAATATATAAGTTAGCGGGAGAATTTGGCAAGGTCTCTGGCTACAAAATTAACAGGGAGAAAACTGAAATAATGACCTGGAATAGTACGGCTGTAATTTCGGGGGTGAAGGGTCGTATGAGATATTTAGGCATCTACCTGACACAACAGCTGAATGATACACCTAGAAACAGCTGGGAGAAGGTTACTAAGGAGGTGGGTTCCTTATTGGTACGTTGGGCAAACCTCCCATGAAACATAGATGGGAGGGTGAACCTTGATAAAATGATAATCTTACCAAAGTTAACTTAAAAAAAAAAATGTTTTATTTAATGCAGTGGCAGGTCTGAGGAGCACTTTACAAGCTCATTCTGTGGGTGGCGCAAACCAGCGCTGCAGGCCCACCAGCAGCATTTGGGTTATCAGCCCTGGGCACACACAGGTCACACTACTAGGGACTAACAGGTAAACCAAATAAGGCAATCAGGGATATACCAATTCACAGTCATATTTACACAGGGAGCATTTGCGCTGTGGCACTGAATGGCAGTGGTACAGCGCCCAGAGCATCTAATACCAGCAAAAACAGAGGAGACAACAGTGAAAAATGGAAGGGAGACCCATGCCAATGGTGCCAGGTCTAACACGTGTCCCCCCAGCTAAAATGTGGGGAGAACTACCCATCTCCTTGGGGGTTCTCTTCACTAAGGCGGAAAAATCTGGACTGACCATCAACATTGGCGTGTTCTGTACCAGGGAGATGTTCCACCGTGAAATCCATACCCTGTAGAAAAATGGACCCCCTCAATAATTTGGGATTCTCACCCCTCATCTGCATCAGCCATCTGAGGGACCTGTGGTCGATCTGAACCCGGAAGTGAGTCCCAAACAGGTATGTTCTCAGCTTCTTCAGTGCCCAGACCACAGCAAATGCCTCATGCTCAATTGCAGTCCACATCTGTTCCCGGGGAAGTAACCTCCTACTTATGAAGGCTACAGGTTGGTCTGGTCCCTCCTCATTGATCTGTGACAGAACAGCCCCCACCCCATGCTCTGAAGCGTCTGTCTGGGCAAGAAATTCCTTAACAAAATTGGGCGTCTGGAGGACGGGTGCTGTACACATGGCAGTCTTGAGGGCATTAAAAGCTTTCTAACAGGTGTCAGTCCAGTTCACAATTTTTTGGCTGCTTCTTGGAAGTCAGCTCAGTCAAGGGGGAACAATGTCGCCATGCCCCTTGACAAACCTCCTGTAATAACCCGTGAGACCTAGGAAGGCTCTCACCTGGGTCTGGGTCCTGGGGAGCTCCCATGCCAGGATGGTTTCAATATTACACTGTAGGGGCACTACCTGGCCACTCCCAACCTGGTATCCCAAATAAACCACAGAACCCTGCACAATCTGGCACTTACTGGCCTTGATTGTGAGGCCTACTCTGCGCAGCGCCATCAACAATTCCCAGAGGTGGCGCAAGTGGTCCTCCCAGGAGGAACTAAACACTGCAATGTCATCCAGGTAGGCAGCACTGAAATCCTTCAGCCCCACCAACACCTGGTTGACCAACCTCTGAAAGGTGGCAGGGGCATTCTTCGTTCTAAAGGGCATCACACGGAACTGGTAGTGCCAATCTGATGTGGAGAATGCTGACCTCTCCTTGACCCCATCAGTTAAGGCGATCTGCCAGTACCCAAACGTTAGATCAAACGTGCAGAGGTACTGGGCAGTCCCCAACCGATCTATGAGCTCATCAGGTCTGGGGATGGGGTGCGCGTTGGTCTTCGTGACCGAATTCAGACCTCGGTAGTCCACACAGAATCTGAATTCAGGGGTGGCACCAGGTGCAGCAGCTTTTGGTACCAAGACCACGGGGTAGAGAACTAGAGAACTCAATCACCCCTAGGGCAAACATTTTGGAGACCTCCTCCTTAATGTAGGCTCTGACCCAGTCAGTCACTCGGTAAGCCTTGTGCTTGACACGAGGACTGTCTCCGGTGTCCACATCATGGATGCACCACTCAGCGACACCAAGCACCAGGGAAAACAAATCAGAAAATTGCCCCAACAGCTGGTGACAATCTCTCTGCTGCTCAGGGGTCAGTGTGGTGGAGAGGACCACACCCTCCACTGACCCATCCTTCTCTCCGGCACACAGGAGGTCAGGAAGAGGCTCACTTTCCTCCTTCATTCTAGTATCTGTGGCTAGGAGCATGCCCACTTCAGACCTCGCCAAGTGGGTCTTCAGGCGGTTCACATGCAGGACCCGCAAGGGGTTCCTAGGAGACTGAAAGTCCACCAAGTAGGTAACTGGACTTTTGCGCTCCACCACCTTAAAGGGACCGGTCCACTTATCTTGGAGTGCACCAGGCTCAACTTGGGCCTGCCCAGTACCCAAACCTTCTGACCAGGTTGAAACTCAACCAGAGTGGTGCTCTGGTCGTGCCAGCATTTCATTTCATCCTGGCTGGCTTCCAGATTTGCCTCAGCAATTTTTCTGAAATCGTCGAGGCTGGTTCCTGAAGGCAAAGATGTAGTTGAATACATCTGGGGAGGTTTCCTGGGAGATTGCTCCCAGCCTTCCTTGACCAGACTCAGATGCCCTCTTACCGGATGACCATAGAGCAGTTCAAAGAGACTGAACCCTAAGGAGTTCTGTGGCACCTCGCGGTAGGCAAACAACAAGCATGGCAAGAGGATGTCCCACTTACACCTCAGGGGATCTTCTAGGCCCATAATCATGCCCTTCAAGGTCCGGTTGAACCTTTCAACCAGACCATTGCCTTGGAGGTGGTAAGGAGTGGTGAATTTATAAGTTACCCCACACTCCTTCCACAGGGACTTTATGTACTAGGAGATGAAATTGGTTCCACTGTCAGACACCACCTCTCTGGGAAACCCACACGGGAGAAAATCCCCATCAGTGCATGTTCCACCACGGGGGCTGTCACCGTCCTGAGTGGGATGGATTCAGGGTACAGACTGGCATGGTCCACCAGGACCAGGATAAACCTATTGCCCATGGCTGTCCTGGGATCCAGAGGCCCCACAATGTCAATGCCCACTCGCTCGAATGGGGTACTAACAACTGGAAAGGGTTAGAGTGGGGCCTTGATCTTCCCCCCACTCTTCCCACTTGCCTGGCAAGTCTCACATGTCCTACAATGAGTGTCTGAACTCTTGCGCATTTGGGGCCAATAAAAGTGGGTGACTAGCCTTTCAAAGGTCTTGGTCTGCCCCAGATGTCCTGCCAATGGTTTGTCATGAGCCAAGCCCAGTAGGAAGGCTCTGAAGCAATGCGGGTACCACCAGCACATGGACTGACCCCAGCTCAGCAGCCCGAGGCTCCCTATACAGAAGACCGTTCTCTCAATAAATCAGATGTGAACCAGACAGGTCACCTGCTGCCTGGGCTGCAGCCTGTTGCCGCATATCCTCAAGAGAAGGGCAAACTTTTTGCTGCTCACAAAACTCCTCCCTGGTGGGTCCTCCTTCCTGCTGCCAAGGGGTCGGCTCAGGCAGGTCCCCCAGGTTGGCACTCTGCTTCCCGGTAGGCTCCAGGGCATCCCCCTCGGGGTCTGGTCCCTCCTGGGCCATGGGAAACAAGGTGGGCAGTGGGTGTTGTGGTGGGCGTTCCACCACAGCACCCATTGATTTTGCCGCTGCCCCCTATTTACAAGAGCAGAGTAAATAGAAGGCAGCTCCAAAATTAAGACCAGAGAAAATCTGGTCTTAAGTTGATGAAACGAGGAGATTTCTCCTAGTTTTTGCTTTTCCCATGGGTGCTGCCTTGTGCAGCACACATGGAAAAAGCAAAATTTCATGATTTGTTTATGTACAGTAAGGTGTCTCTGCCTGTACATGAACAAACCTTTTTAAAAAATGCCATTTTGTAACTTTCATGTGTGCTGCACGAAGAAGCGGACATGAAAGTTACCAAATGGCATTTTAGGGTTGTTTTGTGCGCATGAAGGGACACCTTCCTACACATAACTAATTCTCCCCTGCACACAGACACCATTGCACTCTAGTGCAATGGTGCCTGCGTTGGCGCTAAGTTGTCAAACTTGGCGCCATCGTAGGGGGAAACGCTAGGCTGCACCACATCCTCATAAATATGGTGCAGCCTTACGTTTCCAAAGTGGAGGAGCAAGTTTGTTAAGCCAAGGAGGCTAACGACGCGCTCCGACGCGCTCCGACACTTCATTTACCATATCCCCCATTGTCTCAGAGATAGTTCTATTTGAACTAGACATCCGTAGGCAGAAATCACATGAAAATTTTGCACTTTTCTTCTATTGCTCAATTCTTGAATGACAAGAGATGAAGCACACACACGGAGCAGAGGCCTTGCTGCTGAGGTCTGTTGATGCCAAGGGGTTCACAGGGATGATTCTTGCTGGAATGAGAAGGAATAGATGGTCTGTATTGTGATACATGAGACTGACTGTTATGATAGGGTTCACTGTGCCCCACTTGTGTGTCTGAGTGGCCCAAGAGCTGGTTGATTCAGTGTTTGCAAAGACAAGAGGGATGCATTTAGATGTGTTATGTCATATCCAGTTGCTGTTCACGCTCCAGTTCTTTTATTGTTGATGGACAGATGTTTATTTGCTGTGCTTCTGTGGGTGCAGCAGGGTGTAGAAGGCGTGGGAATTGCTTTTATAGGGGTGTTGATTTTTTGGTTGCCTTTCAATTTGTAGTTCGGAGATTCGAGTTGTAGGGTGTGACTTGATTGTTAGGCAAATGATGTCTTGATGGAAAGCTCCCATGGAGAATCCTTTGAATGAGTAGGTATGTTGTTTTTTTTATTTATAGGCTAGCCACAATGAGAAAGAGAGATTGATACAGTGACACATGGAGAAGGAGGAAGAGAGAGAGAGAGGGTTAGCTATAGAAAAAGAGGCCGAGAGAGACATATAGAGAGTGTGGTATATAAATAAATAATACCGGGACTATTTTTGAATTACATTAACAATAACAGATAGCTCAATAAATAAGAGGCAGGATCCGATGTGTCCGAGTCAGAAGGATTTATTCAGGCAAAAGGGAAGGGACTGGAACGGGACAGCCTGAAATAAAATGAAAAGGAAGGCAGCTGCACCATTTCATTGACAGTGCAGCATATATATAGTACAACATTACATTACATTACATACAGTAGGCGTAACTTGTGACAAGCGTAAGATAAGAACACATGGGCGGAAAAGAAGGCGTGCACAGGGCGTGCACGTAGACATGTGATGTGAAACGTCATAGAAGTGTCATGAGTGGGCGGAAACATGGAGGGGGCTACCTGAGAGCAGCTGGGACCTTTAACCTAATGGTGCGCGCAAACGGGCAATGACGTGTTACCAGGGAGAACTGGGGCTATGACTTTTACACTAGGAGAGGAGACTAAAAGTCTGCGGTGTCAGGACGACATGTACCTATAGCATATCTGGTATCTGGTGTTTGGAGTACATGTTGATAGAATCTAAAAGTTATCAGGGCAAAGGCTACTTGACACTAAGACTGGTGCATGCATTCTTTCTACATGTATTGCGTGTGCTATGAATATTCTATGAATATTAATACAGTATTTCTCTTGCATGGAGACAGAAAGACTAGACCATCGCTGAAACTGTTGATGCGGTTCAGTAGCTTAGGAATGCAACGAAGGAGGGCTGAACTGATAACTAGAAACATAACATATTCTTGGCAGACAGGCAGGCAGAGCCAGGCTGGGCACCACGCTGCGCGGCAGGAAGTAAGTGAAGGGTCAGGGATGCAGGTGGGGGCTGTATCGCTCCTCGGAGTGGGTTCAGGAGACTGGAGCTTGAATCTGATGTCCGGGCCCTTTTGAGGCCTAGAAACGGGGACAATGCGGTGAATTAACGTGCACACTGTATAACGTGGCAACATAGGCCTAATACTCGTTGTTTTTCACGAGAACTGGATACTGACATACTAGAGTTGGACACAACTATAATTGCGTCTTTAATCGATCATATGGGGATATATGCATATCGATCATGCACATATGGCATAGGATGGGGAACACGTAGGCACATATGGCAAGGCAAAATTTACTTTTCCACATTCCCTCCTTGTGCCCTACGTTTCCATCAGGAAACATCAATATTCATGATACCATCTATCTGTTCATATAGCATCATTTGCTCGTCTCGAATTGTCTTGGAACGGGATTTAGGACTGGGAATACAAGAGGTAGCACACATGCCACAAATCGCAGGGCCACATTGTAAACAGAGGCAGCAACTGAATATGATCATTACTGCTATACCTAGGAATGACAATACTTTCCATCCCCAGGCAGATATGATACTCCAGAGCCAACCGGACCATGTCCAGGTGCCTGGATTCTGGTGTAACTGATGGGCAATTTTATGAAGTCTGGTATAGCTGAATAAACAGACGGCGCGTTATTAGGAATGAAAATGCAGCAACTAGATCCGATGACTCTACATGCTCCTCCTCTATCGGCCAGTATGACGTCAAGAACGAGAAGATTTTGGAGCACAACAAAACGCATAGCAGATTGTTCTTCAGTTAAGTTACCTAGAGCGGAAGTAGTCTCATTCACTACTGCTTCAAGGGTTCTGGTTAACCTACGTATTAACTTACTATTCTGGACAGGACCTATAAAGAAAAAGAATCCTTTATTGAAGCCTTGATATTGTTCTAGAGCAGTTTCAGTTTGATCGACAATTGGGGACTCAGTCTCCCTTCTATGTCTAACGTGTACTAGATGTGTGTTTCTGTGATAATCAGATGGGGCTAGAAAAACTGGTGGCAGTAGGAAGGCAATATAACATGTTCCATCCCAATCGAGGGGCAGACGAACATATGCGGTCTGACCACAAACAAAATAAGAATGACGCGAGGCTTTGAAAATAGATTTCCCACTGTCACTATACTCGACCACAGTAGTACAATCACTATGTCCTACATGTGCGGAACCATTCTTTCTGACACATAATTCGCCTTTGACTGGTAGAACTGAAATAGCAGGCAAATCTGGAGTAGTATCGGACTGGACATTCAGAACCATGAAATTTGAGGAATAATTACCTAAATCATATACTTCATTTTCTAGATCTAACCCTGTTCTATGGGAAAGACCTTGCTTGTCTGGGAAACATGTTCGATTCAGAAGGGACATATCAGTTGAGGATGACGTTAACGTGGACCATGCTCCACACGAACCATTATGTGAAAATGGATAAGGAAAGAGTGGCAGAACTCCCTTCGGTGTCTGGAAAGGGGGGAGTCGACCACACACCCAACAATTAGTGGCATTGCTGGTCTGGTGTGAATAATGCAGCATTCGGATAAAAGTATTATTACGCATAGCAAGACGATAGGATAACTCGTGAGGAGGCAGGTCACTAAATGTGTGCTCTACTGTAACATTTGCAAGCATATGTACATGTGAAATAGGAAAACATAAATGTAACGCATAACTTATGCATGTAACCATAAGACTCAGGAACAATAAAAAGAATAGAATGATGATACATCTCTTAGAGTTTTGACTAACTCTCTCACTGTGTGGGTCTATCTCATAAATGTCAGGAACCTGTCTAACCGTTTCACCCGAGAGGGACTTAGACAATTAAACTGGCTGACTTACTAGACCTCAACTTGGATTTATACTCCTGCTGCGGAGTTTTCTCTATCAAGGGAAGCTTAGATTCATTTACGGGGCAGTCCTTGAGAACGGGGCAGTCCTTGAGAAAAGTTTTAGTTTTAAGTCCATGGAATTTCTTGACGTGGCTCGCGTGTAGCCACCCTTTTCGGTTCTCGACCTTCACCGCGGTCCGGGTGGTGAGGAGGACGAGACGGGGCTGCTTCCAGCGGGGTTCCAGCGGACTTGAACGATCAAAGTTCCGGACCAGCACGAGATCCCCCGGAACGATCTTGTGTGGTTTCACGTCGGTGTTGTCTGGAAATGCAGCGGCAACCTGTGAACGACAAGATTGTAGTGCAGACATCAAGGAGGCAAGGTAATCTGTCAGCATATTACTGTCAACATCAGTTATGGTACGGGGTCTAGGTGTACCCCACTGTTGGGGGGACGACCAAACACTATCTCATAGGGGGACAGACCTGAACGGGAGTGAGCGACCATTCTCATATAAAAAAGGGCAACTGGCAGTGCTATTATCCAATCTACACCTTTCTCTGCACATACTTTGGCGATGCGGATTTTCAGGGTCTGGTTATGTCTCTCTACGAGACCGGCTGCTTCAGGATGGCGTACACAATGGAACTTCCACTGGTACCCTAACAGAAGGGAAACTTGTTTCATGAGCTCGGATGAGAATGGCTGGCCGTTATCTGAATACACGACCCTAGGTAATCCATAACGGGGAAAATACTCACGAACCAACTGCCTGGCAGTGGTCGCGGCTGTGTAATCTGGAACTGGATATGCTTCTGTCCACCTGGACAAAGCGCATACAACTACGAGGACATACTTGAAACCTCGACATCGCTCCATCTGAATATAATCCATCTGGAGGACTTCAAAAGGGTGGTCAGGAGGATGGAATCCACCTTGTTCCACCGGGACACTTTTACCTGGATTGAACTGACAACATATCATACAGGTACGTACTTTCTGTTTGGCGGCTGCTCGTAAATGCTTGTTAAACCAAAAGTTCTGGATGCTGTCTAACATGGCTTTTTCTCCTAAATGTGCTGGACTATGTGCGGTGTTAATAATGACTTGAACCATAGAGTCGGGGAGAAACCATGTGGCTTTTCCCTTCGTCAACCATCCTTGATCTGTCTGGACCCCTCCTTGTTCGGACCATTTCTTGATTTCATCGGGAGTAGCATGTAACTGTATATCTATGACATCTTGTGTAGGGTCCTTAACTGTCATACAAGTAGTCTGATCTGGAATATGTGTCTGTGTCGTGTTAACTGGAATGTCTGGAGTCTGAGCTGTAAGCTTGGCTGTTCGATCTGCTAGATCATTACCCTGGGAAATGATATCAGTGACTTTCGTATGTGCCTTGCACTTCATGATGGCGATAGCTGTCGGCAAATGTATTGCATCTAACAGAGCTTGAATGAGGAGACCATGCTGAATCTTGGTTCCATGAGAAGTCATGAAACCTCTCTCCTGCCAGACCACTCCAAAGTCGTGTACGACTCCGAATGCATAACGTGAATCTGTGTATATGTTAACTTTCAGGTTCTTGGCACGTATGCAGGCTTGGGTCAGAGCGACAAGCTCTGCTGCTTGAGCAGACAGAGTGTCTATACGATGTGTTTCTATAACTTCGGTTTCAGTAGTCACTGCATACGCGGCTACTAGTTCTCCTGTACTTGTTCTCATACATGAACCATCCACATAAAGTGTCAGGTCGGGATCTGGTAATGCAATGTCTGTCAAGTCTTGTCTTGGCTTTGTCATGGTGTTAACAACTTCCACACAGTCATGTGTGGCAGGATTTGAAGTAACTGACGGTAACAGTGTAGCTGGATTTAAAATGTTGCAGCGTCTGATTTCTATGTGTGGCTGAAACAGTGTCAGTTCATAACCTGTTAAACGTGCAATTGTCAAGTGCTGAGTCTGTGTTCGGTTTAAAAGAACTTCCACAGAGTGTGGAACTTGTACTGTCAGGGAGTGTCCTAACACTATGAAATCACTTTGTCTGATAGCTAGAGCTGTGGCTGCAACTGACTTGAGGCACGCAGGCAGAGCCTGGGCCACTGGATCTAATGTGCTAGAAAAATAAGCACAGGGCTTGTATTGTCCTGCTTGATCTTGTGTAAGAACAGATAATGCAGTAAATCAGGATCCCCTAGGGATCCAGCACCCCCGAAAATTTTAGCCGAAGCCTTTCCTGTACTAGAGCCTCATTTCAGGCACCTATTACAGGCTTCCTTTACTACCTCCTGCCTTCCGGAGGAGTGGAAACAGGCAATAGTATTACCCATTAAGAAAAAATCAAACATCAGCCTGGACATAATGGACAACCTGCGACCCATATCCCTGCTACCCTACGTGGCCAAGTTAGCAGAGAAAATCGCTAACAGTCAACTTATGGAACACCTTGAGAACCATAATGTTTTCCACAATTCTCAGTCGGGTTTCAGAACTGGCTTCTCTACGGAGACAGCTCTCCTGAGGGCCACTGAAACCCTACGTGAAGGTGCAGATAAGGGAAAGACAATGGCCCTTATCATGCTGGATCTCAGTGCCGCTTTTGACACTGTAGCACACACCATCTTGCTACAGTGTCTAAATAAAGCGGGCGTCACCAACAAGGCACTGGGTTGGCTGAAATCTTTCCTGATTAACAGGACCTTCCAGGTTCAAAGAGGGACTTTCCTCTCCGACAGGGTGATGCTAGAACAGGGGGTTCCTCAGGGCTCTGCCCTGAGCCCCACCCTGTTCAATCTCTACATGGCCCCGTTGGCGGAAGTGGTGCAATCGTTCGGCGTAGAGCTTGTCTCTTACGCCGACGACACTCAACTTCTCATATCCCTGACCCATGCCCCTTCTAAGGAAGCTGATAACTTCAACGCCTGCATGTCCAAACTAGCTATGTGGATGAATGAACACTGTTTGAAATTAAATGGGACAAAAACAGAGGTCCTCATTATGGGAGGAAATGAGGTCAAATGGACGAAAGAATGGTGGCCCAGTTGTCTGGGTCCCCTGCCCACGCCCGCACAAGAAGCGAAGAACTTAGGTGTATGGGTGGACAATAAACTGTCCTTTGACAGCCACGTAAAGAGGACTGTTGGCAAATGTTTCGGGGTGATGAAAACCCTCAACCGCACCCTCGACCTGTTACCCACCAACTCCAGGCGCACCATGACACAGGCATTAATAACGTCCCGCATTGATTACGGGAATGTACTACTCATGGGTACTTCAGTAAAAAACATAAACAAACTACAGGTTCTACAAAACTCGGCAGCTCGCCTGGTGCTAAGGCTTCCCCGCCGTGCCCCCTCACGTCCTTCTCTAGCAGCCCTCCACTGGTTACCAATCAGTAAGAGGATTGCTTTTAAAGCAATGCTATGGTGCCATAAAATAATTCATCACAGAGCGCCGGCATATATGTCTGATCTGGTGTCTGTGTACGAACCCAACAGATCTCTCAGATCCAAAGGAATGGGTCTACTGAAAACTACCTGCCCCAAAAAAGCGAAAATGGGTGGCAGATCATTCCGCACCTTAGCCGCCAGGCAATGGAACCTCCTGCCTCTAGAGATTAGGTTGGAGAGTAATGAATTAGTATTTAGGAAGAAGCTGAAAACTTGCCTCTTTGCTGTGTGAAATGGCTCTCTCTTTCCTTCCTCTGCTGCTGCTGTCTTTCTCTATAGCGCGGGGACACGCCGGGAGGTGTTACCATGCGCTCTACAAACTCCTTTAAACTAAACTAAACTAAACCATCACGTTCTGTAACAAAAAGTGTAAAAGGCTTACTGTAGTTCGGTGTTGCTAGAACAGGTGCATTACATAAAGCTTTCTTTAACTCATTAAAAACAAGTGTATGTTCCTGGGTCCAAGGGAGGACAGTCGATACGGCTGCCTCCTGCGTCGTTAACTGTATCAGTGGCTTGGCTAGAAATGCGTACTGAGGAATCCATTGTCTGCAGTAAGAAGTGAGGCCGATAAAAGCTCGTACCTCCTTCTGTGTCTTGGGCTGTGGAAGACGTGCTATTAACTGGATACGGTCAGGTGTCAACTGCCTACCCCTCTTGGACAGTAAGTGTCCTAAGTAGACCACTTGCTGGACACAGAATTGCAATTTGGAAGGGGACACCTTGTGCCCCATCTCGGCCAGAAAATACAGAACTGTAAGTGACGCACGCTCGCAGTCACGTTCAGAACGGGCTGTGATCAGTAGATCATCGACATACTGGAGCAGGGCAGTGTCAGTTGGCATATGAATACTGTCTAGTTGTCTTTTAAGTGCTTGACTATAAATGCTAGGACTTTCTGTAAAACCTTGAGGAGCTCGTGTGAATTCATAGCTTCTTCCATTTAAACAGAATCCGAAAAGGAACTGGCTGTCTGGATTTATTTATTTATTTATTTTTACCATTTATTAAGCGCACTGTTACCGGGCAGGTGTCCTGGCGCTGAAATGATGTGCTTTCTCCATGCGATGTTAGTCCCTATAGATTGAAAAGCCATGTTTTAATGTTCTTCCTAAATGTCATTAGGTCAGTGCTTTGTTTTAGGGGGAGGGGCATCTTATTCCAGATATCAGCTGCTCCGGAGATAAAACTGCGGCCTCCCCATCGAACTTTCCTAATGCGATCAGTCTTGACAAGCCATTTGTTGGATGATCTTAAATGTCGGCCTGGCTTGTACAGCTGGAAGTGTTGTTGAAGGAAAGACGGACCTAGTCCATTCACTGCCTTGAACACTATGCACAATGCTTTGAACATCATACGTTTCCGTACTGGGAGCCAGTGCAATTTGCTCAGTTCCCCAGAGACGGAGGCAAACTTGGGTAGACCCGTGATTAAGCGAACAGCAGCATTTTGCAGCGTCTGTAGCTTATTCAGGATCCCTTGCTGTGCTTGTAAATACAGACTGTTGCAGTAGTCGAGGCGTGACAGCACTAATGCTGTCACGACAGTTTTCCTACTGCTAATGGAGAGAAAGGGGAGAATTTTCCTTATTGTTTTTATTATCCAGTGGACTGAGGATGAGAGGGCATTGACTTGTGCCTTAAAAGTAAGTTGTTTGTCAATGAGTATCCCTAGATTTTTTACTGTCGTGGCAGGTGTGGGAAGATCTCCCATTTCTTGAGGCCACCAGTTGGGGGTCCATAAGTTGGTCTCATTGCCAAAGAGAAGAACCTCCGTCTTCGAAGAGTTCAATTTAAGGCAATTCCTGGCCATCCATGAGCTTACTGCGGTCATGCAGTCCTGAAATCTTGCTGCTATTCCCTCCTCTCGACCCGGGAGCAGAGATACCACAATTTGTGTATCATCTGCATAAGATGTAAGTTCAAAGCCAAATGACCGAATCACCGGGGCGAGGGAGGAGATGTAAATATTAAAGAGGGTAGGGCTCAGGGAGGAGCCCTGAGGAACCCCTCCTGGGAGTGTAAAAGGAGTGGATTCAAAATCTCCCAGGGCCACCACCTGAACCCTGTCCGAGAGGAAAGACTTCAGCAAGCTCAGCGCAACTCCCCGCACTCCGCAGCCTTCAAGGCGGTCCACCAAAATGCTATGGTGGACCGTATCGAAGGCCGCGGACAGATCGAGAAGCACCAAGACCGCCCGTCCGCCCATATCCATCACCTTCCTAATTTCTTCCGTGGACTTAATGAGGGCAGTCTCAGTGCTGTGGCCCTCCCTAAATCCATGTTGCGCCATGTCAAGCCCCTGAGAGGATCTGAGGAAATCACAGAGCTGAGCATTCATGGCCCTCTCAATAAGCTTGGCCGGCAATGGGAGTCTAGCTATGGGCCTGTAGCTGTTGGGATCTGAGATGTCTAAAGTAGCTTTTTTAAGCAAAGGTGCAATGGAGACCTGCTTCCAACACAATGGATATTCTCCTCCTTTAAACATCATGTTAAAAACTTCAGTCAGCATAACTGAGATGGGAGTGGCTGCAAGTTGGGCCACAGCAGCTGGACAGGGATCGTGGGGTGAGCCTGATTTAGTTTTTAGTAATAACTTTATAGTTTCTTCTACTTTTACTGGGCTGAACTCCACGAATTCCGGGGGCTGCGAGTTCTCTTGCATGCACTTATGGGTTCTCTCACTGAGAGTGAGCCTCACTTGATGTTCCAGGGCGGAGAATATTTGCTCTACCTTTCCCAAAAAGAATTTTGCAAGAGTCTCGCATAGCTCCAGACTAGGGGGAATAGTGACTGATTTCAAAGAACTTAAATTAGTCACAGTTTTAAAAAGTTCTTGAGAGGAATTCTTCGCAATCTCAATTTTTGCGGAAAAATAGACGCTTTTTGCCTTTTTAATCATTCCTTTGTATGTCTTAAGTCTGGCATTAAGTAACATTTTGTCTGCCTTTGAATATTTTGTGCGCCATTGGCGCTCTAATTTTTTACACGACACCTTATAATCGCGTAGTTCCTCGGTGAACCAAGGGGCAGAGGGTATTATACGTGTTGGGCGGCAGAGTTTGGACTGGACTAAGGAGGTACAGGCTTGATCTAACCAATTTGTATAGCTTTCAGCTGCTTCATTTATATCTGTAGGTGGCAAGAAAGTGGAGGCTAATAAGTAGTCCTCCAATGCTTTGCCATCCAAATCCTTCCAGAGCCTACAGAGCTTGGCCGGCTTTCCATTTTTTTTGGCTCTATTGGGCTCAAGCGGTTGGATTTTAAAAAGGACTACTGAGTGATCCGACCAGGCTAAAGGCTCTACATGGCTGAAATGGAGGTCTGGATTATTTGTGAAAATACCGTCCAGGGTATGTCCCTTGACGTGTGTGGCTCCGCTTACCACCTGAATCAATCCAGCCGCGAGCATTGCATCGGCTAAGGATGAAGTATCAGGGTCTGAGTCTTCCTCTAGATGAAAGTTAAAATCACCTAGCATAGTGAAAGACTTCACGCAAAGAGCTGCTTCCAGATAGGTGCCTACCTCATTTAAGAATTGGTTTTTGGAGCCTGGTGGCCTATATAGGAGGCAGCCTTGGAAGGTGCAGTGGTTGGAGATGGAAAATTTAAACCCCAGTGCTTCAGACGACTGTGAGGACACTGTCTGAAATGTGCCTTGGAGCGAGGCATGATAAATGATAGCAATCCCGCCCCCTCTTTGACCTATTCTATCTTGAACACGACAACAGTAACCTGTAGGTGTAGCTTTGACCAAGTCCGGACCTGAAGCCGCGTCCGTCCAGGTCTCTGTGATAAATACAATTTTTGCCCTTCTCTCTAAAATTAGGTCAGCACAGTCAATGCTGTGTTTAACTAGAGATCTGGCATTAAATAGGATACAGTTGATAATATCATCTTCTACATACTGTTTGACGTTATGGGGAACGGTTAGGGCCTTAATTGGTGTCCACAAGATGTCCGGTAAGCAAAAACGGCAGACTCCACAGACCTTTAGATTGACAGGCTTGTCGTTACCTGGGATTATGCGTCGGCAGTCAACTTGATTCGCTCCCTTAAGGCTAAACAGTTGATCGCGGCTATAAACCCTCCTTGCGTGTGTATTTAGGTATAAAAGACCAGGGGTCCTGGCACTGGGCACTGAGCTGGCGCTGACGGGCGCAGACGGGCTTGCCTTAGGCGCGCCTTCGGCGCGCCGTCGGCGCGCCCGCTGCGCCCGCCCGCTGCGCGGACGGGAGGTGATCGTCTTTAAATCCAGGGTGGAGGGGGGGCGTGAAGCGTCCAACTGCTGGACCGCTCCCGTATTCCCGGATGAATGGGGACACTGAAAAATGCATTCTTGAGATCGATAACTGTAAAGAATGTGGCTTCGGAATCAATGGCTGTCAATAGGGAAGAAATATCTGGGACTACTGGATACTGGGGTATGATACATTTATTGAGTTCTCGAAGGTCAATCACTAATCGATAAACTGGAGGTGCATTTGGATCAGTACGTTTCAGGACTGGAATGATAGGAGAATTACATACATTGGAGTCAGTTTCTACAACCACTCCTTGAACAATAAGTTCGTCAATAATTTTGGATAAGGCTGCTACAGCCTCAGGTGGCAATTTGTACTGTCTGATTCGTGGTAAAACAACACCTTGCTCAGGGTCACACGATGGGGTGTGATATGCATACAACCTACATCAGTTGGACCTTGCGCCCATAAATGCTGTGGTACATTCAATAATCTTGGATCAAAATCACGTAATACATAATGACCTTTAAAATCACGGAGGAACAAACGGACCCCTTCTGGGGAGCAGCATATGACCGCTCCTAATTCTTTCAGTGTTTTAATTCCTAACAGATTCTCTGGGCAAGATTTCGTGAGTAACAAGTCTGTAGTTCGAGACAATGGACCAACTTCTAGAGTAACTGGTTTCGATATTTCATTAACAATAGGCTTTCCTGAAAATCCAAGGGAAACATTTCTAGAGCCTGAGAGTGGAGCCCCTGGAACCTCGTCATGACTGATGGTAGTCCTACTTGCCCCTGTATCAATCAGAAACTTTCTGTCTTTCCCTAATACTTGACTGTGTACATAGGGACCCTCTTGATCTACAGGTATCTCGATGAGAGGCAAGCCAACCTCCCTCTCTAGGCTGTTTCATGAATATGGCTGATAATCTGGATACTCTGACTGTGCGTACTGGTACATCTGCTGTGTAACGTGTTGTGTTGCAGCTATAGGCTGCGGTACTGTAACTGACTGTTGTACATTCTGTGGTGGCTGGGAAGTCTGTGAAACTTGTTCTTGTCTAGGCGGACGTGGTCTTTCTTTAGTCTTACCAGTAGCTATGTTGTGTTTCAGAACTGCACATTCGTTTATAAAATGACCTGGCTGTTTACAGTAATTGCATGTCCCTCTAACGGGAACTGCAGGATGACTGGCTTGATTCGGACCCCTCTTCTGACTGTCTTGTGGAACAGACTGTGCAACTAGTACTTTCATTTTCGTGTCCTTCATACGTCTCTTTTCGTGTTCCTGCTCTTCCCTGATTCTGTTCTGGTGGTACTGGAGCATCTGGAGCATCTGTGATGGAGTATTAGCTTGCCAGGTACTTTCGACTTTCAGTACTCGATTTTTAACTTGTGGACTTGAATTCTCGACTAGTTTGGTAACAAAAAGATGGGGATACGACTCACTACTCGTTTTCAGACCACTATTAATAATAAAGCATTTCTCAAATCTTGAATAAAAATCACTAGTATCTTCGTCTTGTTTCTGTTTACAGGCTGAGATGGCATCCCAATCTTCCTTTTTCGTGGCTAGTAATCTTGGCAAGACTTGTATTAACAATTCGGGCAAAGCTTTAGCTTTATCCCCAAGACCGGTACCTGGTACTCGTGAATTATCTTCAGCTTCTAATGCTGTCCAATCTATCTTTTTCCCTCCCACCTCCCATTCTTTTTCTTTGAGTTTTTCATATATGCCCGCAGGCAACAGGACTTTTAACATTTTAATGATATCAGGATACGTGTATTCTCCCATACGGAGCATGTCCTTTAATTCACAGTGAAACCCTGCTGGATCTTTATCATGACAGGGAATTAACTTCTTCATTTCTAAGAGTTCTATTTTTGTGATAGGGGTGTAAACAAACACTCGTTCTAGACCACCACCCTCTTTCTTGACTGGATGTACTTCTCGTAACGGATTCTGTCTGTCTATATAAAATGATTTACTTTCTGGGGGTGAGACGTGAACAAAATGTGGATTCAGAAACGTTCGGTATTTGTGGCGCTGTTCTAGAATGACACTAATTAAATCGGTACCTAGACCTTTCCATCTGTACTGGAGTAACTCGTTTAATATATCATGTAAAGGACCTGGATCAGAATGTTGTTCCTCATACAGTGTAATGAGGTGCTGAATCATATATGTGCCCACCAGACGTTGCTTGGCTGGGGGCAGTTTCAGAAACGTTTGAGCCACTATTTCATCTGGAAAAGTGGTAGAATCAGTAGTCCATCGGACTGCTGATCGGGCTAGTTCTTGTTCATGCATTGTACTAAGCTTACTATACCCTATTCGTGATTTCAGAATGTGATCGGTAGCTTGGAATACTTGCTCAAGAGAACCCTGTTCTGGTGCTGGAGGAGGAAAAGATTTCTTGTAATCTAGGCGTAGATGTCGGTCGGAAAGTCTAGTTCTACCTACATACGCTATTCTATCGGGATTCTCGTTATCTACCTCTTCAGTGGAAGAGTCATTCTCTTTCTCGGTTGCTCGTTTTTCCTCCTCTTTCTGGTGTATACGTATTATTTCCTTACGAATTTTCTTGTACATACTCTCTATACAACCTTGTGTCTTGTGTTTTCCATCGGCTATATTGTCACTCCACCTAGTCAGGACTTTCATTTCTTCTGGATCTTTTTCTGGACAATCTTGCTCTCTTATTAAACAGTTAATCAGGAACTTTAAAATCATGAGCTGAGTCTCGACTTTTCTTTGAACCATGGCTTCATGAATACTTCCTGGATTCACTCCTGTACGGATGAAACGATATATTCTGTCTAGATGTTCTCCCATATCGGGCAGGGTGTCCAAATAGCCGGCAACCCGTCTTAAACGTAATGAATATATGACCATGTGATCCTCGCCTGGAACTGGATCATAACGACATTCAGTAAGTGCTCGCTTGATATCTACGTATGTAGACACTTTTGGCGTACGCTGTAACGCTAGTTCATGTAGCGTCAGACGTTTCGGTTGAGGCGGGGTGCGAGGAGAACCTCCCCCGCGGCTCCTAAACTAGAATCGTCGGTGAATACTGTACGGACTGGTAGAGTGACTGGCAAAACGGGTGCATGTACTGTGGGCTGGGCCGGGGGTACTGTAACAGGTACTGTAACATTAACTGGACCCACGGGACCAGCGGCTGGAGGAGCAGGAATTACATTATTAACGGGAACAGGCGGGATAGGATTTGCATATTCTGGGAATGTATCGTCCAAATAGGACGAGAGAAAAATATCAGCTGCGGTCGGTTTGTGACGTAGCTTAATCGGGACCAATGGCGGCGGGAAATTACAGGGTACTTCCGGGGTTGCTTTTGGCAAGCCCTCGGCAAGAAGAGGATACATACCTTTAATAAGGGCATTTCTCTGTCTGTCTGACTGTTCTGCTCTAACTCGTTCACCTTCTTCGATTAATTCCCTTTCTTGGGCTTTTTCTGAGGATTCTCTACTTAATTCTGTTTTTCTGAACTCTTTTTCGGTTCTTTTATGAGATTCTTTGCGCCATAACTCGATGGCATCTTTCTGGGACTGTCTGGCTTTCTTTTTCCATAATGCTTCTTCTACTCGCATGATGCACTCGGCATCCCATGTACCTGATACGGGCCATCTATATTTCTCTTCTAGTTCCTTAGTATAGTCCGCCCATAAGTCTAGATATATTATGGCATCTAAGCCATGCTTGTGATACATAAAATGTCCTGGACTGTCCCTAGGAGGGACAGGAACTGCTTCTTCGAGTAACCCTTTTCTGGTCTTTAACTGACGTAATTTCGAGAACAGAGGCATTTCTGTAGTACACTTGGGACACAATACACAATAATCACAGTAATAAAATAGCGAACAAAGCACTCATACCACGACATAAAAATACATAAATAACAGTTCGAACAGAATACTACCTGATACACTGAAAACAGAACACATGAATTTCTCGAGAACGAAACTTACTAGAATTACTGGATGCACTGCTAAAACAGTACAGAACATACCGGTCCCATAAAGAGACACGTCGGACCCGTATCCACCTAGGTGAATACTTCGGACTGGATCTGTGTACCCAAACCCATCGGACCAGGATCAAACTAATGACCCTGTCTAGATACTTCCCCTGCGACGGTACTCACCGGGAAGCAGAAACTGGAAGGCCTCGGACTGGACTGGACTGCTACGACGTCGGACTGCGAACTTCGGAATCTTCGGTTACAGGTGGGCCTCCGGATACTTCGGACCTTGCTCTCTCGGCTTGGGCTCTGGTCGGGACGAACCGCATTCCACACCGCTTCGTCTGGATGTCGGACCGCAGTCTCCGTCTCCTCCGTGGGCCTGAGGGAGACTTGAAGCAGAAATATCTGCACGTGCACGGTATTGTTCCGTCACGGCTGCAGAGGGTCAGGGGACCAGCGTTGCATCGCCAGCGCGTGAGGAAGGGGCTCGTCCCTATTCGGGCGCCATTATGTGGTATATAAATAAATAATACCGGGACTATTTTTGAATTACATTAACAATAACAGATAGCTCAATAAATAAGAGGCAGGATCCGATGTGTCCGAGTCAGAAGGATTTATTCAGGCAAAAGGGAAGGGACTGGAACGGGACAGCCTGAAATAAAATGAAAAGGAAGGCAGCTGCACCATTTCATTGACAGTGCAGCATATATATAGTACAACATTACATTACATTACATACAGTAGGCGTAACTTGTGACAAGCGTAAGATAAGAACACATGGGCGGAAAAGAAGGCGTGCACAGGGCGTGCACGTAGACATGTGATGTGAAACGTCATAGAAGTGTCATGAGTGGGCGGAAACATGGAGGGGGTTACCTGAGAGCAGCTGGGACCTTTAACCTAATGGTGCGCGCAAACGGGCAATGACGTGTTACCAGGGAGAACTGGGGCTATGACTTTTACACTAGGAGAGGAGACTAAAAGTCTGCGGTGTCAGGACGACATGTACCTATAGCATATTTGGTATCTGGTGTTTGGAGTACATGTTGATAGAATCTAAAAGTTATCAGGGCAAAGGCTACTTAACACTAAGACTGGTGCATGCATTCATTCTACATGTATTGCGTGTGCTATGAATATTCTATGAATATTAATACAGTATTTCTCTTGCATGGAGACAGAAAGACTAGACCATAGCTGAAACTGTTGATGCGGTTCAGTAGCTTAGGAATGCAACGAAGGAGGGCTGAACTGATAACTAGAAACATAACATATTCTTGGCAGACAGGCAGGCAGAGCCAGGCTGGGCACCACGCTGCGCGGCAGGAAGTAAGTGAAGGGTCAGGGATGCAGGTGGGGGCTGTATCGCTCCTCGGAGTGGGTTCAGGAGACTGGAGCTTGAATCTGATGTCCGGGCCCTTTTGAGGCCTAGAAACGGGGACAATGCGGTGAATTAACGTGCACACTGTATAACGTGGCAACATAGGCCTAATACTCGTTGGTTTTCACGAGAACTGGATACTGACATACTAGAGTTGGACACAACTATAATTGCGTCTTTAATCGATCATAGGGGGATATATGCATATCGATCATGCACATATGGCATAGGATGGGGAACACGTAGGCACATATGGCAAGGCAAAATTTACTTTTCCACAAGAGGGAAAGAGAGAGAGAGACAGAGAGAGAAACACACATATAGAGTAAGAAATAAAGACACACATAGATGGAGAGAGAGGAGTGATGGTGAGATAAAGAGCAAGAGATAGATAAAAAGAGAGGGAGAGAGAAAGAGCAAGAGAGATAGAGAGAGAAAGAGAGTGAGAGAGAGAGAAACAGAGAAAAAGATAAAGAGGAGCAATACAGAGATATATATAGAGAGAAAGAGAGAGAGAGAGAAATAAAGATAAAGAGAAGCGATTGAGAGAAATAGAGAGAACGAGAGAGGGAGAAAGAGAGAGAGAGAGAAAGAGAGGGAGAGAAACAGAAATTAAGAGAAAGGAGGAATAGAGAGATATATAGAAAGAGAAAGAGAGAGAGAGAGAGAGAGAGAGAGAGAGAGAGAGGAAGAGAGTGAGAGAGAGAAACAGAGATAAAGATAAAGCTTGTTCCATTGGCTTCTGTTCCTGGCAGGGGGCTTACCTGTGTGCTGCTTGTCCTGACAGGCTTTCCTGGTCTCCCTCCCGCCGCCGCAGCAGGACATCTTGCGGCCGCCGAATGGAGGGAGATTATACCTCCCAGCCTGCACTGCTTCCAGCCGGAAGACTACACCGCTGTTCCCGCGCCCGAAGGCGCTTTAAAATCCCAACAGCCCCGGTGGAGCGGGTGTTGTGCTCGTTCCTTTGGCTTCTGTCCCTGGCAGGGGGCTTACCTGTGTGCTGCTCGTCCTGACAGGCTTTCTTGGTCTCCCTCCCACCGCCGCAGCAGGACATCTTGCGGCCGACGAGTGGAGGGAGACTACACCTCCCAGCCTGCACTGCTTCCAGCCGGAAGACGACACTGCTGTTCCCGCGCCTGGAGGTGCTTTAAAATTCCGACAGCCCCCGCGTCGCGGAATCGCACGCGGATCGAGCCGGGCTAAGCCCGGGCAAAGGGCGGGCCGTCTGTGGCTGTCCGGGGCCAATGGAGGCCAGGCTGGGCCACCCCCCTAAAGCTGTGAACATTGGTGAGACTGTAGCTATGGGTGATTAAGCCGATTGCCAATACCAAAGGTCTGAGCTGATATTTGTTTAAAATACCTGTTTTTCATTTTTAACACACGCACGTGCTGTATTACTAAATATGTCCACACGACCAGATAAAGGGGAAAGCTAACATCCAAATACACCAGTGGAAGCCTGATCGGTACTCTAGATAACTGTATCACCCGGGCAGCAGCCGCCCTTGACCGGGAGATAGTAGATACCGAAAAACGGCTCTCATCAGAAATATTTTCTAAACGATCCTCCTTGGGATCTATCAAGAGCTGTACAACCCCGGATAATCGAATAAGCCAACGTCCAATGGACTTAGGATTGCTGGAGATTAGCAAAGGGTCGGACACACAAAGTATTATTACCCTGGGGGATAGTACACAGAATACACAGAATAGCAATATTCCTCATAAGGAAAGTGGGCTTTGGAAGACACACCCTACGAAGACACAAGTATGCCCCACGGTTGAAACGACATCCATAAGCACCAAACAAACAGGGAAAAGAAAGCGAGGTGGGGGCGGGCAGAAAGGCAAATGGGAAAAGATCCCCAAACTGACGAACAAAATGAGTAAGCCATTGGGCACACATAAGCATATACAGGCCGCCGCTTCTGTTCAGAATAAGAGCGTTCCACCTCAGCTTCTGTTCAGAATAAGAGCTTTCCCCCTCAGTCGGAAAATGGCCATTATCAGTCGCCGAAAAGATTGCCAATGACCGCACAGGGAGATGGTGGGCTGATAGGGCAGGTGGAACAGATTGTTAAGTCCCTAATGCTCCCCCTCATCGAGAGATTGAAAATAATTATTGAAAATTTAGGAAAGTTACAGCAGGCCACATTAGACAATACCCAACTTCTACAATCCCTAACAGACAACAAGAGGTCGGGGGGACAAGCCATATACCTAAGAAAACTGACTGATATTAACCACCCCCTGTATCCATCCCCAGTCAACCGGTATTGTCACCAGTAGGAGGGACTTTGACTAACAGGGACAATAGACTAGTGGACACAAAGGACAGACCTCAGGGCATGGGGGGTAGTTGTAGCTTTGTGGGGGCTTCCCGGAAACATCAGGAAGAGGGCACACAATCATCCTTACTGATTAATGGACCCATACAGACCAACAAGTCGGCCCAGGGTGTGGGTAATCAAACTATCCTAGACCTACTCTCACAAAGTACTCCCCTAGTGATAGTCCTGGGAAATGTTCCTTCTCTCCGGCAAGGAGAAAGAGAGGACCTTTTCCAGATTAAAAACAAGGTCACACACTGGCTATCCCGAAATACTGTAGGAGGCCATATGGTAGGCATAACATAATCATGGCCCGAAGAGTAGCCTGGCTGGGATATTCTAGGAAAACAAGAGAAGGAGACTGTATAGTACTACATTTTAACAGTCCGGTACCAGTGGAAAGGATACTCAGGGAAGCAGAGGAAAGTACCTTGCTGGGGGGACAGGGTATAGAAATATTGACTCTTGGGTTTTTCTATAGACCAGGGCAGCAGGGCGC